>NW_024543060.1:36952500-37462500 GCF_018167655.1 Microtus oregoni | reverse complement strand
GATTTATTTTGCTTATTTATTTTGCTTGTAGTTGGAGGTGTCAGCTTGTGGTGGTCTGGCTCCACTACCCTGGGGCTGGTTCAGAATTACGTAGTGTAGTAGCATAGTCCCTCATGGCATGGCGAGCAGGGAGCAGAAAGAGAAGATGGGGCCAAGCACAGAAAACAGCTTGAAAAGGACACCTCTAGTGACCTACTTTCTCCAGCTGTGATGTGGAAGGTGATGTACGCTGTGAACGTGTTCTGTTGCCATTGGTTAATAAAGAAGCTGCTTTCGGCCAATGGCTTAACAAAATAAAGCCAGGCTGGAAGAGATCTATAGAGAGAGTAGGCAAAGGCAAGGAGAAGCCATGTAGCTACCCCCAGGGACAGACACCTGCCTCCGCTGGAGCCTGCCAAAACTTTGCTAGTAGGCTATGACCTCGTGGTGATGCACAGATTAATGGAGATGGGGTAGTTAAGGATATAAGAGCTAGCTAGAAATACACTTCAATGATTGGCCAAGCGGTGATTTAAGTGATATAGTTTCTGTGTGATTATTTCATGGTCTGGGCAGCTGGGAATGAACAAGTGGCATCTCCCTAAACAGCTAGGTGTTTGCTCCTAATGCCTCTAGAACTCAGCAAACAACCCTCCCAGTGGGGAGAAAGGCTTGCCTTCAGAACATGAGATATAGGGGATACCCCTTATTCAAAATCTAACATTCTTATATACTGATATTTCTGCAGCCTTTTAATTTTCAGACCATCCTTGTTTTGTTTTGCCTATCCTGCTTAGAAGTCATGCATTTCTCCTTGCTTCTCTGCTTACTTTTCACTTCTTCCTGACTGCTATTTGCCCTCCAACTGCTTAATATTTTTGTTGTTCTTTAAGATGCCAAATTCAATTTTCATTTTTTATTGTCAAAATACTGAATTAATGCAAACAATTCCAAACTTAGAAAATCAGTGTCAGGAGGATTAACAGGAGTTCTAAGCCATTCTGGGTTATAATATGTGACTGTTATTAAAAAATTAAAAAATAAAGTGAAATAAAACAAAAATATCAAACAACCCTGTAATTAATTGTTGTAATATGATTGGCGGGGCTGCGTCCCCGCCACCTGGCAGCCTGCACGGCTAGCTTTATACCCGAAATAATTACATGGAAACTGCATTCTTTTAAACACTGCCTGGCCTATTAGTTCCAGCCTCTTATTGGCTAGCTCTTACATATCGATCTAACCCATTTCTAATATCCCTGTAACACCATGAGGTGTCTTACCAGGGAAGATCTTAACCTGCGTCTGTGTCTGGTAGGAGAATCATGGCGACTCCTTTACTCAGCTTCTTTCTCCCAGCATTCTCTTCTGTTTACTCCGCCTACCTAATTTTCTGTCCTCTTAAAGGGCCAAGGCAGTCTCTTTATTTAATTAATGAAATTAACACAAAACAGAAGACTCTCCCCCATCACTTAATGATCTCATCAAATAAGCTTCCATCAGCAACTGCAATACACAGTTCTTAAAATCATGTTCCCTCACAAGATCTGGAGAATGTTAGCTGAATCTGTCTTGACAGCCTCTTCCTTGAGGACTAGCTTTCATTTAACTGAAAGGTACTATACAAGCAGCCAAGTGAAGGAAGCAAGCAATATTCGCACCCAAATATAATACCTATGAACCACAGCAATGACTAACACGACTAACATGACATGATAAAACCTAAGGGTACCACAGTGGTATTTATACTTTCATGGTAGCTAACAGCTCCCTAATTGAAATTAACACCTACTTAGTAAGAGGGAAAGCATGCTGATGCTGAAAGCCCAGCCAACTACCCAGGAATAGAGAACACCTGACCACTATCAATTTTCTAAATTGGCATAATTACTTATTGCATTTAAAAATACTTATCCTTATATCTTCCGATCCAAAAACCTTCTTTTTTTGCAATAGATGCCAATCATTACAGACGAGGAATGGAGAGTGTTACCACAGCTGGTCAAAAAAGAGAGAACAGTGATTGTGGGGTCGCCAGCCTCAGATGAAACATATACAGCACAACTTCAGGATCTAAGGCTTAGGGAACATTGTGAAAGAGGGGAAAGAAAGATTGTAAGAGCCGGAGGCCCAGGAAGTCTGCTGTGAGACTGTCTCCTAAAAGAGAGGGAAGCTACACACATGATGCCTCAACAAGACCCAAAGGAGGACAATACCAGTAGATATGATAACATGGACAGGGGAAATATCAGGGACCCTGCTCACAGACAAAGAACTACAGGTAACTACAGAACGCTGGACAGCAGAGAAGTAGCTGTTCCCAGGGATAAGCCCCATAATAGGTTATCCAATACCAAATGGTCAGTCTTGAAAAGATATTCACACACAAGCAATACTAAATGGATGAATAAGGCTGTATTTATATAGTTAGGCAAATTTCAAGAGAAAACATTGCCTAGTGAATGGGAAATATTGGAGGCAGGGAAGGGAAGGGAAGGGGAAATGATGCATACTTAATTAAAAACATATATTAAAACATCATGTACCCTAACTGGTACTTTTCTGTGAATTTTAGTATTGCCTTCCTACCCACTATGATTTTCTTTTATGAGAGAAGTTGTGATAGGAAGATAGACACGTACATTGATCAGTCACTTCCTTAGAATGGAGCTCAAAGCTTGGTATGATTATGTACCTCTTTATCCCCCGCACACAGGAGGCAGAGAAAGGCAGATCTCTCAAAGTTCAAAGCCTGCATTGTCTACATGGCAAGTTCTAGACCAGGCAGGCTACATAGTGAAACCCTAACCCCTGGCCAAAATTAAAAATAACTGAGGAACTGGTGAGGCTACAGGAAGTAAAGAATTTGTCATGGGTTCTTCTGTGCGTAAGTGATATAAATCAGACAAGTTATATGCTTTCTCTCTGTTGTCTTAAAAGAATATAAAAAGCCACAGCTGTCTGACATGGATGTCGGTGATAAGAATAAAAATCAAAATAAATAAATCCAGGTCTAGCTCTTAAAATATCAGCACTAAGTGTTCAATAAATGCTAGCTACTGCACTCACCGTTACTTAAACACAAAGAACATCTAGGGAAGACCCTGAGCTCGCTTGAGGGAGGGTTTGCATAAAGGTTCTGGGAGGAGATAATCTCGTGCCAAGTTTCCAAAAACGAGGAAGATGGTCCAATTTCAAGAGGGCCAGAAAGGGTATTTCAGGCACCAACATAATAAATAATGTTATAAAAGATAGGAAACCATGCTGTTTGTAAGAAAATATAAGACATAAGAAATATTCACAGAGTATAGTGGATTTATGTTTACAGTATATTTTAAGTCCAGGAGTGCTAAATTCAACATGACAATGGGTGTAAAACTTTTGGTATATAATGGAGGAGACTGGCGATTTAGTTAAAGATTTTAATTTTCTCCTATATTAGATATTTTGTCATACATATTTGTTTCCAAATGTGTCTTATTTGTTGCTTTGAAATAAAACAACCAAAACCATAGTGGAGATACCTAAAATTAGATTGAGGACAGCATGTTTAAATTCATTTCTACACTTTCTGATTATATATATATATGCACATATATATATGTATATATACTATATGTGTAATATTTATTTATTTATATATGAAAGCAGATTTAATATCTCCCTCTCTCCAGGAAATAGGAGAAAAAGAATACCAATCAGTTGAAAACTGAGATCTTCACATTAAAATGTGTTTTACAATATATTCATTACATTTGTAACTGACCCATATAATAGGTTGACCATGTTTATTGCAGTTATTAATTCAGAATGTCTACAGCATTAGGGTGAAGTAAGATGTCAAAACCATTTAGTGAAATCTATATTCTGATTAAGACTGTGTGCTGAGTTGCTCATACATTCAAAGTAGTCACAGGCAATAACAACCCATCTATGTTTATATACTACATTTAATCACAAGAGTCCAGACCATTTGGTAAACTAAAATTACTCCATTGTTCAACCATAACAATAATGGTGCATACAGAAATAACGTAATACAAAATGCAGAAGCCTGATAAAATACATGGGTTAAAATAAATACCATGAATTCAAATTAATGATCTTGTTTATATACAGCGTGGAGTCTTCGAGTTGAATCATCTTAAGGAAGCAAGAAGGGACCTTTGCAATCACCTTCACCAACTGTTTCATTTCACATTTATAAGGAAACTAATTTTTGCCATTTTGATTCTTGCTGATTCCCACTAAATAACGATATTATCCTTATGCCAGCACTTGCAAAAATAATATATATTTTAAAGTGACAGGAGAAGTACATATTATTATGACTATATTATCGCCATTACTCAGTTTAGAAATTAAGATTCTGAGAATTCCATCAATGAACCAATCAAGATGTTGCCATGATCACCACCAGGGAATTCTTCAGTAAACTTCGGAATGTGCTAAGGTGATTCGTTCTCTAGTGGGAGGCTTTCTCTTCTTGTCTCTCTAAAAAGGCTAATGTATCTGTCATGCTCATCTAGAGAAAGAGCCAATGGCAAGCTTTTATCAGCATTTGAAAGGCTCAGAAAAAGCCGGGCGGTAGTGGCGACACCTTTAATCCCAGCACTCGGGAGGCAGAGGCAGGTGGATCTCTGTGAGTTCGAGGCCAACCTGGTCTACAAGAGCTAGTTCCAGGACAAGAACCAAAAGCTACGGAGGAACCCTGCCTCGAAAAATCCAAAAAAAAAAAAAGAAAGAAAGAAAGAAAGAAAGAAAGAAAAGAAAAGAAAGGCTCAGGGACACTCCAAAATACCTGAAGCCCATGAACTGTCTCCATATTTAAATCGGGGATTGATTTTAGCATCACTGTATTGAGAATCTCTTATTTGAGATGCTTGGGGCCCACAAATACTTCAGATTTAGGATTTTTATATTATGTTTTTTTGTAAACATAATGACATATACAGGTATGGGACCCAAGTTGAAATACAAAATGGGTCTATGATATAACACTGAAGCCTTGAGTTGGCTCCCCAAATTCTGAGAACTCTCTAAATAAATTGAACATCAGATTATAGGCAACTTCCTCCACCTGTCTCTTGCCTTATTTCCCCTTGCAGCAAAAGTCTTTATTCAAATTCATGTTTGAACTTTTCAGTAAGCCTTAAGGTGGATCTCTCAATAACATTTTTTCTTCTACCCCCCACTCTTCATTTACAGAATCTTAGGAAATAATTTTTAAGCTGCTGAAGTTGTGGCTAGCTTACTGTCCATTCACTATTACTCAACCAGCTAGCTACTCCTGCCTAGGAATTATATTTCACTTCTATAGTGTAGAGTTGTTTTTCTCATCTATTCTCTGATTCATTGGGTTTTCAACGGCCATTGGAGTATGTTGTGGTGTTAGAATGAAAGCTTTGAGAGGGCTGAGGCATGGTCCTCAGAAAGAAATTAGCACACTCCAGAAACATCCATGACTGTAGAAAAGGGTGACCCTGGGATGGTTCTGTATACAGAGATCGTCTCTTAGACGTACTGGGCAGAGTTAATGGGGCATGTTAAAGCTTTCTTGGAGGTTGCTGCCATCGGTGAAGAGCTTCAAGGCAGAGACTGCGGTCCTATAATTACCACAGTGACCAGCTAGTGGATGTTGTGAATATGGCATTACATTGAGAACATTTGAAAGAACTGAAACCCTGTTCCAAGGAAGAAATTTGAATTCATTCAACTTGGAGAAGAGCCTCCATTTCTGGATCAGCATAGGTGTATATGGCAGGGGTGCTGCATCCCTTGAGTTAGGCTGCTAGAAGTTGGGCCATATTCCTTCCACGTGCAGAGCACACGTGGAAGAGGGAGCTCACCAGCTGCTGCTCCTATTGTTGTTCGTCTATGTTAGAAGTCAGTTTACGAGTTGTAGTTTGTACTCATTCTCCTTGTGTTAAATTGAAACTATCACTGCATTCCTAGATCATGGAATATCTGTAGCCCCAGAGACATTCAGTAAGTATTATGTCTCATTTGCTACCCGTAACTGACACAGCAGCCATGCAGACTCTTGTCTCTCCTACAGCTGTGTGGTGGAATTAGCGGGAATGAAGAAGGCTTGCTGACCGTGCGGGCGTTTTAAGCAGTACTTTTGCCTAGTTCCTGAGTTTGTATTTTAACAGTGATACAAAGGTCATTGTTTTAACTTCTAGGCAGGAAAAGAGACTTATCGACGTGGCCTACTCTGAATGTGGATTTATCTAAGGGTTAGAGCACTGTGTAGGGATCAGATTTTCTCACCTGAGTTAGGTGGACCAGTGAGATCATGATTCAAGACAGTTGTCATAAAGAGAGATAAACTTGGTCAGTTTTCAAACACGGAAAGCGAGGTGAATAAGCAGCTAATGTAGCAATCCTTAGAGCAGGGGGAAGAGCTGGGGCCCATGGACTGGGAGAGTGGCCTTGGGTAGATGCACAACCATGATGTACATTATTAAGAATGACCCACTTGGGTGGCTCCCAGCTAAAGTTTTCAAGAATGTGTGGCTGTAGAATTTCTGATGATATGGAAGTGTCCAGCACAACTTCAGACATGGGGGGTCTTTCAGTTCCAAGCATCTTACACCACCCACCTCAGCTGTGGATGTGTTCCATCCCTGAGTCCCAGGCTGTCCCTTATTTATTTGAAAAATGTCAGAGTATTTCTCTATCTTTCTGTCTGCCTCTGTCTGTCTGTCTGTCTGTCTGTGCCTCTGTCTCTGTCTCTGTCTCTCTCTCTCTCTCTCTCTCTCTCTCTCTCTCTCTCTCTGATTTTCTTTGAATACCCAAACCCTCTGGAGAGGCTGTGGAGGAAGGGGAACACTCATGCATTGCTGGTGGGAATGCAATCTTGTGCAACCACTTTGGAAATCGGTGTTTCGGTTTCTCAGGAAATTCGGGATCAACTTACCCCTGGACCCAGCAATACCACTCCTGGGAATATACCCAAGAGGTGCCCTATCACATGACAAGAGCATTTGTTCAACTATGTTCATAGCAGTATTATTTGTAATAGCCAGAACCTGGAAACAACCTAGATGCCCTTCAATGGAAGAATGGATGAAGAAAGTGTGGAATATCTACACATTAGAGTACTATGCTGCGTTAAAAAACAATGACTTCTCAAATTTTGCATGCAAATGGATGGAAATAGAAAACACTATCCTGAGTGAGGTATCCCAGACCCAAAAAGATGAACATGGGATGTACTCACTCATAATTGGTTTCTAGCCATAAACAAGGGTCACGGAGTCTACACTTGGTGATCCCAAAGAAGCTAAGTAAGAAGGTGAACCAAAGGAAAAGCATATAGTTGTCCTCTTGGCTATGGGAAGTAGACAAAATTGCCGGGGAGAAAATTGAGATCTTGGGGGTGGGGTGGGAAGGGGGTAAGGGGAAATGGGGAGAGAGGGGGGAGAGGGGGAGAATCGGGGGAGCTTGGGGAAGGGGGAGGATTGGGATGAAGGAAGGTTGGATGGGGGAGCACGGAAGCACGGTTCTTAGTTAAGGGAGCCACCTTAGGGTTGGCAAGAGACTTGAACCTAGAGTGGCTCCCAGATACCCAAGCCGAGGTCCCCAGTTAGTTCCTTGGGCAGCTGAGGATGGGGAACCTGAAATGACCCTATCCTAGAGCAATACTGACGAATATCTTGCATATCATCATAGAACCTTCATCTGGTGATGGATGGAGACAGAGACAGAGACCCACACTGGAGCACTGGACTGAGCTCCCAAGGTCCCAATGAGGAGCAGAAGGAGGGAGAACATGAGCAAAGAAGTCGTGACCACGAGGGGAGCACCCACCCACTGAGACAGTGGAGCTGATCTATTGGGAGCTCACCAAGGCCAGCTGAACTGTGACTGGAAAAGCATGGGATAAACCTGGACTCTCTGAGCATGGCGAACAATGAGGGCTGATGAGAACCCAAAGACAATGGCACGGGGTTTTGAACCTACATAATGTGCTGGCTTTGTGGGAGCCTAGCCAGTTTGGATGTTCACCTTCCTAGAAATGCACAGAGGGGGGAGGACCTGGGACTTACCACAGGGCAGGGGAATCTGACTGCTCTTTGGGCTGGAGAGGGAGGGGGAGAGGAGTGCGGGGAGGGGGAGAAGGGTGGGAGGAGGGGGAGGGAAATGGGAGGCTGGGAGGAGGAGGAAATTTGTTTTTTTTTTCTTTTCTCAATAAAAAAAAAGAAAAGAAAAATTGCCTTAAAATGTAAAAAAAAAAAAAAAAGACTTGACCATAATCCTAAATTATCTTTGAATCCCCATAAGATTATCAGAGCCCTCAGTCAGCAGGAAGTAGCCTAGAAAACTACACCCATATTCCCAAAAATGGATTGTGGATGTTTGTCTTTGTTTTATGTGTTGATTACAAGTTGTTATGAATAATGGTCAGGAAAAAAGAATAAATAAAGGAGATTAAAAAAAACCTGAATTCTCTGCAGTCATTTGTTGTATCCACTTCTGTGTTCTTGGTCTTTAACACAGAAGTCTCCATAACGCAGTCCCTGAGACTCAGAGAAGTAACGCCTTACGTTTACCTTAATTGCCTTGCCCTGCTGCTTTCTGCACTGACTCCTCTGACCACCACTCTGAATCTCATTTAGCACCTCATCCTCATTTCTCACATTCAGGCCTGCAGGTGTTTTCTCCATTCCTTAACCATACCAGGGTGTCTTCCTCCAGCCTTGATACCCGCTGGTCTCTCTGTGTGAGATACATTTCTCTGTAACAGCAGTGGGGTCCTCCTCAGCTTCAAGTCTCATCTCAGATGAAGTGTCATATGCCCAGAGATCTTTAGTATTATCATTATTACACAGCATCACATAATGTCATACAAGTACCTGCTACCTCAGTCCCACCTGTCTTCAATCCCGTAAGTCCTGTTTTCCAGAGATGTTCTATGAAATCTATATACACAATGAGAGAAAACATACCTTGTTTACATTTCTGATACTCATCATATGTAATTGCAACAATTTTAGTCCCATTTAACTGTGCTTCCTCATGTTTGAGATAACTATACTATTAGTATCACCCTTGTAGAGCTATAGATCCCATTTGCACTAGCATTGATATGGATTTAAATACACACAGTGCATAGGTATTCTGTTGCCAAAAGAAATTTCAAAGCATTATTTGTCAACCAATATTCAATAGGCTTTAAGGTAATATAAATAAAAACTTTCACAGATTCTAGTATTCACAGATTTAGCAACTTCCATGTCAGTATGCACTTGCAAAAATCAATGTACAACACTTTGTAGAGACCTGTTTCACTCATCTGTGTCTGTGTCATCTGGACATTCAAGAAAATCAGGACGTGATGTTTACTATAAGATGTTGTATGTGTTTCTGTTTCTGTGAGTTTGTGTATATGACCTGATCTGTGTCTAAACCTGGCAGAAATCATACTCTAACGTGGCTGAAGGTGATTTAGGTCTTATGTTTCTAATTTAGTAGAAAATAAGGTTATTTAATATTTAAATATTATTTATATATTTATATTTATTTACAATATTTAACTCTTCTTTTAAACTAAACTGGAATCATAAAACTTTTGTGAGAGTATAGTAAAATTCAGTAAGAATTCTTACATATTGGATATTTCCAGAAATAAAATAGTCAACTGCAATAACATTGTACTTGGAATTGAAGCCTGTGCTATAAGAAAGCATTTCATGGCACTGTAAACCTAGCCAAAAGCCCAAGGTTGGTACGGTCGTAGGCCATAGGTTAGAGCCTGCTATTGCTATTTTTCTAAAGACCATGCTGTCTGTCAAATTGCTTTCTCTATATTTGTGTTATGTGCATAGACTTTGACTCCTCTCAGATTTTGCCTGAGATATTCTTTTTGCTATGATGCACAACTGGTCGAAGCAGTAAAACTAAGAGACCGCACACTCAGTTTTAAAGATGGACATTTCTCTCAGCATCCCAACCAGCACCAGGCTCAGAAGACAGAATGTAAGAGCTGGATGAGGAGGAGGCAAATTCTGGAGTCAACATGGCTGCTGCCATCATAAGTTCACACCAGTGTGGTTACCTATGCAAAACCTGCACAAGGTTGGTGTAGCCCCAAATCCATCATGAGAGGAAGCTGCTTTCCAGCCTCACCCCTTACTAAGAAGGTATTGGCAGTTAATCCTTGGTGGAGAAAGATTCATTCCTTTTTATCTCCCTTCAGAATGTGAAACCACTCATAGATTTCCCATGCTCCACTGGATGGATAACCTTACACCCATGCAGGTATAGACTGCACTAATTGAACTTAGTAGGCTGTCATATTTTGGAGGGCAGAGAAAGAGAAGAGCTGAAGTCATGGGGGGGGAGAATATTGCCAGGGAGTTTATGGTGAGTTGGAGGAGGGAAATAAGGGGTGCATATGGCCAGGTTTCATTGTGAACTATATGACATTCTTAAGAATAAAGAAAAGGTAACATTTAGAATGTCTAATTTTATAGGTCTAAGTTTTTGACATTAGGCTATAAAATGGTGTTTTCAACAGACAGGTGTTTGGCTCTGTTATGTGTATTTGTCCCTGCTATGCCACACCTACATACTGCTGTTGTTTTGTTTGTATGTCCCTCAAAGGTGAAGGAGTAGGTCTCAAGAGTGGAGGGAGTAGGGGGTGTTGTGGACCATCGGAAGGTAGAGCTTTGTAAGAGGATCTTATATTATTGAAGGCTGCCTTCCAAAGGGATTGTAAGATGTGCCTTGGCTTTCTCTCTGTTCTGGTTCATGAGGTGAGCATACACATTTGAGCAGACACAAACCACTCAGATTAGCCACCTTTGGCAGAAGCGAAAGCCATGGGACTTCCTGAGCTTTGACTTTTAATTTTTATATTTCTGAGATAAATAAACCTTCCATTTCATAAATAACTCATGTCAGGTATTTCATTAGAGTAATAGAAAGCTGACCACGCGTTTTTGTGTTTTTAAATATATCATTATCCACTTTGTAGCATAACTTATACTTCAATCATTATCTTATAATAATTTTTGATGAGGTTATCTGCTTTTATAAAAAGAGTTGAGTGATACATATTGCTCATTTTATGAATCTTATTCATGGAAAATGCCCAAGAGGTAAATCATTGGCACCTAAAATTAAAGGAATAAAAAAATGCATAAACCGCTTAATGTATAGATAAAAGGAGAACTCAATGCCTTCTTCATAAGAGATACTTTTTTCTTAGAAAGTGTTTCAACTAAAATATCTGATAAATAAAAACAGGATTTTGAAGCATTTTTAACAAAAGATTTAATAATTTAGCAGCATTCTTCTCTTTGAAAGGATATGCAGATGTAAGACTCATTTACATAAGTGTGATAATCAGCAGTATAGAATCGTTTTTAAAATGAATAAGATTCCAGAGTTGTATTATTGGAAAAGAATAGAGACTAAATTTCCAAGAAAAATGAGATCTCAAATATTATAGAATTAAACTGGGAATCGATAAAAGATGAATTTGCCAGAAGCTATCCTAATGATGATGAAGAGTTTAGAAAAGAATACCTCTTCAACGTGAGGAGCTGTGCAGCTTTGATGTGGAACATTTTAGAGAACTAAGAACATAGGGACTTGGATCAAGAGATAAAGGTTTGTAAGAACTGAAAGCAATCTAAAGACAAATTTCAAAGGTATTTAATTTGGAAGAGATGGGTTCTGTGAGCCCAACAGCTGGATACCGAATTATTCGAATTCAGCAATAAAATGGGCTAGGAAATGTTTACCCCTCGCTATTTTTTTTTGTTAGGATGGAAATTTGCAGGCCTAGTGTTTATTACCACATGGTCTCATATCTCCTTGTAAGTAAGGAAGGAGAGGGGACACTGGCCTTTTTCTTTTTTTCAAAGATTCTCTTTGCTGACCATAATTGTGTCTTACATGGGCAGGAACACTGCAGGTCAGAGCAAGAGGCGGGCAACATGTGCACACTGGTCATGGCTGTGGGCAAGCATTTCCAGGGTTTTCAATATGTAACCTGCTCCAGCAAGATCCCCATGGTATATATTCCATACTTTCTTCATCCATTCTTCCGTTATTAGAGTATTACTCAGCAGGAAAAAACAAGGACTTCTTGAATTTTGCATACAAATGGATGGAAATAGAAAACACTATCCTGAGTGAGGTAAGCCAGACCCAAAAAGAGGAACATGGGATGTACTCACTCATATTTGGTTTCTAGCCATAAATAAAGGACATTGAGCTTATAATTCATGTTCCGAGAGAAGCTAAATAAGAAGGTGAATCCAAAGACAAACACATAGGCATCCTCATGAATATTAACCTTCATCAGGTGATGAAAGGAGACAGAGACAGAGACCCACATGGGAGCACCGGACAGAAATCTCAAGGTCCAAATCAGAAGCAGAAGGAGAAGGAGCACGAGCAAGAAACTCAGGACCACGAGGGGTGCACCCACACACTGAGACAATGGGGATGTTCTATTGGGATCTCACCAAGGCCAGCTGGCCTAGGTCTGAAAAAGCATGGGATAAATCCGGACTAGCTGAACATAGCGGACAATGAGGAATACTGAGAATTCAAGAACAATTGCAGTGGGTTTTTGATCCTACTGCACGTACTGGCTTTGTGGGAGCCTAGGCAGTTGGGATGCTCACCTTAGGAGACCTGGATAGAGGTGGGCAGTCCTTGGGCTTCCCACAGGTCAGGGAACCCTGATTGCTCTTCGAGCAGATGAGGGAGGGGGACTTGATCGGGGGAGGGGGAGGGAAATGGGAAGCAATTGCGAGGACGAGGCAGAAATCCTTAATAAATAAATAAATTTAAATAAAAAAAATAAACAAAAAAAAAAGATCCCCATGGTACAGACCTTGATAGCCAGCACTGTTTAATCAAGTGACAAGTCCTTTTTCAGCCCCAAGGATGAGTGTGAATTATAATAATTATAACCCCTCCATGAGAGTGGATAGCAAATTCCATTGGTAACTCAGGTAACTCAGACATGGAAAATGTCCTAGGAAGGCCATGCTGGGGTATGTCTGTGTTCTCTTCCAGCTGCCTGGTGCTTGTATCCCATTACTGCTCATGCTATAGTCACCAATGTCAGAGTCGCTGGTCTTCTAATCTTGCATTCTAGACCAGACATCTTCCAGGAATCTCCCAAGAATTTAGCATCACAGTGAGACCATTGAAGTTTCCAACTTCTTGGGCTTGATTCTCAACATCTCCAGCATTCAGACAGCCACCGTTGGAATAGCCAGATGTTGATCATTATAAGACATTCCAGTAACCCCATTGGCAAACGCATCTTGACACTTGATCATTTATTCAGTTGGTGTTGTATATGTAAGGGAGAAATATACTTAAATGAGGGGTATAGAGTCCAAAAAGCCACTCCTAGCAGACACACACACACACACACACACACACACACACTCACACGGGATTGTTAAAGAAATAGATGATACTTGGTCTGTGGTAGGAAAGAAAAGATTCAAGATGAATCTGACATGCATAGCTCATGTCAAAAATGAGGACATATATATGATTTTTGGGGACATGTCAAAGAGAGGCAACAGCTGATCTCAGGAGCTCTCATTATCAACAGATGAGTCAACTTGGGCACCAAAAATGATATTTACTATGAATAGAAATATCAGGAAATTTAAGTTTGATTTTATAATTACACTCAAAACCATCAGTGATCACCACTAGGTGTTGCTAGGACACCAATTTATTATTCCAAAGAGAGGCTAAGGAAAAAGGGCAAGAGAAAAAATTCAGAATTTATTTTGACTTTTCTATATGACTACTTTACAGTAAAAAGCTAGTGAAATAAAGCTCCCCTATATCAAAGAATTAAACTATTGAATGCCTAAAGATAAAGTCATAAAAAGTAAAGTGGTGACTTCTCAACTTCAAATTTCGCAACCTAAACAAACTAAAGAAAATGGCTACAAAACTCTGTTGCGTTCAATAAAATTCTTTGACATGGGTGCACTACTAGGAGGCAACACTCAACTTGGTTTTGTAATTAAGTTGAAAGGGAGGAGAGATAGGAAAAGCTGAAAGGAAATAGGTGAATATGATCAGTGTGTGTGTGTGTGTGTGTGTGTGTGTGTGTGTGTATTTGACAAATGAATAAAACTTCCAAAGAATGAAAATAGCATTTGAGAGACATGCTGTAACTAGAACTACCATGTAGTATGTGTAGTCTCCTGATATATTTAAAAACAACCTTCTAAATGAGGTCATCAAGATTGTAGAATAGATTTTCATACTGATCCTTCATAAAAGAAAAAAAAACATCAGTTTGAACATTGACCTATTGACAAAAATGTAAGATCTAAATCTGAGTGAGTAGTTCGGTACAATAGAGAAAAAAGTAAAGTTGTGTTAAAAAGACAGCAAAGACTACCTCACATGACCTGGATCATGCCTGCCCCAACCGGCATGGCAAAGCTTAGAGGCTTACACCCTTAATTTGAGGGTAGACCAGTGAAAACCGTTGCCAGACCTCTTTCAGTGAGCCTCAGAACCAGGCCAGCCCATGGAAATCTGTCTTAGATGATAAGCTGGCTCCCAAACCGGCCCTGTGAACTCACTTCAGCCTGAGCAAAGGCTTCTTACAAGGGATTCTCAAATACTTATTAGGTATTTCTCAGCAAAACCTCCTGGGCTAAGGGGGAGTGTAACAACATAGTCAGTGTTAAATGAACAAAAGCCAAACCTGACAGAAAGCAATTCCCACACAGCTGGGCTTCAAAACACGAACAAGAGATGTGTTCTCCGACAAACAGATGTGGAGGTATTTATCATCACTAGAATTTTAAAAATGAAAGAATGCTAATAAATAACAAGAAAATCAAAACTTAATAAAAAGATAAGAACATCATCAAATTCAGATGACCAGAGTAGAACAATGGTTAATAAATCACTGTCAACGACACTATAAAAGTTAAAACATAAAAGGATTAAAGTTAAGTTGAAATGGCCTTTCAGTGAGTTAATTTGTTGATTGATTCATAATTTTTAGAGCATTGATAACTGATTAAAGCTGGATATGGGACCTAGTTGATACAATTAGACTTTCCTTCTATCTCTCATTATCTCTTTCCCTCTCCCTTCCATTCTTCTCTTCCTCTCGTTCTTTCCCTGTCCCCATCTCTCTCCCCTTGTCTCTCTCCCTCCCTCTTTTTCTACCTCTGTCTTCCCTTCCCTTGGTCCTCTATCAATCTTTCTCTCTGCCCCTCCCCTAGACTTTCTCTCCTTTCCTTTTTTCTGTCATGAAATAACATGACATGTTAAGCACCGTTTTCTCCCACCATACTGTCTGGCCTGACTAAGAAGCCAGTTGGCCATAGATTGAAACCTCCTAAACCTCAAGCCCAAACAAATCTCTTGGTATTTTATCACAGTACCAAAAAGCTGATAAACAACATTAAGGCATCTTAATACTCCTTCAGGAGCTCACGCTCCAAGAACTTGCTTCCTAGTGAGTGGCAACATTTCAAGAGATGGTAGAATATTTAGAATGTCCTGACCTCTGGTTCTGGATGCCTTCTTCCTTCCGGGCTCTGAGCTGTCAGCAGTGTGGACCACATGTCCTGCTGCCATCAACCCCATCCATTGCTCCCAGGTGACCTGAGAGGCCCTGCTCTACCTTTTCCACTGTGATGCACTGAAACTTTTGGGCCATGAGCCACAGTGAAGCTTTCATCCCTGGAGTGGTTCTCTCATGTGACACAATGATGTGAAAGTGGCCAGTGTGCACACCAGCCCTGCCCACATATACAAAAGAACGGGGAATAACACACGCAGAATTTCATTCAATTGAAAAAGCCATGATCGTCAGAGCAAAGAGACAACCAATGGATTGAAATAAACTATTTTCTGACAGTATCTGGTAAAGGGTAAACAGCCCAGTTAGTAGAGGATCTCCAGCAGGAGAAGGCAAATAGCCTGCTCATAACGTGGACCACTGAAAAACAGACTAAGGGGCTGAACAGACATTTTTCCTAAGAAAACTTAGAAATCATCACAAGGCACGTGAAAAATGTTCCACAACCCTGGGAAGGAAGGGAATGTGAGAGAAACTGTAATGAACTACCAGCTTATGTATCTTATAATGTTCATTGTTGAAAGAGAAAGGAATATGGATAGAAAGGAACCTTTGTACAGTGTTCTTAGGTAGGAAATTAATACAGCTAATATAAAAAGCACTGCAGACCTTCCTCATAATCAAAACATAAAACTGCAAGACCAGCATTGATGGCTCCTTTGGATCTATACCTAAAGTAAATGAAATCAATATATAGAATATTGTTCCTTTCAGCATTATCCATAATATGCAATAATGCAAACAATCCAGTGTCCATGATTGTCTTGGGAATAAATAAAGAAAACTGTAAAGACACAGAAGTCTAAAGAAGATAGCTCCTAGATTCAGGTATGGGTAAGTCCCCACCCCAAGCTGAGGAACTATTGCAGTTGATGGTTGCTAGAGTATGGAGAACCATTTTTCTTTAGGTGAAGTTTCATGCTCCAGTGGATTTCCTACACCCACACACACGGCAGCACTGGATGGGCTTAGTTGGATATTTAAAAAATAATAAAATGAAGGATATACAGTTGGCAGGGAGAAATTTGTGAGGAAGTTGGGGCGAGTGGGAAAGGGAAACAGGCAGGAATATGATCAAAATATATTGTATACATATAGGAAATTCTCAAAGAATAACATTATGTTAAAAAGAAGAGAACACTATCATTTATGATAAAAATCTTGAAACTTGAGGATACTAAACTAAGCTAAATAATCAGTTAACAAAAAAAAAACCAAATACTACATGGCCTTCTCAAATCAATTTAAATTTGAGCTTGTATAATATAGTACAGAGGAGACTGCTCTTTGCTACCACATGGAGGGTGAGGGCCATTATCCACAGATATGAAGGTTCAATTCTGTTGGATAAATTTGTGTGATTTAATATATAGTATAATAACCATGGTTAAAAATGCTATATTTTATGTCAAGTAGATCATACCAAACATATACAAAATAGTAATTACAAGAGATTTTAAGTTATTAATTAATTTTATTGAGGTAGTAATTTCACAAACTACATCTATATCAAACCATTATGTTGGCTGGGGTCTGTGGCCTAAAACTGTAACTTTAGCTACTCCAGAGACTGAAACAGGAAGACCACAAGTTCCAGGCTTCTCTGGGTTTCATAGGAAGTTCAAAGCTATCCTGAGAAACTTAGTGGGGTCCGGATTAAAAATAAAAAACAAGAAGAAAACTGAGGTGAATATTAAAAAGTTTGTGTAGCATTCACAAGACCCTTGCTTCCCATCCTGATACTATAAAAAGAATCATACACAATTTGCAACCTTTGTCGATTTCACTCTACGACAGCTGAAAGGAAGAGAGGAAGAGATATGAACCACAACTTCAGTATTTTTCTTGCTTTCAGTAAAACCTAGTCCATCTGTCCTCTAATATTGAAACCAATTAGTGTGAAAATTATGGAAATAAGAAGACACAATTATGACTCCATAAGGATGTGATCAAGCAAATTCTGCATGTGGGTAATTACTCAACACACATAATCCCATTAGTTCCCCTGAATAAAATTAAATAAAGAGACAAAAATAGAATAAATTAAAAGAAATTTAAG
Source organism: Microtus oregoni (assembly GCF_018167655.1). Taxonomy (NCBI): domain Eukaryota; kingdom Metazoa; phylum Chordata; class Mammalia; order Rodentia; family Cricetidae; genus Microtus; species Microtus oregoni. Next base: position 37,444,852 of record NW_024543060.1, on the reverse strand, counting down.
GGCTAAGATATGGTTCAGTAATAGCACATTTGCCTATCACGTATAAGATACACAAGGTCCTGGGTTTTCATTCTCATTTTCTTTTTCTCCTCCTCCTCCTCCTCCTCCTCCTCCTCCTCCTCCTCTTCTTCTTCTTCTTCTCCTCCTCCCCCTGTCCTTCTCTCACTCCTTTCTCCATCCCTCTGTGTGTATCTTATCCTGTGTCTGTGTGTATATGTGTATTTGTCTGTGTGTATCTCTCTCTCTTCTCTCTCTCTCTCTCTCTCTCTCTCTCTCTCTCTCTCTCTCTCTCTGTGTGTGTGTGTGTGTGTGTGTGTGTGTGTGGATGGGAAAAGAGATTTAAGTAACAATCTGTGCTAGCTACTTTCATGTCAACTCGACATCAGCTAGAACAATTTTGGAAGAGGGAGTCTAACAGAAATATCTCCAACAAATTGGCCTGTGGGCACTGTCATGTTTTCTTGATTGATGATTGATGAGAGACGTCTGTGCTGCACTAGGGGTCCTAGGAGCTATAAAGTAGGTAGACTAAGCCATGAAAAGCAGGCCAGTTAGAAGCACTCCTTTATGTCCTCTGCATCAGAATTCTTGCCTTGAATTCTTGCCCCAACCTCCTTCAATTTTGGACTATCATGTGGAAGCATAGGCTGAAACAAACCCTTTCTTTCCCATGTTGCTTTATAGTCATGGTGTTTTATCACAGTAATAGAAACTCTTACTGAAACACTACCAAACAAATGTAGACTTTGTTTGGATTCGAATTTAACAAATCTACTAGGACTAAAGCAAATTTGAAGACAGGCTGGCCATTAAAAAAGATGCCATGGATTTTTGGGGGAGGAAATGAAATGATGCTGGCGTGCACCTTAAAGAGAATTTTTATCTTTCTGTCTTGTATTATGTGTGAGATACAGAGTGAATTAGACTTCAACAAATAATGAAAGAATGAACCATAACAAAACACAGATTGTTAAAGGTTGCAACTGGATTGCAGACCTGAGGAGGTTTATTCTTTCTCTATACTTTTATGATATCTCCAAATGTATATAATAACATTTAAAAATAAATTAAACTAAAACAAAATAAGCTTAAGGAACTAATTTGCAGACAATGATTTTCAGACACAGACTCACATTTATTTTTTGGGTTTTTAATTTTTCAAAGCTCTGGGATCAAGTATTACTAGATAATAATTTCCTTGATTCAGGCTCTTGTCTGCTGTTTTTCTACTTTCTCCTCCGTTTTGTAGAAGTGACAGAAGCTAATCTTACAATCTTTTTAACTTCTCTTTGGGCACTTTTGAATTTGAGAAGCCCAAATTATGAACAAATAAGGATGTGGGAGCAAGCTTACTCACACTAATAATAATAATAATAATAATAATAATAATAATAATAATAATAATAATAGAGTAAATACTTGTGAGCTATTACTTATAGACAATTTACATTGGTATAAATTTATACATTCTTGTATATTGATACAGATTCAAATTGTATTTGTTATACTGAATAAGATCCTATTTCTGTTTACAATATTTGTGAACCTATGCAAAGTTATTTTGTCAGATTGTATGCATGTATGTTTGTACCTCTGTTTATGACATTTTGTATATTAATACAATTTTGGGATATATTTATCATATTGCATCATACATTTCTACCTCTGATCAAAATACTTATACATTGTTTACATTTTGAGGTCATTGTCCTCATTTGATGCACAATTGTTTAAGGATAGTTTAATATTCCAATATGAAGTCTTAGTCTTCAAGTTATACATGTATTAAGCATTATAGGTCAGTAGTCATTCACGTTTGTCATACTTATAGTTAGACTATAATCAGGTTCTTTAGATACATAGAGATTGTATTCTGCATAGATAGGTAATCTTCAATCACTTCAAAGAACTGTAGAACATGGTATTTAAATAACTTAGGGTTCTGCTAGCATGAGACATGTTTGCTCCTGACAGTACCCTAGAGAATGTTGGGCACCAAAGACACTCCATTTGAAGCTTGTTTTCTTCTTGGAAAAACTGGTCTTAGGGCAAGATTACTAGCAAAATGCATAGTGTCTGGACTGGACAAGCAGGATACAAAAAAAAAAAACCCTCTCCAAGATAGGTTTAAGACAGTTTTGAAAAAAAAAATTCCTGCCTCTAAAAATGGTCTTTCAGTTATCCTAGGTATTAGCCAAAATTGGTTGCTTAAACATTGCAAATGAGACTTTGGGTGATTGACCAAGTAGCCAATTGTCTCTGTCATCTACTGCACATTTTGGAAGCTGCTTGATTGCACTTCCTGCCTACTCAAGTAATATTATCTCCTTTTCCAGACCTTCTATGGTGTTAAAGATTAGATAATCGTAATTACTTTTCTCTTATGATTTAACCAAGCCATTTCTAATACATGACTTAAATGCCTTAGGATAAAATGATTATTAAAACATTTAGCATATGTTCCTTACTTAATATTATTTATGCTGATTGCAATTCTAATTTTTATACTTGATATCTGTTCTTATTGCAAATAGTTTTGTATTCGATTTGGAACTCTTATTTAGACAAAATGGGGAGGTGATGGGGAACCTCCTTCAGCCAATGGCCTTTGGGAGCCTGGACTAGGTTGATGTGTGGCTTTGAGTACCAAAAAGCAGAGGTCCTGCCAGCTTGCCCTATTCTTCCCATGCGCCACACCTGAATGTCAGACCCCTTTCCTATTTCCTTGCTGTGATCCATGAGTTCCCTTTTAATAAATAAAAACCTTAGTATACCCTATTTGGCTTTAATGTGGAACTATTTGATTTGCCTTTCCCTCATCTGACACGTTCAGCTACAGGTTCAGACAGACCTGCTCCTAGAGTAGCGTTTCAGGGTTAAGGAAACAGAATCTGGAGGTAGGTGGATGCTGCCCCTGCGTTTATTTTAGCGTTGCTATCCACTACTTAGACACAAAGTTCTTCTCTAAACTAGTGAATTTTCCAACTTTGTTCTGTTTTGCAACAGACCCTTCACAAACAATGAATGAAATGGAGTACTTGTAAAATTTGCAAGATTCTGGAGGAAAATCCTGAAGGCGTGTGGGAATGACTTGCCATATTTGTGATCTCTGAACACACTGTTAAGTCGGATTGTGAGAGTCATAAATGGCTCTGACGCTTAATTACCAGGCTAAGGTTGCCCTTTCTGTTTCCCTCACATGCTTTTCCATCGATGCCTTCTTTCGTTTAACAGCTTTCTTTTTTTTTTAAGATTTATTTATTATGTATACAAATTCTGCCTCCATGTATGCCTGCAAGCCAGAAGAGGGCGCCATATCTCATTACAGATGGTTGTGAGCCACCATGTGGTTGCTGGGAACTGAACTCAGGACCTCTGGAAGAGCAGCCAGTGCTCTTAACCACTGAGCCATCTCTCCAGCCCCAGTTTAACAGCTTTCTAACTGCGTAAAAAGAATTTCTACGGGAAACGCGAGAGGTAACTAAGAGCACATCGGCTTTTAATTTTTGCCTGTATCTTCAAAGCCATTCTTTTACATCCCTCTCACCCAGCCTTAGTTACAAGCCAACTTTTTTTTTCTCTCTAGTGCCCTTCTAAAAGACACCATTCCTTCCTCAATATCAGAAGAACTACGGCCTTCGGAATAGCTGTCTCACAAGGTGCTGGAGTTGCATAGCTGGATGAGATTGCAGGGAGTTAAGACATAAGTGATATCTCTTGTGAACTGACCAAACCTGGGGTAGTAAAACGAAGGCAAAACAGAGCGCGGTTGTATGAAAAGGCACTTGGAAAGTCTGGAAACAGTCACCTTCTATGACTGATACCCATGGTAAATACTTCTTACCATGGAAACGCGATGATGATGTAAGTTAAGTAGAAAATAAGGAGGTTTTCTCTCCTCTGTAGTATTTCTACTTAAGAATAAAGTGATGGTATTATGATCACCTGTTGAATTAGTTCTCTTGGGACTAGCCAATTGAACGATGCAGAGTTAGGGTGGTTTCTGAATTGTCTAGACTGATTTTTCACACTAATTATGAATATTTATGGAATCTGAGCCTCACTTTGTGCTCTGTAAACAGGCTGAATTATTCAGATTGTTTGTCTATACTGTAATAAATGGAACTGTCTCCCTGTATCTTATTCTTAATACTAAAAAAATAATCACTGTCTTGTTTCAGGAATAAGGACAAAATGAGGCAAAGCCATCTACCCTCCGCTACTACAGCACCCCATGATCTATGTGTGTGTGTGTGTGTGAAATGATTTGTTTATGGTAAACATGTACTTTGAGTTGGATAGTTCAGCCAACGGTTTGACTGCTTAACCTATGGCTGGGCTTCAAATGAGGGAAGCCTCTAAAATATTCAGTGAGTGTATAATTCGATCAGATAGCCTGGCAGGAGATTAATTGAAAACATATGTGGCGCAGTGGCATCACCAACCTTTGCCATAGACGAAGAGGAAGGAATTTGTACTGTTCCAGAAAGGTCTCCACAGAACCATGACCACTGTCTATAACGCATCAGGCGAGACCTCAGACAAATATTTCAGCCAAATATACAAATTCCTGACTTTCACAGACTCATTGGCATGCCTGTTTCCAGTGGTAGTCAACACCATTTCTTAATGCGATTGTAATTGACTGGGTATGACCTTCCAGCCCCAATGGAAAGAGCTGTTAGTTGAAGGCTTGTTTCCTTGTGGGAACAGTAGCCACAGACACAACTTTGAGAAGGGGTTGAGTGGTCATTATCAGTGGGTCTATTCATCAGAGATTAAACTTGAATAGATTACGGGAAGCTGGTAAAGCTGCAGAGAGGTGAACTTGCTTGGTGAAAGCAAATCCATGTGGATTCACCTTACAAGGGTGAATTTTGCCCTGGTGCCTTCCTCTGGCCTAGACCTCTGCTTTTTGGGTACCATGAGACCAGAGACTTGGTCTTGTCACTCCCTCTCATCATGACATCAGTTCCTCCTTACCACAACCCACAGACAGAAAAGCCAGCCAACCACAGACTGAGATCTGGGGAATTGTGAGCATAAATAATCTGTGCTCCTTTGGAATTGATTCTCTCAGGCATCCAGCACAACAATGGAAGAGTATAACAGAACAATATGGGTTTTGATCATTTAAAATAGTTCATGGGAAAGTATCCTAACTTTTTTCCTGCAGCCTAGTAATATTCCCTTTTAAGAATCCCTACTCTGAAAAGCTGTAGAATTATTTAAATATAAAGTTCCTTTTCAAAGAAAGTTTTGCAAGTAAAAGAGTTCTAGAAATGTCCCCATTTATTTCAAGCTCTCAATATACCAGGAAGATGTGTCTTTACGATACTCTGTATTCTAGCATTGAAGCTGATTTTTTTTACATTCCTGCTCTTTGCCCACACCCTTTCTCGTTTGCATTTTTGTAGTCTTGCCAATGTTTTATAAATATTATAAGAAATATCTGATTGGCTTGGTTAACTTGGCTTGATTGGACTTGATTGAATATTAGATATATCTGATTGGTTTGATCTGGTCAGCTTGACCGGGCTTCCCTTTGATCTATTTTCTGTCCTTCATTTCACTTCTTCTTTTGTAATTAATTTATTTGGTAGTTTTTCTCCTCTACTTTATAACATTGAATGCTTAGGTTTATATCTTCTCTTTTCACATTTAAGATTGTAGATGCACCTCAGTGGGCTTCTCCTGAAAACATGCCAGAGGCTGCAAACTGAAATTTATATTTCATAGTTCTGGACATTGAGAAGTCCAAGTTCAAAGCAAGTACAGTTATATATCATTCTGTCTATAATTCCTAACCTCCAGTGTTCACTTCCACTTTGAAATTAACCTTTTCATTTCCAACTTGAGGATGAATGGAGCATGACATGCTGCATCTAGATTAGCTCCTTAATGTCCTTCAGTCCCATTTTGCCACAATGAAAGTCTTTCATTCCTTTTACGAATGAATAATATCCCATTATATATACATGCCATACTTTCTTTTCTCACCCACCCACTGAGAGCCACCTAGGCTGATTCCCTTCCCCTGTCTGCTCTGAATACTGCTGCAGCAAACATGGAAGTCGGGAACCTCTCCTCATAGGCTGATGTCCTTTTCTTTAGATATATACCAGAGGCAAGAAAGATAGATCATAAGATAGTTGTCCATGCTTGTTTACATGCAAGAGTTTCTTTTTCTTTATGTCCTCACTAACCCAGGTTACATTTTTACTTTTGTGGCAGTAGCCTTAAACAGAGGAATTGTGACTTCATAATTCACCTTCATTTTGGACTGATGGGATTTTTTTTTGTATAGTTTGCTAAATCACCTTCTCCCTTTTCTCTTTTCTTTTTTTATTTTGTGCTTTTGAGCCTAGAGCTTAATACTGTAAACCCAGGTGTTCTGAACTTGCAGAAATTTCCTGCCAGTGTCTCCTAAGGCCTGGGCTCACAGGCCAGATTATCCCTCTAGGTTAAGAACTCCCTCTGGGCTGCCAAGCTGTATAGGCCTTTCTGCTTCTGACATTAAGACTGTGTAATAGACTTAAAGTAAATTATTTCTTTGTTGGGAATTACCTCCACCCAAATCTTTAAATTTTTAATCTATAACTAACAATAAAACAAACTCTTAACAGGCATATGTATTCCCTGTGTTGTGTGTGTGTGTACATGCTCTTGATTGTGTGTGTGCACAAATATATGCATAAATGTGGAAGCCAGAGTTTAATAATAGTGTCTTCCTCAACTATTCTCCACCGTACTTCTTTGTGGCAGAGATTCTACTGTACCTGGAGCCAGCTGATGTGGCATCATTGGCTGACCAGTGAGCCCCCCAGGAATCTGCCTTCCTTGTGCTGGGATTCTAGTCTCATGCTGCCATAAAAGGCCCTCTAGGTAGGGTCCCAGGAATGGACTCAGGTCCCTGCATTTGCACCCAACTAGCACCTTACAGTCCACACCATCCCCTCAACCTTTATTATCCCAGAATTTATATCATGGAGTGATTTTACTTAAGGAATGATTTGATTTGTTTTATTTAAAACATGACATGGAAAACAAGAATTCAGTTTTATGGTTCTCTTTGCAGGCAGTTTAAAAACAAAAATAAAAAAAGAACACGGCTCTTTTGAAGCATTCTTTGCAGTTCCTGGAGATTTTAGGTCTATTTGAAAATAATTAATTCAGATGTAAATTACACAAGTCTTCAAATCAGGATGCACAGCAAACCTGAATGAAATAAAAAAAGTCATCGCTCATTAAAACATAATGTCAAGGAGCCCTTGGGAGTTTGAGGCTGTTGGCTGTCCCATGGAGTTTGGGAGCACAGAGACAGTTGGTGGAAAGATTCCCTGGTGTTCAATATATGGAAGACCAGGGCAAAGACTTCCTCATCATTACAGACCTTCTCCACTCCTCACAGACTTCCCGTGGAGACCAGCACCATACTTCTGACAAATCCCCAACAGTTTATTTGTTAGATATTTTATTCAAATTGCTTCCTTCTCCTTGCCGAGTGCACAGAAGAACAGCAATATCCCGTCCCCTCTGTACCTCCTAACTGCTGTTTCAGGAGATAATGACTGAAGTTAGATCTTCATTACAACGTGAGTTTGTACAGTGAGCCTTATTTATTTTTCTCTACCTTGCTATTGTAATCACCAGGACGGGAAGACCGGCTCTGGATAAACGTATTTATTTGAGTTCAGTGTTTCAAAGACACTCATTTGTTGAAATGGTAGGAACTGCCTCACACTGTCCTGGAGAGAGAGAGAGTTCTGGAAGCTCATTATATCTGAACCACATAGAGCTTCTGTGATTTCCATGCTCAGATGGCATCTGAAAAGGAAGTTTTTAATTATAATATTTTCTTCTTCAATGATTTTAAACATGAAACAACTATCGCCAATGTTTTCCCCTTTTTAAATTTAATTTAATTATCTCCTTCATGGACTTCAGGAATAGTCTTATTGATAGAGCACACTGTAAAAATCTAGATATGATTTATTATAAATATTAAAATAAAAATTTAAAAAATGAGTAGGAACAACTGGAGGTTGGTTTCCATCTCAAAAATACATGGAAGCTTTCTTTAAACAAAGGAAGCACATTTTAGGATTATTTCTTTTTTTGTACATATATGTCTGTGTGAGTGAATCCTACTAGCATGCAGGTGCTCCAGGAGACCAGAAGAGGGTATCAGACTGCCTAGCACTTGTTGTAGGCAGCTGTGAGAAGCTAGATATTGGTGGCAGAAACCAAAATGGATCCTCTGGAAAAACAACAAACTCTCTGAATGTCTGAGCAGTCTCTCCAACTCCAAAAGGACAAAAGCTTCTGAGGTAAATCAATGAAATTAACAACCTAAGCTTCTAGACCAGTTTTTATGTTTAACAGAATTCCAAATTTTGTAGCCCTAGGAAAAGCATGGAATAAAAATTGCTCAGAAAGGATACCACTGATGCTGCTATCAGCATCATCAGAATATGAAGAATGTTTGTATATGCACATGAAGCCAAGAAGCCAGGGGATAAAACTAAGAGTTACTTTTTTTTTTAATCAAATTTGGACAGAAGAAAAGAAAGGATTGGTTACCTTTGGTGAACCAACATTAAGCAAAAATTTACATCAGGTAGAATTCTATCCTTTACAATCTATGGTCTCCTTTTGACATACACAACTTTTATATGAGACTTTTTCATGGCAAGATGAGAGAGGAGTAATGGCAGAAAAAAATGGGATTTTGTTCAATTGTGAAGACAAAGTGGAATTACAATACTTTCTGGAGAACTGATGGAAGTGGAAAGTATTAGGAACAGAACTGTGAGGTGGGGACTGGGAAGGGTTGGGAGAACAACAGGACACACGTGATCTGAGAGAAGAATGGGGAATACTTAGGGTCGTAGGTACAGGCAAAAATGTCACACAAGAGCAAGGAGATGGTGAAGAGGGGAGGCTGGGTGTGAAAGATTATATAAACTAAGTATGGATGGAAATGCTATGATAAGACCTGTTACTTTGTATATTAATTAAAAATAATATTAAATTGAAAAAGAAAAGAAAAATGATTAAGAGATATGATAAAACTATTCTGTCGAGGAGTCCTGACTTTGGGGTAGTCAAAAGTTGTGGGTGAAGAAGTGCAGTACTTTCCAGAAGATAAGGCAGACTCCATTCATAGGGAGCTAGAGAATGGGACTCCACTCCACAAAGAGAGTGAATAAATTCTGGAGTCACTTTCACAAGCAAGAGACAGAAAGAAAGCAATTCTAATGTACATTGTTTTAGCTTGTTGACACCTATACTGGACCTCCAGCCATAGGTAATAATTTGCTCCAGATGGGGGTTTGTTATGGTCTCAAATTAAACCCAAACTGGTTCCCAGTGTTGGTGTGAAGAACACATAAAAATATATTTAGAAATGTACAGACTTGGGATATTTTTCTTCTAACTACTCATTTTGCGAAAGTCTCTCAATAAATATTTCAGGAAAAAATACAAGAAAGACAAAAAATAGACACGTTAAGATTTCAAAAGTAGTGGAAGTGATTATCAAATGTAAGCAGTAAATCATCAGTATAGCTGTGCACTAAGCTTAGACAGGCATTAGTCAAAGTTGCAAGAGCGTTAAAGATCTTCTAGATCTTCTAGAGTACCTCCCAACAGCACCACCCTGGGGGCCAAGGTTTTGACATGTGATTCTTTTAGGAACATAAAACAACCATGCTATAGTACCTTGCCAATAGCTCATTCTGAAAGTTGAAAATCAATGGAAAAAAATTTAACATTAGAAGTTCTTCCACCTGGCTACCAGTACACTAATTCCACAGAATCTTTCCCAGTTTCCAAGGCTGCCTTTCCTATTCTTCCCTCATCCTACAAAAGGCCTTTAGTCAGGTGATTAACTACATCTAGAAGCCTTTTGTAAAATCCTTTGCTGGTCCCTTTGTGTTTCTCTATGAATGAAAATACACATTCTTCTGTTCTGTATTTGTTGACGCTACGGACAGCTTAGAAGGCAGAAGAGTTTCTAAATACGCTCCTCTTGGGCTGTGCTCTTAATTCTAATACTCCTTGAAAGTGGCCATAAAAAGCTTTTATTTTTAGTGTGTACTCACACTGGCTTTTTCCTTGGTAGATTTCAGAAAAGTTGCTTTTTGTGGCAGCTTTATTTCCCAAGCAGTGACATCAACATCGCTGAATACCTCTTAAGTGATGTTTGTGGTTTTAGATGCTTGCTGGAGAAAAATCATTAACACTTCTCAACCTCACAGAAAAATCCCAAGAGGAATAAAATATCCAGATATCCAGGCTTAGAAGGAAGGCTTCTCACACTTCAACAGCACTGGTTTAGAAACTGCAGATTCTCTTCTAAAATCTAATTTAGGTATAATTATGCGAAGTGCATAAACATCTAAGTCAAAACAACAATAACAAGCTTACCAAATAGTTTAACTGAATTTAATTATTATTATAAAGAGCCTAAACATTTTTCTTTGCTCAGGATATACCTTCATCAACCAGAAGCTATCATTATTACACTTGTGTTTGCTTGTTTTCCTTTGCTTTGTAAATAAGTTTTGTTTTTGCCATAGGAGCTCATTCAATATTTATTAAGCATGTTAATATTTGAAGCAACTCATCACTTTATAAATTCTGGTGGGAGAATCTTGTCAAACTTGTTGAACATTATGATGATTTATCATATTTGATATTGCCTGAGAACAATAAAACCTACTAATCCGATTGTGGAGATGGCCAATGCCATGGAGAACAACTCATTAAGCAGAAATTGGACAGATTGCATCCCAGCCCTGCTTAATTGGACAGAAATTATTTGAATTCATTCAACTTTCATATTTACCTCTTTAAAAATGAAATTACCCATAGTACTTCCTATTTTAGTGGCCTGGTGTTACTTTCTGCTGAAATCTCCAAATGCCCATGTAAGGAGTGGTTCACAATGGAAACATGACATGCATAAGAAGCTAAGCTAAATGGTTTTCTAACAACACTGATGGGCAGAGGTGAACAGAAGGGGTTGGTGGCATCTGTAACAGAGTCTCCCAGACCTTTAACTTGCTTTGGTGTGGATGTGAGCCTTCAGGAGGGGATGGACATTGGCAGACTTCTCGATGTCTTTAACCAGGGATCATCATTCCTAAAGGAACTCATGAGCAACTTAGGAGTTGGCGATCAGCCAGGATCCGGCCATACTGCTGCTCATGCCATTGTGGGTCTTCTACTTCTGTTTCAGGATTAATTTCAAGTATTTCCTTGTGGATTCTCTACCAAAACAAGGTTGACTAATGCACTGTTCCACAAATCTGACCCTATGTGTCACTGATTCCATGCCTATGCTCAGACCACCTGCAAGGCATTTGCTAGATTCTCAAGATCTTCTAAAATCCACTCATCTAATCATATCTTCTAGAGAACATAAAATTTTATTTTAATCAAAGTTTATTTTTTGTTACTTTTACTTGTACACACTTGCTTAGTACTTAAAACTAAAATTTATGTTAGCCCTTAAATATTCCTTTGATCTCTACTTGAACTTTATATAATATTTCATGCAATATTATATAACTGCAAATGGATTTATTTGCAAGTGATTGAGCGAATAGGTGATGTTAAGTACTGATCAGATCTTAGAAGAAGGAATCCCATTCTGTGGAGATGGCAAGAAATCTGGGCATCTAAGACACGGGTCTTAATATGAATCATTTCGATTTCATTTATACAAAGAAGACATTCAACTAATACTTAGTATGTTGCTTAGATTATGTGATTCCATTAGCTACAAAGTAGAAAATAGGATAAAGAAAGGATCCTAAGATTCGCTGAAGAAGAGGGGAGCGTAGACCCACAAATTTCAGTATGTATAAAACAAATAATAATTATGTCTGTCCTCTAGTTCACAGTGAGTTTTAAGTTGTCCTAATTTTTTCATTTCATAAAATGCAGCCCTAAAATAAAGACTTCGATCAACACAATCAAACCGAGTTAGACGTGAACCAGTTTAGATGGTTCCCTTTATATAATTTAAATAGTCATTTAAGGAAAAGTAACTTAATAATCTGGTAGTAGATTACTTAGTTAGTGAATCAGTGAAAACATGTAAGAATTAAGGCTGGTGTCCGGATCTGATTGTTCCTGAAGCATTGCTTTCTCTAGTGACCTTGGGCAAGCTTGCAAGGCATGAGACACAGAGTCTTCAAGAGCTCTAAAATATTTCCCTGTGAAGTATACCCAAATGAGAAGAAAACCTGTCAGTTTTACTTATTATGGTTGCATTCAATTAAGTTTTCAAAAATAATTACGTGATCATTTAAAAACACAAAAAAAATTAGTCTTTCTAACCTGAATAGAAATTGTCAATAAAATGGGCATACGTTGTGGTGGGTCTCATGACAAAACACACACACCTACACACACACACACACACACACACACACACTCACACACACAGAGATATACACACAGTTCACACACACATGTTGTCAAAATTGGTAAGAAGGATGTGTGTGTGTAACTGTGTGTATGTGTGTGTGTAGGTGTATCAGTACGATGCATCTATGTATATTTTATCTGTGTGTGTGTTTCTCTGCTTGTGTACGTGTGTATGTGTAGCCTACCTGAATCAATGGTAGGCTTGTGCACATCTGATCAAATGGATGTAAACGGGGAGTGGAGCTGCATTCTGTAATGAACCCCGCTGAATTTAGAATTACTGGGTATCAGTAATGATGTTGCTTTCTTCCAAAACAAATTAATTATAATTAGTACTATTTTGAATCTCACCCATTCTTAAACAGTTACCCTCACAGAACTAGATTATAGCACTTTTTTTTTCATTTTAAAATAAACCTTTCATACATGTTGTTTAAAATCAGCCTCTAGTGTGATCTCAAAGATCAAGGCAAAACCCCACACTCCCCCACTAGTGATCAAAGTTTGATGACCTCCAAATAACAGAAAACACAATAAGTGGACTTCAGATCACAAGAACAAAAAAAATGCCCAGAAGCTACACAAGCCACTGCTGGTGTTCTTTACTCAGGATGTTTTTCATGAGCGAAGAAGAAAGCAGAAGCTGTCAGGAGGCAGCAGCTTCCAATTCCTTGGTCTGCAGCCTCATCTGAGGGACCAAACACATAGGTTATGTATATACACAGGAGAAAAAGACATAAAACCATAAAGGGTGGGGTAGGCCTCAAGGAATAAGATTGAAAACAAAATAAAACAACAGGTCAGCAGCCAGAGATTCAAACTTGGTGTTAGTAGTCACAGGGTTGGCACAATTCAGCACGTACTGGGGATTCTCAGAGCCTAGGAAAGGGATTCCTTTACAGTTCTATTTGAATGGTGTAGGCAGAGTGCTTTTATATATGTCTATATATATGATATCCATGATGTGAGCTGATATTTACATTATAAAGGATGTTCTTTGTTCTAATACTTGAACAGTTTCTTCTCATTTACACAATAGTCTGATCACTACATATAATGTTACAGCATTAACATAGCTGTCATCGAAACTCCTTAGTTTCTTAAAAACTTATCAAAAGTATTACACATGAATCTAATTTGATCTTCATTTAGAAGTGGTGATGCAAGGATCTTTTACTTACTGAAGAATATAGTTGTTCGTTTTTACACAGTAACTTAAAATAGCTGTGGAGACACAACTGAACAAACCATTTTTGTCTTTTCCAAACCTACTTTGAGAAAATTCTCCCTTTACTTCTTGCATATGGTTTTACTTACGACTACCACCACCGCCACCACCTGATTTCTGTCAAGGGTAGAATCAGCTACAAAATGTGGGCTACATGGTCTCACACTCATGTCTCTGACCCCTATTTCACAATCCCAGTTTCTTTATCTCCTTCAAGCACAGCACAAACAATGTCACAGCTTAATCCATAACCCTTCATCAGTTATATTAGATAGAAGATAAGACTCATTTGCACAGGTAAAAAAAATATTCTCTTCTCTTCTAACATCTCAAACCCAACAATAAATTTCCCACATTTTATTTTTATTTTTTTTAGTTCATTTGCTCCACCTTGCTGAATATTTGAATTCTTATCCATACTGAAAGATTCATTTCTGGGGAGTATCGTCTCCTTGCCATTCTGCCATACAGTTCTCCAGGGCACTTACCAGCACAGGCTTATGGGTAATCTATCTGAAGAGAACCTTGCTTTGATGGATCATGCAGAAATTCTTGTCTTGGTCACAATGGTAATCTTCCGGTACCTGCTCCGCAGGTTAACCATAGTGTATTCAAACAATCGTTTGTTGAATTTAACTAAATAGAAAATACTTAGTTTATCAGTTTCAAAATATTGTCTAAACATCTCCATTAATTATTTAAAAATAATACTGTTCGCTTCAGCAACAAAACCCAAACTATCCCAAGGGCTGATGGCCAAGTAGAAGGGACAAAAGCACACTTTCATCCTTTTTTTTAAAAAAAAAAAATCGTATTTAAATGAAATAAAGTGTACTTGGGAACTGGGAGAAATGTTCAGTGTATAAACCACTTGGTGCATGATCATAAGTATCTGAGTTCACATCCCAGAATTCATGTAGAGATGGACACCATAGAACACTAACCTCCGTGTTCCCATGGTGAGGGGAGAGGGAGAGGCAGAATAGCCTGGAGTTCAGGGGCCTTCTGGGCTGGAGTACTCAGCTGTGATGAACCAAAGACTCTGTCTCTGAAGGGGCGAGAGATGAGGGCTCACACTGGTGAGTATTTTCTGACCTCCACGTGCATAGCAGGGCTTGCACAAGCCTGGCACGATCACATCAGCTTCCACCACCACCACCATCAATGTAGCACATGAAGGTTTTTGTTTTTTTTTTTTTTTTTTTTTTTTAGGTTTTTCGAAACAGGGTTTCTCTGTGGCTTTGGAGCCTGTCCTGGAACTAGCAGGTTTTTTATGTTTGTTTGTTTGTTTTGTTGTTGTTGTTGTTTGGGTTTTGTTTGCACACATGAAGGTTTTTGAAAAGCACATCTTTATAATCAAGCAAATGATCTAAATCATTGAGTTCTTGAGCTTCTTTTTTTATATAAATAAAAAAGAATGCAAAAGGGAACCCAGGAAACTGTCTGCTCTACTCTTATTTGGAAGTAGCTGAACAGCGTTCAGGACAATATTCTAGGCAAATCTGACATCATTATTATTATCTCACCCCCTTACAAACTTCTTGTGCTCACATCCAAATGTTCAAGATGCTAATGCCTTGGCACTAAAATGAAACAGCACCCAGGGACCAACTCTTCATTCTGTGCTCCTCTCACATGAAATTCCTTTCCTGCCCCTGAATTATGGGTACCTTAATTATGGGAGGTACAATGTTGCCTGCACTTCTGACTCCCTGACAGGGTTATGGTGCGAGGTAGGAGTGTGAACTAAACGCAATCCGAACCTCTCATCTACACTGTTATTTACAAAAACAATCTCTTGAGAATAGTGAGGACTATGTATACATCTCCTGGATATAAAAATTAATAATTATTGCTGAACTGTGAAAATAGCACCCATCAATAAACACGTACAGGAACCAAACTGCGTATAAAGATGAAGTGATAATTCTTTTCAGATAAATCCTTTGCTTGCGATCAGGCAAATGGAATTGCTTTCATTACATATTTTATGTTCCAGGTTTATAACTTTATTGTTGATACATAGAATCTTGTATATGTGGATGTTTGCAAAAATAAATAATTATGTATAGTTATGTTCATTTAAAAAATCAGTGTTTTTATTGAGGCAATTTTTTTTTTTTTTTGGCTAGGTGTTTACATAGAATGCTGGTTACCTTTTAGCTCAAAGAAACGCAGATTACTTTAATATTGGATGCCTCATTGTGTGCTCTCCACTTGTATTTGTCCCCTGTCCTTAACTTGTGTGCACACAGAAACTGAGTATACCTTTGCCTAATGGGCAAGTCACAGCAACAGCACCCTTACTTTCAAGGGCAGATTTCCCCCGGGTCTTTCTACCCAGGGAAAGCAACTTGGCTAGCATCTCATTGTCACTTATAAACCACTGCCTTCGTCACCCTCTGCACTGAGGGGCTTATCTGGCAAAGGCTAGACAGTAGAATCCGTTCTTCAATGATGTTAGCATTTTGGGGGAAGAGGACACTATATTTTGTTTTTCACATTTTTGGAAAGGATCCTTTGTTCTTGCTGAGTTTTTTTTTTTCTTTCTTTCTGAGACAGGGTCTCTCTGTAGCTTTGGAGCCTGTCCTGGCACTAGCTCTTGTAGACCAGGCTGGCCTAGAACTCACAGAGATCCACCTGCCTCTGCCTCCTGTGCTGGGATTAAAGGCGTGTGCCACCACTGCCCGGCCCTGGTACCAAGTTTTGTCAGGGTTTCTACTGCTGTGGTGAAACATCTTGGTCAAAGCAGCTCATGGAGGAAAGAGCAAATTTATAGCATTAAAACTCAGCCCTTTGTTTCATTTTTTTAAATATCATCTTTTGACACTGGTACATTTTTCAGAATTTTGGTTACTGTCTTCATGTCTGGGCAAGTCCAAACAAACATAGAGTTCAACTTTCTTATAAATTTATGGATCAACTGCATATTATTTCTGTAATAGTAATCTATTTTAATGTAATAATTTAATTAATTTATTTATTTTGAGACAAATTCTCACTATATATCCCTACTTGGTACAAGAGTCCAGTAGAGACCAGGATGGCCTTGAACTCACAGAGGTCTGCTTGCCGTTGCCTCTGGAGTGCTGGGATTAAAGGTGTACAACACCATGTTAAACACAATCAAATTTTTTTCTCATGAACTCCTTCCCTCTCTATCCATGGGCTTTTATCAGATTCATGAAGAATATGAAGTGGAGCCATGTGTAGTGATTCACAACTGTAACCAAAACACTACAGAGGCTGAAACCGAATGTTTAAGTCAACCACAGCACAGGACGATTGGTGTGCTGGTGAAAGAAAATGGCCCCCAAAGGGGCACTATTAGGAGGTTTTGTTGAAGTAGGCGTGGCCTTATTGGAGGAAGTGTGTTACTGTGGAGGAGGGCTTTGAGGTTTCATTCATGCTCAAGATACCACACAGTGTCCCAAACCATTTCTTGTTGTCTGTGAATCAAGATGTAAGGGCTCTCAGCTCCTGTTCTAGCACCATGTCTGCCTGTATGCTGCCTTGCTTCCCACCATGATGATAACGGGCAAAATCTCTGAACTCTAAGTGAGCCATCATTATTAATTGTTTTCCTTTACAGGAGTTGCCATGGTCATGGTTCCTCTTCACAGCAATAGAAACCCTATCTGAGACACCCAGATGATATAGTGAGACCCATTTCAAAAAATAAAAACAAAACAAAAAAATAAATAAATTTACACTGGGGTCTTACTTGATGATATCCAGATAATTGAATATCATGTTCCCCCTATGTATGTCTACTTTTTGTTTTATTACTTTTCATGAATCCCCATTTTTTCCCAGTAAGTTTTATGTAGAGTTCAGATCTAGACTCGGAGTCCATGTTGCTTCTCTTGAGAACCAAGGCACCATATTTGATATGAGCAGAGGCTGGAGGCCATGATCACCTTGTTTCCTATCACTGAATTTGCTATAATACACTCAACTTTCAATTATCTTCCTCTTTCTTATATCACTCACCCTTGTATTTTTAAGTGCCAGTTACTGTACATTGCCTAAAAATAAGAGAATGTCAAAATCCATTTGTTGAGTATGTGTAAGAATGAGGAAGGTGTGTTGAAGCAAACGTATAAGACATCATCGTAAAACAAGTGCACTGCTTGCTGTCTAAATGGAATTAAGTAGTCTCCACTCATTTTTCATTATTCATCTATTAATTAATCCATATTAGGATATCATGATCCACCTACTGCGTGCTCTGCATGCTATTACACTGAATTTAATGACTCATGGTCCTGCACCAGGACATTGTGATAACTTTCACATTCATTTCTATGTATATATAAATCATGATCTGCCTGGTCAAAATCAAAATAACGGGAAATACTTTTAAAATTTTATTATACTGTATATTTCAAGATTAAATATATTCCCCTTGCATTATCTTTTGTTTTTAAAACGACTTATGATAAACCACTATGCTTTTTATTCTTTAAATTTCACTATCCATTCCAATATGTTTAAATTCACTACTCAAAACATGTTAACATGAGAAATGTTTTAGAAGAAATAAGGTGGGGAAGTTAATAGACTTTAAGAATAAATATAATTTGAACTTTTCTTATGTAAATTCTAACAAACTTTTCGTGACCCACAAGTGGTGCTGAATTAAATATTAACTTTGCCAGGACCACTCGTGGACATTCAAATTTCATTTGTATGTGATCAGAACCAGTTCCCAGCCACAAGAACACCCGATCCCGTTAGAATGCTGATGTGTGGATCCAGCTTTCCTCAGATGCTCCAGCTCAGCACTGAGGAGCAGTGACTCTGCACTTCAAACTTTCTACGCTAGTATTTTTGCAAAGGTCACTTTTTATTTTGGTGGTTGTTTTACCCACTTCCTGATACAGGAGCTGTAGGAAACAATGTATACCCAATGCATTTCTTTAAGGAAAGATTTTCCAAATAGAAAGGCAACATACTTTAGACAAAAAGACAGACGAAAAGACTCTAAATGAGACCACAATGCCGGCTGATTTATTATTAAGTTATTTGTAATCAATTACCTCTACATAGCTACTCTACTATCTATAAAAAACCTGGTGTTTCAGACACAAAAGGCATATATCCGTATTCTAATAATAAGTAGAGTGTATTTATTACAAGAAAATGGTTAGAAGGTGTGAATTTGTCTTTGGTTTCTCTCTTCCAAGTAGCCTTTGTGGTTGTGATCACATGGAAAACAAACTCCAAAGCTCTATAGAGTCTCCTGTCCATGGACTAAAGCTGCTTCAAGTCTCTTTTTCCATAACAATGAATAATGATTCAATACTCAATTGTCAATAATCTGGAAGATTTACTTCTCACCTCTCCTTAATCTATTATTAACTAATATAAGCCAATGGGTCAATAAATAATGCCACACATCTTGTTTGAAGAAATCCTTTGGAATACTATCTGTGGAAAAATGTTTGAAGTGGTGGTAAACATTGGAGGTCCTCAAATTCAAACCAGTAGTGAAAGACACCAAATTAAAAATTAAGATAAGTTACTCAAAATTCAAATGGGTAGTGAAGAACACTAAATTAAACTGAAATTGAAGTAGAGTCTTGGAAGAATGCAACTATCGAAACCGAGGTATTGACATGACACTACTTCTCTTTAAAAACATGGGGATGTCTTTAAGAATTATAACCTCAGTTTGCTTGAACATTTCACTTTAATTTATCGTATTCTATAGGGAAACTACCCAGAGTAGAACTGTTCCCTGAACCAGTGGAAGAATGGCACCTGCAGAAGCTGTCTTTCTACATTGTGTGAGAGTTTTCTTTGGGCTGGGCTACCCAGTGTTGTTCTGGAAAAGGACAAATCCATTATCTGTCTTGTGCAGCCAACATAGTTAGAGGGGCTCCCTAGATAAGGCATAATATTCTCACATATGCAGGCAATAGCTAAATAAGTAACACCAAATAAATCAAAATGTTTAACTTTCACAACACAATAGTATGTTATGTATGTAAGGCACATTATAATATATAAGTGATGTATGTCGCACAGTTCCAGCCCATCTGATTTGTTTGTGCCATTTGAATGTGTGATCTTCGTTGTTTTTGTTTTTCCCATCATAAAGAAAAAACTCTTCCTTTAGCATTCCTGGGTTTTAGATGTTTGGAACAAAGGGTTTCACATTCTAAGAATTTGGAGTACAGTGAATCTTAAAACAATGTATTCTTGAGAAATCAATAGACGACATTGCAAAGTGAACTCACATCACCTCCTCATCTGTCTTCTCGACTTGGAGTCTTATTCAGAAAATCTGTTGTTGCACAGCCTGAAGGAGATGCTCTCTCTCTTTTAGATAGTTTCAGATGAAGGGAGAGGTTAATTGGATATTAGTAGATACCCCAAAATGACATTTGACATCAATTTGGGCCTCCAAAGGCGATAGAGGGAAAGAAATGGATGTCAACTTCCTTTTGTGAAGGAGCGATGCTCGGGTTAGTAAATACACCATGCCTGTGATAGTTTTCAATGCATAAGGTTTGAAAAATAAAATTTTCCAGAGAAATTAACACTCACTTGAGCTGGAATTGGAGCAATTTTATATTAGTATCACCCATGACAGGAAAAATAAAAGATACAGAAAGACTTAAATGTTAGCTTCAATCTACACTGTGATTGTGTGAATTTGTTTGGAATTTTGACTCTGCTGATTTAGTATGAAAATCAAGCATCGCCCAATACCATGTCGACGACGCTTCACACAGAAACCATTTTTACTATACTTTACTATACTATACAACTATTCAAGTTGCAGCTTTAGATAGACTTATCTTCTTTCTCTTGATTTTTGTGAGACGGTCTAGAAATACAAAATTTGGTGGCAGCATTCACACAATGCTGCTTACAGTTACACAAAATATCTTTGTTTAGGAAACTAATAAAACTGGTCATATAAAGAGGAAATGAGATTTTTAATGCAAAATGAAGCTGACAGTGCTCTTCTATTACCAGGGTCTTATTAGGGAAAATTTCTCTGACATCTGTTTATCCCCTGCAGCCAACCTTGTATTCAGAATACAGTAATTGATTCACAGCATCCACTGGGGATCTAACTGGCTCACTTTTCCACACCGCACTACACAGGTATCTCGGCAGCTAATTCTGAATGTACATCTACATCGTTATCTCCTTGTGAACTGTGACCCTAAACACTTTGGAGGCCCAGATGAAAGTGCTTCCTCCACCCTCCAGTGCTAGGGGTGTAGAGGATTCTGCAGCATGGCAATTCACACAGGACATCCAATCAGAACCATCCCCTTTGAAGCCCTTCTCAGCTGGGAGACCATGAATGATTCATAGCTTCTCCACACAGACTAAAGAGAGGAGAGCAAAGCCAGTGTGTATTATTCAGGACTGCATCCTCAATAAGTCTCCATGTTCAGCAAATTGCTACAATGTTTCTTTCCCTTTTTTTCCCCTTAGTCCTTACTTCCATACAACATCTCTTTTGTGTACAAGTTTTAACAAAGAAAGGTTATCTGTTTAAGCAAACTTGTTGATTGGGTTATCCTCCAGTCCCATAATGAATGTTAGTGTGGCCACAGATTGAGTGCAAAGGAAAATATCTGGCAGGGATTACCCGCTCCAAGGAAGATGACAAGGGCCCAACATCACAGCTAACTTACAGAGTGTTTTGGGTGCCAACATCACAATTTTTATGTTATTGAGGAGAAAAGATTAATTTCACAGTGTGTCCTTGTGAGAAAGCTAATTTTGCAACATTAGATATAAACTAAACCAAATATTGTAGCCCTTGGAAAAAGTGCCCTTTGTCAGTCAGGACTGTAGGGCTGTCTAGGATGTCTGGGAAGACCCTTTCCCCAGCATCCACACAGAGAAGCCATGGAGATAATGATTGCTAAGCATCTTCTCAGTCCCCGGATTCTGCAGACACAATAACTGGCTATTAACCCCCAAAGAAACATCACTTCTGGAAACTTCATTATTAAGCAAGCAGTATTTTCCTTATGTCATCATTCACAGACATTTTATTTCCCAGGCTGAAATATAAGCACCAGGAGAAAACCCTAGAATCCCTACCTAAAAGGATGGTTGCTCAACCTCCAGGACCTTCTGTTCTAGAAATAGCAATTTTTATTCTCTTGTTACTGGGTCCATCCATCTGATGTCAATGTGTATGTCTGTGACCTTAGAGATTTTTCAGTTATACACACACACACACACACACACACACACCAACAAATGTATTTTATAAATATATTTATTTAGTGTATTATACATATATACAAATCAAATTAAATAAAGAAATAAGTAAATAAACAAAGCACAAGAGTTTCTCAGCATTTAACCACAGTGTTATTTGGAAGTACCATGATAATCTAAAAATTACACAGAAAAGAGCTAAAATCAAGCAAAGTTTGATATGAATAACAAAAGTAAAAAAAGATGAAAACGTGCTCCTTGAGGCATCCTAATCAGATTATTTTCACATGCTATTATTCTTCAAAAATATTCCCTAAAATATGAATATACATACAGGGCTTCATATACTTTAGATCACCATGAATTGTTTGCCTTTGGCCCAGTTTCCCAAGTGGGCTACCTGATTTGCTAGCTGCTAGAGCTGATTGACAGGTATGGCGACAAAAATGTAAATGATATGCAAATAGACATTTTAGACTGGTTCTTTGTAAGTGCAATTGCCACCATGGTACTTTATAACCATGGACCTTTCTCTACCTCCATGACTGAGGAGCAATTTCTACCAATTCTGAAAGGCTCAGGCTTCATCATGCAACTTAAAAGCAAAATGCACCGTAAATAATTATGAATCGTGAGAACATGCACAACATAGAGATTTCTATATCCATAATTATATCTTCTCTAGTTCTTATTTTGTCCCTGTATTTTGTGTGCATTGCTCATGATACTATCTAAAAATATGGTCATAAGGGTGGACCTATTAGCATAAACACACCTCTGCATGTTGGATTTATTAATAGAATCACTTAATTTTGGTTATAATCCTTCTTGATGAACTTTCTCCTTTATATTTTCTATGACTTTTTGTAGTTTTCTAGTTTTGAGAATGTTCACAGCTGCTTGCTTTTACTGTTTTGTCACAACGGCTTTAAAGTTCTTGTCGGATAGTTTTAATATCACTGTCATCTTAGCATTGATAAATATCCTCATTTTGTTGGATTTGAGAATTTTGTGCACCTTCATATGCTGCATATATTGGGATTGTGTGCCAGGTAACCTGAATGTTTTATGAAGCTTTAGGTCCTGTGTTAGTATAATGGACAGTGTAGATGGATTCATTTTACTTCACAAATATTTGTATTTTTTGAAGTAAGCAAAGTACAAATGCTATGAAGATAAGCACATTAAAGCATATGAATCACATGAGATTTGCTCAATAAATTGCTCCTGTCTGTGAGATACCAGTTTCATTTCAAGACCTCTGCGGTGCCACATAGATCCATTGTGAATACAGATCCGAGTCTTGTGATATGGGGGATGGTTATGAGTTACTTCAATCTCAAGGTTTCATTCTGATTAATACAATCAATTCAACATGTTTGAGCTCAGAGTTTATCAGAGTTCAATGCATATTTCCATAAACAAGTTTACACAATTACTTTCCCAATTTCTCTCTCTGTCTCTCTCTCTCTGTCTCTCTCTCTGTCTCTCTCTCTCTCTCTCTCTCTCTCTCTCTCTCTCTCTCTCTCTCCCTCCCTCCATGATCTCCTCCTTACTTCTCAGTCCCTGGGACTCTACATTTTAATCCTGTGTCATCCTGCATGCCCTGCTGTAAGATGTCCATGTGAGAGGAAAAGACTGGAAAGGTGAGATTGGCACAGTCTCTCCTCCACATGTTTAATAAGCTCACTGAATTTAGAGAAAGATTTTTTCTTCAGAATAATTCTCCTGTAGGCTCCTGTTTCCAGTCCCCGATACTCCTACAGGAATTTTTAAAGGGCTAGACAAATATAGAAAAGAGATAAGTGAATATAGAAAAGAAAGCAAAACCTGACTGAATGGGAGAGTGTCAATTTAATTTGGCTGTGAATATTGTTTTTTTTTGTTTGTTTTTTTAAATCTTGACGGCATAATTGAGGGCTTACGCGGAGCTCCTAGCTGCCGTCTCTGACTCAGTTCCACAGAGGGTGAGAAACACAGGAAGAATAAAGAATAGTTGACTCAGGCTGGCTTCCGATGCTTTAAATACACCACCCTTCCCCAAACCACCTGCTACTGCTCAGTTCCAAAAGTTTTAATAAGGTTGCTCATGCTTCCTTTCTAGGGTTTGTATCCAGATACAGCAGCAGTCATGAGATTAAGTATATTTAATGCAACTCACTGGGATCTAGAACTCTATTTATTCATTTGTTCATTTCTGAGATAATCCTGCTATGTATCTCAGTCTGGGTTTGAATTGTCACTGTCGTGTTTCATCCCCTCTATTGGGGAATGAAAGTGTGCACTGTCTACAGAGATGTTATAATGACTGTAAACTAGACAACATTCCTAATGTTGAGCATGGGGGGATAAACTGGATTTTCTTATCTAGAATTTGAAATTAGGAAAAGTAGTGATGAAAGCTGCACTTGAGGGCCTTGGTGTTGCCTCAGCTGAATGGACCAGGCTTTTCTGACTCCCCATGGGAGGCCTTACCCTTTCTGAGGAGTGGATGAGGGTGGGTTGGGGAGATGTGGGACAAGGGAGGAGGAAAAGAGAAGGGGGAACTGTGGTTGGTATGTAAAATGAATAAAAAAACAAAAACAAATAAAAATAAAAAAGCAATTTCAATTTTGATGTCATCCATGAAAGTGACAATAGTAAAGAAAATTCTAGAAAATGATTGTGAAAAATGGTACCTTCTGCATAAAATCAAGGTGGAGTAAAGACTGGTTTCTATCAATCTAGATCAGTCTTTTGCCTAATGCAACAAAACGGAGAGAAGGAATTCTTCTTGGTTGAAGTCACCTGTGGATGAAGGGATAAGTTAAAAGTGACCTCATTCCATTGCTGTATTATTTGTAAATATTGAAATTACTGGTAAAACCAATAGTCAAGTCCCTGCTCAAGTATGGATATCATCCAAGCACTGCTTCAATCAGTCAAGTTCTGTGAGTTAGAGACTAGAGAGAGAGAGCGTGCTTTGCAAAAGAGAGAAAAAGTGCTCACAAAACTTTCTACAAAACTGGCTATTGGTTGGAGAGTAATATCTAGAGTACATAGTAATTTGCCCTTATGGAGGTCATTTCCTCCCACTTCTGTATGCTCTTGAGATCAATGAAGAGTTTTGCAACTTTGAATATTTGGATATTTGTGTTTAGGGGTGCAATTTAGTGTTCAATGACAAGGAAAGATGAGGAATGGCATGCGGTGGGGTTCTGAATGGAACCTGTGAGCTTTACCTAAGAGCACGAGAACAAGAGACTTACACTGGAGTTCGGAGTCTCTATGAACATTTGTATGTTTTTTTATATGTGAAATTGCTGTTTTAAACAGAGATTTGTTGAATCACTAAGTAAAGGTAGACTTTACACTACAAGTTTTTTCCAAATTTTTCACAAATAAAATTCATCATGTTGGAATAAAATTACTAAAATAAGAGATTGTTGGGAGCAGTGAGACCCCAGATACTGAATTTCTTGTAAACAACTTGTTTTCCCCTGATCCGAGTGCCTACAGCTGCTCTGAGCATGAGACCTTCAGGAGTTCCTGATGGCAGGAGAGTGGTTTCTGGTGGGTTTGGCTAGGGCGTGGCTATCTCTATATAATCTTCCCCTGAACACAATAAAGGGGAGCATTCTTGGGGAATTCAAGGATGACCCGTGTCGCTATCTCTCTGTGTGTGTCTGTGTATTTTAACCTCCAGCCCCCTTGTCCGAAGCTCGCAAACTGGGTGCCAGCACACAGAGCACAGACACAGGGGCGCGGTGCGCGGCAAGAGATGGTTCTTTGTTAATGTTTTATCCATTAATTGCTGGAAGTATACGTGTTTAAGTTATTAATGATTGTATATTGAGAGTTGACCTTATTTTTTATAAATTTTCTTCATTAATAGTCATGAAATGAACCGTTACTATGAACAAAATTCTGTTTTAGATGAGAGATAGACAAATTAGAACCCAGCCTTGCCCTAAAAGTGTTTATAAGCTAAGTGATGTAAACAAGACATAAAAAGTATGATACAAACACAGTGTGAACAAAACAGACCTTCTGGGGATAGTTGAAGACTTCTGCAAAGTGATGGCCACCTGCTGATACTTGTCATCCAAAGTCCACTGAAAATTTAATATAATTGCTGTACTAAAAATGGATATGCCGTTATAAGCAGAGGTAGGAAAATGCAAGCATTCACACTTGGTCTAAAGAACAGACAAAATTTAGGGAGGTGATAAGAACACTAAAAGTTCCAGGAACTAGGAGATAAACTCTTGGGTATGGCAAAGTGTTGGGAATTTAGGGAATGACCAGCAACTCACTGAACTGGGCTTAAGTCTTCTTTGTAGACAGGAACTGTAGAGGGTGTTAAGCTGAAGTGGTATATTAAACATGAAGGGTCTTAAACTTTCAGGTGAATTACTATAGGACTACAAAATCAACATTTAAAGAAAAATTATTTGATAAATGTGGTTCATTAGAGATTTAGCAACAAAGTTGGACATACAGCCATGTTACAGTATAGATGAATAGATAACTATAGAGAAGAAATACATATTCATGGAGTACTTAGTTGTACATGGCCCATTCCAAATACTTCTCCATATATTTAATTTATCCAAGGCCATTAATGAAATGATAACAGACTTGACGGTTGATTCAAGAATAAGGTTGAAATCAGGTATGATAATCACTATTCCATGATGAAGGACATAGAATGTAGAAGGGCTGGGAGGAGGCTGGAGTGGTGGGTGAGAGGAAGGAAGTCAGGACCACAAGGCATGCGCCCACCCACTGAGACGGTGGGGCTGATCTAATGGGAGCTCACCAAAGCAAGCTTGACTGGAACTGATGGAGCATATGATCAAACTGGACTATCAGAATGTGTCAGAAATGGAAGGCTGACTGAGAAGCCAAGGACAATGGCACTGGGTTTTGATCCTACTGCATGTACTGGCTTTGTGGGAGCCTAGCCAGTTTGGATGTTCACCTTCCTAGACCTGGATGGAGGGAGGAGGACCTTGGACTTCCCACAGGGCAGGGAACCCTGACAGCTCTTTGGACTGGAGAGGAAGGAGAGGGGGAAGGGGAGGGAAATGGGAGGAAGGGAGGAAGTGCAAATTTTTAAGTAAAAATAAATAAATTAATTAAAAAAGGTTTTTAACTTTAACATAGCAAAATTACTTATAATAAGTTATCAAGCAAGAATTAGAGTTACAGTATTTAGTCCATTTACATTTGGCAAATTAAGGAAAATACTCTATCAATCTATCTTATCATTGTGACTCTAAAGTTTTATATCTAATTTATCTTTGATAATTAAAATTGTCTTTCTTCAACTTCACCAAATACTCCAGGAGGATATAATATAACCTAAGTAAACAAGAAGAGCATTGTAAGCAATTTTCAAAACTTTAGAAATAACAGAGACATTTTACTGCCTGGACAGTCACCAAAAATTCTTTTGTAACATTGGGGCATTTATCTTAAGCCTACAGACACATAGTATCTGGCAGACTTTTTCATAAAGCAAGAAATTTGAAAAGCTGTTTCACCTATATTGGCAGTTTGTCAGTCACTTTCTTCTGTATCCTGCAGAATGTCTGGTAGACTCTTTCGTGAAGCAGAAATCCCGGAGGACTGTTTTACTTTTTGGCACGTTCAGCAGTCATTTTTCTGTGAGTCCTGTATGTCCAGTTCATACAACTCATCATCATGCAGTCCAGGAAAGAACAGTTTCTTGCCCAAATGGCTAGCCTTGTAACATTGAAGGAAATTCTATAACAAGTTTCTTTAATGCCCATCAACTTCTCTGAAGTAATTGGTGCTGCCAGAAACCAGATATGTCTCACTGTTGAGAAACATCTAAGTTCTTAAAACATTTTAAATGCCATATTCTGTAGGTTTTTAAAAGATTTAGAAAATACCTATCCATCTGAAATATATCTCTGTACATCTAGAAAAACTAACATGACTACATTGTAGATGACTATCTGTTAATCTTTGTTTCTTATACATTACATTTTTAAATGAGTTGCACAAACACAATACCTTAGATAAGTACAGAAATGCATATACACAGTGTAACAAATTTGTATCAATGGTCCTTGAATTTGCATCAATAGACCAAGATCTATACCAATACAAAGTGTCCAGCTCTATATCATATCCCCCTTTAAATGAAAACAAACATTTATAAACCATCACTTTGGGAATTTGGGGATGTTTTCTCCAAACTGCTTCCTGCTTTGTTTTGGGAAAAGTGTTTTTTGAGTTCAAGAGAGCTTTCAGGGGATCTTGTTCCATGAAACCTCATTAGCCTCAAAGAAATCCACAGATTTTAATCCTCTGTGTAAGCAAATACAGAATCTCTTTTCCAAAGCAGCATATCCTTAGACCCAAATTATGAAGTCAAGATACCTTTTTGTTGGGTTAACTTAGCAACTCCCAGAATAAAATGTCTCTCTGCAGTAAAAAAAAAAAAAAAAAAAAAAAAAAAAAATCAAAGAAAACACAATAATATACACAATCCAGACTCTCTGGATTCTATCTTTATGTGGCTTATTTTTCTTTACTTCTTTACTCTTTTATATTACTTTTTCTTTAAAGACTTTACTTCTTTTTGAAACTGTCTATACTCTTTTTTTCTTCTCTTTACCAAGCCTATGTACATTAATCCAACATTGTGACCCATTCAAATGTCTTTTCTAAAAAAAAAAAAAATTGAATCTGTCTTTATTGCATATCTGTAATCATTTTCTGACCAGGAGCATTTTTTTAAATGCTAAGCAGGCATGACTAGGACCAACTCCGTGGCTCTGCCTGCGTTTTCTGCCCAGTCCAATATGGTGGATGCATGTTCACTGCCTCTGTGAGCCAAGCTCACTGCCCCAGCCCCAGGGACACAGCAGGTCTATGTTGTCATTAAGCAAATAATAGTACACTGCTTACAAACCCTATTTACATATAGGACATACCAAAAAAACCAGAACTGCCATCTCTTAAAGAAGGCATGCAATCTTCACTGCTAGTGCTGAGTCAGAAAACTTTCTCTCAAACGAGTCGCACCTCTGTTTGCCGCCTGCAAAAAGAGCAATTCTGAAAATAATGTGGCTACCAAGAAGCTGTACTTGACTCTGTTCTTTTGTGTCTAGAATTCCTTCCCAAGCTCTCTCAGTTTTTATGTGGATGTAGTTGACCCATGGCTATTTGTAACTGGAGACAACTCATTTGCTTCACAACTGCTCAGAATGGTAGGGTTCTGTTCTGGTGTCTTTCTCCTTCGGCAGTTACATGGCATCTCCTTGACTCCACCTACTTTCTCTCTATATCTCTGTTCAGATTTTCCACGCGGCTTTACTCTGCTAAGTCATTAGCCAAACAACTTTTTTTCATTAACCAATAAAAGCAACATATTTACAGAAGGACTTCCCACATCAAAGGGTGAAATAAAGCAAGAAATGGTACCCAGTAAACTATCCATGTGCTACAAAGGAATATTTCACTGAAACACCAGACTTTTTTATTATAACCCAAGCCACATGGTGTAATAAATCCAGAATATATGCTCAAATCATAGATGTAATACAAAATCTCCTAGATTACATGTGCTTAAATATTTTTAGGGATTTAAAACACATAATGTCAATGTTTTGACATATTCTAAAATTAAAGAAACTACAAATTTTATATTATAACTCAATCAATAAATAGATGCAATAAACAACATTGTGATAATGTTATTTTACTTTTTGTAAGTTTACACAGATATTTTTGTGATAAAGACTAGTGTAGAAACTGACATATTGCCTTCTGACCTTTGGACAGTTTTATTTTAGATTTATTTATACACTGCTTTCTTTTATTTGGGTCTGAGGTATTTTGTCAAGATCATGAACTCTATCTAAAATGTACAGAATTAAATACTATGGTAATTAATCCAGAAATCTATATTATAACTTGTACCCAAGATGCATATAGTGTACACTCAAGTTTGAAACTCTGCATATGAGAAAATTCAGAGGGAAAAGTAATGACTTTGCCTTTTGTTTTAGTTGGTAAGAAAATACTTTATTGCCATAATTTTTATTTCATTATATGACACATATTTAGAATTACCAGTGTTTAATTTTAAATGTTTAAGATATTTTTAATCACTGATACTTTAGTCATGTTTTCATATTAAAAAGGTCAAGTAATTGAGCATTATAATTGACATTTGAAATAAAATATAAAGTCATACGCATTTTTTTTTTTTGCACCAAAGTTTCAAAATGGGAAGAAAATGCCTTGACGAGACAGAGAATGGAAAGCAACAATGGGCTGGCTTCCCGTAGGGATGCCATTATTTAGGATTCCCAACATTCGCCCTCTCAAGGTGATGATTTTGATCGATTCAAGCTAATCATCAGGGTCCTGACCTTGGCTGAGTTATTATATTTTACCTTTTAAAATGAGAGCCATGACACATTCATATTTCCCCCAGTATATCAGCTGAAATGCAAATAACAATAAATCCTCACCGGAAGATATACACGAGTAAGATTCTGTATATATCTGGAAAGTCTGTTGGAACTTAAAGAATTTTACTTTTGTCTAAACATTGCCTGATAAACCAAAAATTTTAAGGTTTAAAATAAAAATCCTGGTAACAAAGGATGGCCCTGGATTTTACTTTGTATATCCACATTCAAATTCCAAAAAGAATTCTCAGTCTCATTTTCACGCGGTGTTGTCCCTTTTTATAACAAATGCTAGAAGGTAAGTACACTTTAAAACCAAGGGCCACAATATGGAGACTTATGAGTAACCTCTGATTAATTCTGCTCACTGCTCGTTTTAGATTATACTAAAACATTTGTAAGTGATATTACATATATTTGTTATTAGGATCACTGGGAAATGAGCAATTCTCTGTCATTTTATGAGGCATATTCAGAAATTGGAATTTTGCTCCTCATCATAGGCTATTTGCTGTTTTATAATGGATAGTGGCTAATTAAACTTGCGATGACCTTGTTGTTCTGGTTGCAAATACTATGATGTCTTGAGCCGTTTAGTGAGCTGTCAGAGATGGATGGCGGTGCTTCTCAATAATTAGGTGGTAAACAATGTTAACGGAGCTGTAATTCACAGTAGCACTGCAAAGGTGTTCTACAGTGACAGAGCGAACAACTCACCACCGCCACCATCGCAAAATGATGCTAAGCCCCTGGGATGAGTATTTTCACTGGTACAAGAGATATCAGAAGGTTAACATATTTCAAATCAACCAAAGAATATATTTCTCTATCAGATGTGTCCTATGAACAGAACAGACTACCTCTTAATAAGCTGTTCACTTTTACAGACCAAATTGGCACATTTTTTTCAATGTGCCAAGACAGACAGTAAACATTTTTCTGAAACTGCTTCTGTGGTCATGGTTGACCTGAATCTATCATGAGGACATGGAGGAGGAACTAGCCATGTTCTGGATGTACAGTTAGGAAAATTCAAAAGGAATTTGTGTATTAAACCAAGTATTTCCTTTTCTTTTTGTTTTATCTTTGTCAGTTATTTTTCCTTCAGTAATACATAATTATATCAGGGCTGCTTCATAAACACAGTTTCTTAATTTTTTTCCTTATTTATTCTAAAGACTTATTAAACTAGTGTTTAGTTCCTTTGTATAAATTAAGACTCTGTAGTAATGAATGCTTTTTAAAAACAAAAACCTTTATTTCATGTATATGGGAGTTTCGCCTGCATGTAGGTCTGTGTGGAGTGTGCACGCAATGCCCACTGAGGACAGCAGTCGGCAATGCATTCCCTTCAACTGAAGTTTCTGATGTTTTGCTTGTTTCTGTCACCATGGTTTCTGGAACTGAGAACCTGGGGCCTCTGGAAGAGCAGCCACTGTTTTTAACCACTGAAGCATTTCTCTAGCCCCAAGATGTAGAATGTTTGAAAACTATGACAAATGAAGTTTTAAACCACCTTATACTGTGATGACAAAAAGATGGTGCTGAAATAGTCATCTAAGCCTTTGGATTTCAAACTGAAAGCCCTACATACAAGTGTATAAGATGGGTTTCAAATTGTGCTCTCAAAAATAAAAGCATTTAGACATCCTACATCTGACTCTGAAATCTGATTTTCGTAAAGTCTTTAAAGGCATAGCTATTCAAACCCTGAACTACATACAAACAGAGGGTATTGGGGAGTTCACGAGTGTCTTCATTTCCACCGGAAGCAAAAATAAAGACAATGACATTTTGCTGATCTGACCACATGTGGAAGTTGGAAGGAGAATTTGGACCCTCGTGGAGGGGGGTGGAATTCAAATGAATCAGTGGCACAGAAGGTGAACATCTGAGCACATTTCCTGTAAGGCCAGGGGCATGGTAGCCACTGTACAGACTGCACATTGGCACCTAACACATTGAAACAGCCACAGCCCCGTGGTTTGAAACTGGGATCTGATTGTCTGAGCCCTTGCCATAGCTGCTACCATCTTTCTGTAATAATGTAACAAGCTAACTTAAAGTTCAAAGAAATTTATCCAATATTTTACAATTCATTAAATAATAAAAGAACTATGTGTTATTTTCTTTCTCACTACAGAAATACTTCTCGAACAAAAACAATGTTTGCTACCAAAATAAATTTGGAAGATATTAAAGAAATATCTTATTGGAGGAATAATGCATTCAAAATTAGTTTTGTCCACTTAAAACTTTATTTTATCTAGCAATTAATCCATGTATATACGTATACGCATACGTATGCGAATGTTTGAACTGATCACATTCTACTACTTTGCCCTAAGATAAAGCTCTCAAAACCCCTCTCCTTCACTGAACCGCTCAACACCATCTCCCATATTAGCAGTCTTTTCATTCATTACTTCTCTTCCTCCTTCTCACTCACCTCTTTGCTGCCTCACTTGGGGGGTTAGATAACGTCTCTCCTTTTAGTCGCTAGCATAGCACACAATGTCTAGTTCTTACTTCATATTCACCTAATATTGGTCATCTAAAATTTGGTATTACCCAGATGACGAGATGGGTAATAGCACGTCTGTTTCTTTATAAAGACTCCTGGATCAAAAAGCTGAATTTCTGGACACTAATGCACCTTTTCAGAAAGCAACAAAAGAAGGCTCCCTTGCATTATTGCTTCCTAATTGGAACTGGTACCCAAGGAACTTCTATTGAGACTCTGAAGTATTCATCTATTCATAGAAAAGAGCATTAAGTTATTAGGGAGGGAGGAATCTTGATAGAGTAAAATTGAAATTTAAAATAGGCATTTTACAGATATATATTCTGGTAGCATAGATATAAATGTCAAGGATTCATACCTTACTTGGGTCCAGCTGTTGATTTGGATTTCTCAAATTATAGGGTAGATTATTTCTTGGTGCTCTTTCTGATTTCAGACTTCTAATTTTCAAATGTAAATGCAGTTTTCTCCATGCATCTGATAAAAAAAATCCACTTGCTTTATGTAAAATTAATTAAAGGGAAAAGAGTAAGAGATTTTATATAAAGTCCTTTAGGAAATAAGGATAAACATCTTAAGATTAGATGTAGTTAAAGGTACTGGGACACTTTACCAGTTAAAAAGTTAAAAAGTTAAAAGTTAAAAAGTATCAGTCAATAGAAACTATATTTTACAAAAATTCTTCAGATCCCTGCTAAGAGCAATTTAACATATTTATGGTATCTATGCCTCCCCTTTGGGGTAAATTAAAATGAAGTTTTAAAATGTTAGAGTAACTGAAAGTGAATATTCAATTTAAATCGAGGCTGCAGTTGGTCAATATTTTGAACTAACTACAGCCATGTTTTAAGGATTTCTAGTGTGAAGAAACTCACAACCACTCAATTTTGTATGGCTGGATTTGTTAAGTTAGCTGAGAGATCCCTAGGGATTACAGGGGACAAATTGATAAAGAAATGAAAACAAATCCCTGTAGTAGTCAACATCCAAGGATGGCATTTTGGAATTCTGAACATGTTCTATAACATAGTAACTAATGCCCTATGGTGATACCTTGTTTGTACAAATAAAGCTTGCCTGAAGAACAGAGGGTAGAGCTAGCCAGTAGCTAAACATAGACTTCTGGAGATCTGTCCAGACAGACAGGAAGTGATATGGCAGAGAAAGGAAGTGATAAGACAGAAGTAAAAAGAAACAGTCTCTTCGGCTGGGAAGTGGAGTAGGTAAGGTGACTATGGTTACGCTACTTTGTCTCTCTGATCCCTCAGCATTTTCCCCATCATTTGACTCCAAGCCTTTATTACAAAGACCTATTAGAACTCATGCTACAATGCCCCACATCATCATTTACAAACAATAGTATATAACCAAGGTTGGGAAAATGGTGTTTTGTTTGCGGCAAAGCAATGGATTGATGAGAAAGCATTTACCTCTCTTCCACTTCTGTTTTAAGGTGACATAGAAAGGCCCCTTAGCAATCCATGGCCTTATAGACATGACAGTCAATAGTGGGTAAGGTTATATCCTAAAGTAGCATGAAATAATAAAGATTTAAGATTAGTGTTTCTCTTAGCCTTGGTCAGAGAAACTTCACATTGCAATGGGTAGTGGTTAATGCAGAGACACATACAACTGTTCAAAATGCTGAGAAGAAGCGTCTGTGAGCCATCAGCAGCAGCTGGAACATCTAAATTAAGTCCCCAATGAGGCTTGAGGAACACTGGGAAAGAGAGTAGAAAGAACACAAGACCCAGAGGATGGGAAGAAATGCTGGGAAATGCTGTCACGTGGACATGAGCACATGGGCGTGTGCACAGGAGCTCACAACAACTGTGGTTACATGCAAAATCATGCCCCAGGTCAATTCAGCCAAAACCTCTAGCATGGAGTGGGGAGGGATTCCAGAGGTTCCACCCCTCGTTATTGTCTGAGATGGCTGCTGGAGGAGGGAGAGTCACTACTGAGACTTGGCCACTAGAAGTTTTTGCATGCCCCATGCTGCACGACCACAATATATGGGCAGCACCCACTCAGTGGGTTATAAAAATTTGCAAAATAACATGAAATTGGAAGGAAGATGCTTGGGAAAGGAGGAGAGTTGGAGGAAGGGAACTGGAGAGTGGATTGGATATGATCAAGATACATTGTAAAGCTGTATGAAATGTCCAAAGAATAAATTTAAAAACAAATAAAAGATAAATTAGTATAGAAAAATCTAAAGATTTTTTGATTCACCTGCAAAAAAAAGCTGTATCCTTTACAAACATTTTTGTAGAATGTAACTTTCATTTAAAAAATAAAAAGACAAAGTCACAATCAATAAACCATCAAAAAGTGAATCCACTCAGCTGATCACCACTGAGGTGAGAACAGCTTGCCAGTGCTAATCTGGAGATTCACTAGGGAAAAAACAGTTCCACCATTTTGACCAAATTAAAGCAAGATTTTATTAAAATGTTAAATACTGACCAAGATGGAATTCCAAGAACCACTCTTGGAAACTTTCCAGGTGAACGGCTTCAAGGCTCATGTTGTCCAGAACTTCTTTGGATAAAACCCACAGCCCGTTCTACTCTCTCATGAGGCTTCCTTGTTATTTTCTCAGAACTACAACTCCCAGAATTCCAGGAAGTTACATCATCATTGTACAGGTGAAGCTTACATGTTAAATTCCTCCCTGAAGTTGTATCCTGGGTCAAATCCTTGATTCTATAATGAGCACCGGTTTACAGATTTTTTTGTTCTGTATAACTCAGGCCAAGCATCTTATTGTGTGGTAGAACTATTAGCTAAAGAATCTCCATGTTGATAAATCTAAGAATGTGAGCCTTTTTTTTTCTTGTTGCATATAAATTGGCATTATAGCTAGCCATTTTTCCCCTATGTCAAGGAATATTTGGTTTTGTTTGGGGCGGATGAGGGGAGTAACTTAGCATTTTCAGTCTGTTATAGGTCAGGAACGATGCATCCCCTTCTGTAGCTGCTTTTGGCTTAACTGGTATATAGGAGTTTAGGACCCAGAAAGACTGAAAGCCTAGTCAGAAGCTGGGTAATGGGCCATTTATCGGAAGCATCTGATTCAGGTGAAGAGACAGGGTGAAATTACATTGGATGAACTGGTTCACATCAGCTTTCAGCAAACCCAGAGTTCAGCAGTTAGCGATTCACAGGTGCTTCCAGGATGCCAAGTGTTTGTTTGCCAAGTGCAAATCTGCTGAGACAAATATAGACTCGGTAAAGAAGTTAAAATTTAGAAACTTAAAGGAAAACCTTGTATTTGGAACTTGTATTTATCTGGAGTCCATTTGATCTGTGACAAGTGGATCCAAGTCTTATCAAAGGATATAAAGGTTTTAGATATATTAGCATTACTATTGTACTGATATTCACATTGTAGAAAAAAGCAGTTAACAGGTGTCTGTAAAATAGCGGTACAGATTTACACCGTGGCATCATAGCCAAAGGCTTAAAAGCACGAGTATTTTTTCCTATGCCTGGAGATTCTGATATATGTTTTTAGACCAATGAGAAGCACTGTTAAGTCTATACTTAGAGGACAGCCAAAGAGCATTTAGAATCTTGACTTTGTGACTGAATAAGTAGTGAGTGTTTTAACAGTTTATCTGAACTTTAATTGTCCATGTTAAAACTTTGAACCGTTTAATCTCAGTATAACGATATATCTTTGTAGGTTCACCAGAGACACAAGTAGTTACGATGGAGAACAGTCATTGTAAATAATGTGTGTGTGTGTGTGTGTGTGTGTGTGTGTGTTTTTCTTTTTGTTTGTCTGCTTTTTAGTGGAAAGTCCCATCTGGAACATGTCTATCTTTTACTATGAAGCCTGGGAACAAGGCAAACCTGTTTGTCTTTTTTAACAAGAGGCCTAGTAGCTTTAACTAATAATGAACTACCAAAGTGGTTGCAGCCTTGGGCGAGGAGGGAGCTGGTTGTCTGCTGTTGTCTAGCTAATAAAGCTACAGTTGGCCTAGCTATCAATGTGAGCAGAGATTTGAGAAGAATTAATCAAAATAACAGATGAGTCTATAGTTCTTTACTTAGTTAGACAGTTATCCTAGGCTCCTCTGATCTTCATGGCAATGAGTGCAGACATACCAGTTTCAGCAACCAGACCCAGAAGGTGAGGTGCTTTCCCAGGGAGGAATAATATGGGGAGACTGACTTCCCCTTGTCAGGCAAAGTGGGACAATCAACTCTTCATTGTCCTGCTTATCCACAATTTAGGCTGAGCATTGGGGAAGTCTTGCCCATTGGTTAGCACTACCATAGTCCAGGTGGAGTTGTCTTTTGCTAGAATACACTCAAATCTTGCTCTATGCTTTACACTTGGTACCTTTTTATATCAAACAACTATCCTCAATTATCTCTTTCAGTGATCTATCTTGAGACACCACTTGAGATATGTTCTGTAAAGTATTGTTCTATAGATAGGTGCCTGGGACGTTTTCTCAACATCATCCATTCTAGTGAAATCTCCACAGGTCATCTAAGAACCATTGAAGAATTACAGGAGGAGACTTATTTTGTAATATTCAGAATAATTTCCATTTATATTGGGTATTTAATAATTTTTATTAACTAATTTTAGTCAGCAACAACATCAATTATCTTAAAAATCTTTCTCATGGTAAAAATTTGATAAATTTTCTTTTTGTTTCATTATCCTCTCAACTTGTTCTGTCTGAAAATCAATATAAAGAATTCAACTAATGTGAAATTTATCAAGGAGACACACACACATACACACACACATATATATCAAGAATATATATATATATATATATATATATATATATATATATATATATCCCTGATTAATCCTGTTATCCCCACTCTCAGAAAGCAGAGATATGAATACAAACTTAATCCTGAATTA
This sequence comes from Microtus oregoni, assembly GCF_018167655.1. Lineage (NCBI taxonomy): Eukaryota > Metazoa > Chordata > Mammalia > Rodentia > Cricetidae > Microtus > Microtus oregoni. The sequence goes on along the minus strand of NW_024543060.1, from coordinate 37,407,125 downwards.
CATAGCAAAAACCTGTCTCTGAAAACAATTACAAACACGCACGCACACGCACACACACACACACACACACACTGATAAGAATATACAAGTTAAAAAATGTTCTTTAATGAAAAGATGTGTGTGTGTGTGTGTGTGTGTGTATCATGTCCCATTTGAATGACATTATATGAGAGGTGAGGGTACAGAGAGAGAAATAAGCCAGGATTCACTAGATATGATATTCCAATTAGAAAGAGAAGTAAAGATAGTTATTTAGACATAATTTGCCACTAGGAATGCTACTGTGGAAACTTTAATGATTTATAAAATGCTATTTTTCTTTATAATTTCCCATGGGTCATGTGGGTATTTTAGCAAGGGTGAAGCAAGCAATGTACACCTGGATACAGTAGAGGTTTTTCCATGCTTCCTGACTTGCATTGCTGTTCTAAGGGCCAATTTTAGCCTATTTATGCTTATGCAACCCTCCTATATGAGGAATATTCAGTTATATAGGAGTTCTATATAGTTTTCCAATTAGAATATTTCTTAATTATTATAAATATATTACGTATCAAAGGACTACTGGCCGATCTTACTGGACACACATAACATGAAGATTATAAGTATCATTTGGGGAATGAATTAAGGGAAAAATATAACAAGAAGTGTTCTGCAGTGGTCAGTTAGCATCTTCTAATGACCAGGGTGATAGACTATCAGGTATGCTTGTTAAGTCTGCTGATGACATTGAGTAGAGGAAACAGCTGAAATCTGAGAGAATAGAACCAGAATTATTGTGTGAATGGTGGCCACGACAGATAGAATGAGATCAGATGTGTGCACACTCCTGCTGCACATATAGCCTAGCATATGGAATAAGCAAATGAGATACCAATAGATGAGGAAAATAAAACAAAGGTAAAAGCACCACTTCATTAAAAATTAATTGTTATACTCTTTTTCCACACTCTCCTTTTGCCCACATCCCATAGCCTTCCAATCTCCGTTATGCTTCCAGGGCTTTCTGGTCACCTGTGTTCTGCTGCCCGCTTGGCCCTCATCTTCCTCAAGAAAAACACCCTTTTAAATATTACAGGAGGTAAATCTAATAGTCCAGTTCTTCAACTGGACAATATATCTCCATGTGCTTTCTCCCTTCCTTCAGGCCCTCTCATTGTGGGGCCCTCCTCTAAAGGACCCTCACCAACACCAATCATAATTCATAGTCACACCCTCAACCTCCAGAGCGAAGACAACATTAACCTCTCTCCCCTTGGGAATTAGAACAGAGGCCAGCAACAACCACAACAGCGGCTCTATGGTCTTAGTCCTACAATCCCCCAACTCTACTACAGAGGGTAACTTGCAGGGAGTCCAGATGAATTGGTGTGTGGTATGGGAGCCCAGAAATCTAAGGTGTGAGTCTGAGATCCAGAGAAGGCACTGTTGATGCATGAGTCACAACTGAGAGGAGGAGGATGGGGCTGAGAAGAAGCCAGACTCCTTTCTATAGAAAACCTACTCCTGCAATAACTACCTTTATCTATTTGTGAGGACAGCAAACCCAGGAACCAAGCATTAGGACCCGCTTCCCAACACTGGCACCATTAAAATAAAGGTTCCAGTACCTGAACTCTGGGAAAACATTCACACCACGTGGAACTGCAACTGCAAATGCTTAGGAATTAATATCAACTATCATATAAAAATCTGTCCAAGCCATATTCACACTCAGATTGCCATTACACTGAGGCATGCTTTCCTTTCATTTTGTTGATTGATGTTTTTGTTTTTGATTAGTTTTTAAAATTAGTATACAAACAAAGGATTTCACTGTGACATTTTCATGCATGCCTTCCTTCTGTTGTCCCTCTCCTCCAGCTACCGCCCGGGTGCTCCCTGCTGCCCCCTCTCACCTCCCATCCTAACCTTACCTCTCTCCTCCCCTCCTAACCGCCCTTCTGCTTTCTAGTCATATCACTCTGTTTTGTTTATTTTCCCCATCCACTCGCTTAATACCTTCTCCCTCATTTTATGCTCTCCTTTCTAATGTCCTGACCTATGTCTACATCTACACATATACTCATATATAAAAATTAAAGTCTAAGATGCATATTTAGATAAAACATGGTATTTGTTTACCTGTGTCGGCGTTACTTCTGTTGACATAGTAATTTCCATACATTTGCCAACAAATGTCATTTTTTTTCAATTCTGTAATTTAATAAATCATAGAAGATAATTTAAGAGAAATGGAAGGTAAAGGGAGAGCTTTTACAAATATCGAAAGCACATGTTACACACATGCAAGCATATGGATCTTTGTAAATTTGATATTTCAAAAGGCTCCTCTAATTTTTATGTTACAAGACCTCCTTTTTCAACTACACTGCCTAACTTTGAGGTACAAGGATTGGATTTTTTTTTAGGCATCCAAAAATAATTCAAGGGATCATATTATTTTTATGTAGTTTTTGATCTGGAAATTGAATGATGGAAATTTCTGTTGCAGTCAGTCATTCTGAAGGCTGGGAATTTATTTTAATGGAGAGCACTTGGCTAGGATGTATAAGGCATTGAGCTGAACCTCCTGCTGCATAATAACAATAACAGAAGAGTTACCGCTTGAAAGAGCATCTTTCCCCGGGACCTAGTAAAGGGCAACAGATAGCATCGTGATTTAGATTCACAAGCAGTTTCTCCTAAAGTCAATAGGTTGGTTAATTCTGTGCTTGTCTGCACTGTAGTTGTTAGTTATGCTACAAGTTTGTAAGATATGGTGGGATTCAGTAGGGGTAGCACATGAAATTAGCCTTATTTCATGATTTCAGGATACTAGATATAACTTTTCTTTCTTCCTTTTTAAAAACACATTGAGAAGTGTTCCATACATGTATTGTTGTAATAGACTGAGATAAAACCAAGGTGAAAACAGAGCTACCTTCCCCTGAACCAGACTTCAAGGAAATTTTGCAACATTTTCAAACATTGTCACTTCTTTCCTGTTTCTTTTGTCTTATAAAATACAATTTTAAATAAAATAACTTTATGACAATAGGTCTTGGGTCCGTTGTTTTTGTTTAAGTTCGTTCATGAGTAAATTTGAATTTCTTGGTTATAATTTCCAGTGTAGTAAATTTTATTATAGGCACAGCCCATATCAATAAAAGCTCTAGCGTGCCTCAAAACTCAAAAGACTTGAACATAAAATGTGTTAGAGCCATTGAATTGTCCTAATGGCTTCTAGTTCATTAGGAGGCTTTAGTTCCAAGAAACCATTTAAGACTATCTTATAGGATGCCAGGAAGGGAGGAGAGTTAAAAAGGATCAATAGATTTCAACCTTGGCTACACATTGGCTTCACTTGGAGACCCTGACCATCATTAATGCCAGGATGCTTTGGGATTTTTCTCTCTGTGTCTCTTTCTTTCCTCTTTTTTTCTCCCTCCCTCTTCCCCACTCTTCACGTCTTTCTTCTTCCTTCTCCCCTTCTTCCTTCCTCCTTTCCCATCCCTCCTCCTTTCTCTTTTTCTCTTTCACTCTGTCTCTCCTGCTCTATCACAGATTTCTGTTTAGACATTTGGATTTTTTTTAAACATTCTTGTCTGATTAGATTTGTCACAGATGTGTGGGTACCCAAGTGTTCTACCATATTTTTCTATGTTATTTAGAGGGCACTTTTGGACTCTGCCTCGCCCTATGATAATTTCACCCCAACTGTAACCTCCTTTGGATAAAACAAACTTTTATTCTTAATCTAAGCTGTCACCCTAATGTAATGCTTATAACTGTCTAAGATAATATATAATATATAAACTTTTTTTATTGAGAAAAGGAGAGAAAAAAAAAAACAAGTTTCCACCTGCCCTTTGTGGGAGCCTAGCCAGTTTGGATGTTCACCTTCCTAGAAATGGACAGAGAGGGGAGGACCTAGGACTTACCACAGGGCAGGGAACCCTGACTGCTCTTTGGACTGGAGAGGGAGGGGGAGAGGAGTGGGGGGAAGGGGAGAAGGGTGGGAAGGAGGGGGAGGGAAATGGGAGGATGGGAGGAGGTATATAAACTTTAATTTGCTTTTAAATGTTCGTGAGTTTCAAATTTTTGATTGATCATTTTCTATTATTATTAATGGATTATCTTTAATCTAAAGTGTTCATTATGCTCATATAGTGGCTAAATCATATTGTTATATATTTAGTTCCCATCTTTCAACAAAAAAAAACTCTTTAGGGTCTTTTATATCTTGCGAGGTATGTAAAATGCTTATAACGTTCATTGTTATTTCAAGTCTGAGAAGTCAATCTAAAAGTAATTATCTGAAAACGATGCTACGTATCAACTAAATAACTGGTCGATGTCATTTCCCACCTAATACTTGATCATTAAGGACTCCAGATACACTTTGTCATGCAGTGACCAGATCCCTAAAATCATGAGTGACAACGTCAGATTTTATGCTACAATCATTATAGTTTTCCTTAGCTTTTATGTGTTCCTTTCTCCAGCTATTTTGTGCTATTTGTCTTTTTAAACACAAACCCTCGCTTTGAAGCTAGTCACTAGGTTGTTGTTAGATGTCAAGATGGGGAGCAGAGTAGTTGTGGAGTGTTCTGCAGCAGGGTCACCCTGAGGAATGGCATTGATAGTCGCTTGTATGTCCTTAATCCTCAATTTGCATTGGCTAGATGGGCTGGCTTTAATTTCCACTCATTACCTAACAATCAATATATATTAAATAATAAAAATAATATATTAATAATACATAACAAATCCTATTTCCAAAATCAGATGTTAAAAATGATTATGTATCTTTACTGAGAAGATAGTTGTTTCATTAAAATATTTACCAAATTGCTTTAAAAATAATCTCATGTTTTGAAGTTTAGTATACAAACCAGGCATACACATCTGTGTAGGTACACATGATAGGGGTGCTTTCTGCATAGGTGAGGGTTGCCATGTGCTGTTCAAGCTGCTTCCCACCTGCAATTAGAAAGAAAATTATGTTTAATTCATCTTTGGTTCTCGAAGTTTTACTTTGGTATTAGAGACTGAACCACAACAACTTCTTATCATATTTCAAGTTCCAGCTCACTACAGAAAGACATCCTTTTACTTGAAGATTAGCAATAAAATGTGAAATTGTCTACTAAGAAACTTGAAATATTTTTTATAGAATTAAGTTTGTAATGGAAATAAAGGAAAATTTCCTGAATTTGAAGCCAGATAACTCATTTAAAGTATTACTGCTTAATAGACTGAAGATTGATATGCTCCTGGTATACATCTATTTATAAATACATTGATATTACATATAATCTGTGCATATCTTACAAATATAAATTCCTAAGCAATTTGTGAGGGAAAGAGATTCTGATTTTTTTTATTAAAGCATATATCTTGAATCTAGTACACTGTTTTTTCATTCATTTCTTCTTGGTTACTGTTTTATTTTTTTATTATAAAATCTTTTGTCTTTCATAAAACAAAATAAGTTCCTTCATCGTTATTTTGCTAATTTAACTTACTTATTGTAAAACTAAAAGCTAATTTTTATTTAGTAAATAAGCGTGAAATGATCACTGTTAGCAAGTGTAACCTATCAATTCTACTGTGTACATTAATAATATAAGTTACACAGAAAACTTTTCACAGCTAAGTATCTTGATATTAATATGAAAACATTCATTAACATACAATTCTCTGACAAGATTATTAAGCATACAGAAATGAGACATACCTGGTGCTTTAGACTCATTATAGAAGTAAAATACATTATTTAGTAAAGATTTTATTAATTTTGTGTTATTCTAGATTCCCTTTTTACTATGACATTATTCTTCGGTGTTTTTTGTGAATTTTCCTTATTCCTTTCTGCACCCCATTTTGCACAAGGGTTCAAACATTGAAAAACCGCTGCCAAGTTTATTTTACTTTTTAATAGCTTCTGCTTACAAATCCACTTTGGGAGTGCCCCCTAATTTTATGGTGGCTTATGTTTTGATATCACCAACTGGGTCTCCCCCTTTTTATTTTTTAAGTAGGAAAAGAATGTGTTATGTTCTTCGTGGTTGCTTTTCCTTATAGAATTCCCTTGGCTCAGCCCTGACAGATCTTGATATCCAAGAGGGAGTCAGCTCTCAGGATTAAAGGCAAGAACCTCAATTAGACGCTCTCTGATTTCTTCAGATGTTTTTCCTAATCTTTTAATATGAGATTATAGGCAGCTAGAACCTATGTTGCTGTTATAAAAATAGGGAAAATGCTTTGTTCTAAATTATAAGCGTGTGGCTGTTTAAAAATGCCTATTTTTCTTAATTTTAATTAATTCTGGTCTAGATGGGGATAATGAAGTTTGGTGAGCTCTTTGCGATTCCGAGTACAAAATAGTCTGAGGAGGCCTGGAAAGCGCACACTCTCCTCCGTATCGGCTGGAAACTCCCTCAGAGACTGATTAGCCCACGCTTGTCACAAATGGGGGAGATAATTATGGGGCTTAGCAGTCTATGTGGTGGATCTTTTGAGAGGCAATGGGTAGATCTAAGACTGCCTTTAGATCAACTCTAATTCTTATTATTGCACATATCTTGTGAGGGCTTTTTTTTTTCTTTTTCACATCCCCAGAGACTAAACATTGCCTCTTCCCAGAGGATGGCATCACATTTCCTTCCTAGAAGATAAAATTGTCCAAATGAGATTACCCTTAATCAGTCTAATCCTCCAAGCCATTCCGTAAAGGTTATTTCGCCCGTGTCAGCCCCGTATCACAAGGTTCTGAATGAACCAATCTTTGGCCGTAGAAATGGTGTTTATAAGCAATGTGGCTGATTTCTTGCAGTATTGCAATGAAGAGTTTTTTCTATTGAAGCCTCAGATCCCAAAGCTCTTTTGTGGTTTTTATTTATATCTGATGACTTAACTCCAAATTTCCCTTATTACTAATTACTCTCCTGCAAAGGACCTTCATAGTGACAAAACCACAAAGTGCTTATATTTAAAAAAAATAATCTCTAAATGAGAATAGTGGATAAGATGATCCTTATGGCATTTCAAAAATTAAATTTAATTGATTAATTTACCTTTTATAAAAAAGCTTTACATGCATGTGAACATGTGTGTGTCACAACTCTCATGAATGATAAGATGGCAACTTGAGGAGGTAGGTCTTCCATACTCTTTTTCCACTGGGGATAAAACTCAGGTCATCCGGCAGGGCAGCAGGCATCTTTACCCATGGTACGATCTCACCAGGCCCCTGCTGATATTTTAAATCACATCAAAATTTGCTACGGTTTGACTCTGGTGCTCTTTTAAGCCCTCTAGAAGCTCTTCTTTTCAAGTTCCTTACTCTTGATGTTAAGAATTCAATTGATTTGTGACCTTGCCAAGTCCCTTAACTTGTGGGGAGGAGTTCTTTTTAATAAAGTTGAATCTCTCTCTATAACACTGATTCTGTCGCCTGCAATGCTGGATTTAAAGAACACTTGTTAAAAGTTGATGACCTTTCATTTGCTAAGGGGTGTTTGGCGGCTCTGACAGTGTACACTGAGTAACTTCGGATGGGTCTCTTCAACACCAAGTTCAGTTGTGTAGACATGGTTTTGTTGTTGTTGTTTGTTTTGTTTTGTTTGTTTTTTGTTTTTATTTATGTAGAAATAAGTAGTTGTTTCTTTCCTTGTATAAACATGAGGTATTTCTTTCCCCTCATGTTTAAAATGTAGAATGATAATGATTACTGTACTTCACTAAGCTAAAATAGTTTAATTAGGATTCTTTCACACTATTTCTAACATAATTTTAAAAAATGAGAAAAGACATATAATTCATTTTCACTTATGACTTCCCTGGGAGGAATTAATTATCTGTCTATCTACCTACCTACTTGCTTGTCTTTCTGATTGACTATCTACCTGCCTGTCTGTTTATCTGTCTACATCAAATGGAAAGCTTCCTTTGGGTGGATCAGATCTTGTTAAAACTAGAAGAATAAAACCCAAAATGATGGGAATTGGCAATTACAAATGAGCTCTAAATGTAGGGAAGGCACCTCATCAGAGAACCTGAGCACTAAGACCATGGATCACACTAGATCTTTGCCCACAGACATCTCTTCACATTCTTTCTTTCAGAGTTGTACTGTCGTCCTCATTGCTTCCTGGATATTTGGATTTAGAGGTGTGTGTGTCGGGGGGGGGGGGTAGCTTCTGGTTCCCGCCCACCTTAGTTTGAATATCTGGAGCCAGCCAGCATTGTCTTCCAGCAGGCAATGGAGGCACAATTAATCAGACTCAATGAGTCACAGTTCATTGATTTCGGATCTAAACTGCAATAGTGCTGACACTGTGAACCACCCTGGTAGAGCAGACCTGGGCCAGTAATCCTCTTAGGCAACAGTCAAGAAGGTGAGATAAAAGCTTGCCAATTCAACTTGTTCAAATAACAGATTTTACAAATTAGGAGGGTTCAGTCTTATGATGAAAAAAATCCAGCCTTGGTGGTTATTATGTGTAATGTTGCAACAGCATAGATGAGACGGAAATGTGGTAATTACAGATGAAGTGTCAGATATGAGCCAAGTGATTTCCTTTGTTTTATGTTATAAGGAAATGACTGTTTAAAGAATAATCAGCTTTAGAAAAGAGAAGTTAGTCATTGGGACCCCAAAAATTAAGAATTGGATATTACAAACAAAACTTCTACAATGCTTGATATAGAAAAAAAATAACATGAAAGATAAAATCTAAGTTCAAGAAAACACTACCTTTACATGCTGTGCAATTTTAGGTTACTAATAGTTAACTTTTGTCCACCAATAAGTGAATCATAAGAACCAAAACAACATCAGCCTTCACAGGAGAAAATACTTATGCTATGCCAAATAAACAACACACAATTAAAATAAACTAAAATGTCCAGATCACCATCTTACCAAACAATTTTAATCAGTTTATGGAATTACCTTAATTTTAGTAAAAAAATAAAAATTTCTGTTTCACCAGACACAGATACAGTATAGCCTTTAATATGAGTTTTGACATAATTTTACATCAACATAATTTGTTGATTAGTACCTTAAAATATCCCTTCAAATACGTATAAAGGAAAATCCACTAATATTGAATCCTTGCTAACATTTTATTTTCCTATTTATCTTTCAATAAAAAATAAAGTGAAGTATACACATCCATATCAACATAGGGAAAAATTAACTTTTTGAGTTTTCATAGTTATTTGATTGCATGCAGGTTCCCTGCATTTACCAAGCTTATTCACTGTGAATATCTTTCTTCTCTGTACATGCCTCTTTTATCTTCTCTTTCATCTTCATTTTCCCTCATTTCTTTTTTATGTGCTTGGTATTCATAATAACATATAAACGCTCGTTTCTCAATAATTGCTTTTCTGCTGAATGAATGGATAGGTACACTTTAGGAAAGAAGGCCACATAGAGATTATATGGTTCCTATTACACATTCATAATGATAATACTTGGCATAAGTGAGGCTCTATATTCTAAGTGTCTGTCGATTTAACTAACAAGCTGTCGTCTAAGGGAACCATCTTATCCTATGCTCCTGGTAACCTGAGTCAGGCCATTCTGTTTAAATATTTCTGGCAGTTGATGTGTAGTAAGACACTGGAAACTAAGCAAGCAGATGTGTGGCACAGTACCCAGAGCTCACCCAGTTTGAATTGTGTCCATTACACAATTTCACTGAAGGACTGTAGCTAATTAGTCCATGCCTGATGCCTAGAGGGCAAAGGCGGTTTTAGGACAGTCAATGTTTATTCAATTTTATTTCTCTAGTATTTATTGAAGAGCGTTCATCATATACTAAGACAAGTAGATATGAGGATTTTATGTATAATAAAGAGACAAGTAGATGACAAAAGGATGCTTAATATATTGAACAAAAATCCTTAAATGAGCCATTAGGAGTATTACAAAATGAAAAAGAAGTGTGTGCGTGTGCGTGTGCGTGTGCGTGTGTGTGTGTGTGTGTGTGTGTGCGTGTGTGTAACTGGATTTTAGTTAAGCACTGGTCTACCTAGAGAACTAATATATGAGGCTGTCCCATTACATTCTAATTGTATACTGGTGATAATTTGTTACTTTATTTGACTATAAACCTCTCCTGTGTTTATTATTTGATCTTTCAGAATTTCAACGTATAGAATGCATTTTGATGATATTTAATCTCCACCTACCCCTTATCTCCCTCTTAACTCCATCTAGAGCCCTTACACTTCCCTACACAACCCCACCACCTGACTACATATCACCCCATGACACACACACACACACACACACACACACACACACACACACACATTCATGGGACTTTAAAAATAACCCGCTCTCACACGCATGGGTGTGGTGCTATTTACTGAACCATGGGCAACTTATCAGTGACTACAGCCCTGAAGAAAAATGATTTCCTTCCTTATCAGTCATCAATTGATGGTAGATCCTTAGCTAGAGGTAGAGTTTCACATGACACTCCTGCATCCATTTTGAGACCCTGATAGACTTCATCTTATGCAGCAAACCCCAGCTTCTGTTATTTGTTAAACAGAACGATCATGTGTTATGTTCCATGTTGACATATTCCTTGAACCTGGGGGACAAGCTGTGGTACAGATGTCATATTTAAAGTTGAATTATTATTCACCAGCTCCCAGCACTTTGGCCAGTTATGAGTCTCTGAATCAACTGCTGCTGAGCAGACGTATCTGAAGAAGGAAAATACTTCTAAGGACAGTTCGTTTCTATCATGAAGGTGACTCTTCTTTATTAGAATCATTGTTTCAATCACAGAGACTTTGGAAGTCGGAATAAAGAGGGAAATGTGTGGTAATAAAAGAAAAATATGTAAGATTAATAAAGGAAACAAGGGTGTGACCACAATAATTCCCGGACAATAGGCTCTTCATGACAGAGTAAGAAGAGTTCACTGGTAAGAGCACAAAGCTTCTCCGTCCCGTCTGTGGCTTTCCCAGAGCTGGAATGACCTTCCTATGGAGCCCTGAAGTCTGTGAGACATGGAAAGAAGGTTGACATATTTTTGGTTCCTGTAATTACTTAAGCAACAGATGTGGGCATCACATTTTATTCTGTATGAAGAAAAGGTGACACATCCTTTGCTTCTGTTAATCACAAATAGAGGATAGAATTTTCTTTAATTCTATTAATTTCCCTTAATCTAATTTTTTTTGCTTAGTTTCCTCCCTGACCAATAGCAACTTGTGACCACCCCCCCTAAATAGTGACAAACATTCATCAAATGACCAAAAAAATACCTATCCTGCCTTTTGGGAATCTGGGTGTTGTATTCTTAAAGTTACTTCCTGTTGTCTGGAAGTGACAATATCTGAAAAAATTGAAATAAAAATCCAGTTCTGCAAAAGCTAGCTGGTGTCCAGTCTCTGTGTGATGGGAAGGTACAAGGCTTATATGAAGTCCTGACTGGAGTAGTCTATGAGACTGGACCATCTTAGCAAACTGCTTTGAAGTTGTCTTGAGCAGTTTGTAGTCCAAAGCTGATCTTTGGGTGATATTTTTCAGTTTATTGGCATTACCACAATTCAGATGGATTCTTCGTATTTTAGTCACTGAGAAGAGACATTATGGCCAAGATAATTAATATCAGAGAAAACATTTAACTGGGGCTTGCTTCCAATTTCCATGGTTTAGTTTATTACCATCATGGCAGGACGTATGGCAGGATGTGGGCAACACTGGAGCAGTAGCTGAGAGCTACATCATTATCCATAGGCAGAGAGAGAGAGAGAGAGAGAGAGAGAGAGAGAGAAACTGTGCCTACTACTGTGGGCTTTTGAAACCTAAAAGCCCACCCCCAGTGACACACTTTCACTTAATCCTTCTAATCTTTTCAAATAGAGCCTCTCTCTGGTGACTAAGCATCCGAATGTGTAAGCTACGGGGCCGTTTTCATTCAAACCACCACACCAGTTATTACTCGATTAGGCCCCATACTTTAAGAACAGCTGAATTGCAGGAAACTTAATGAGATTACCACATTCGACCTGAAAACAGCAACATGCCACATACTCAAAATGTGACTCAAGGAGTACCATAATTAATAATTGTTACCATGTGAAACAAGGAGGTAGTGTGCTTACAGTGTTGCATAAATTATAGTCAGAATCATCACTGCAGGACTCACCAAGGTCTTTAACTTATTACTATCCAATCTTCAATAAGTAGAATATGACACACAGTGTTTATAACTCTAAAACTACCTTTATCTATGTGCAGTGAATAATCTAGAATTTATATATTGCTCAAGAGTTGTACAAAAAAAGAATCTGAAATGCATGGGTTTTAAGGAAAACAAATGATGTTTAGAATAAAAAATGAGACTAGCCCTGTCATTATCTGCTGCCAATGAATGAACACATGGTAAGATGATTACTAATAACACATCCACGGAACTAAGGAAAGTGAATTTCATAAACACAGAACATAAAATATTGAAAATACAGGGTTGAGAAATTTTGCTGTTTTTTATAGCTCCTTTTTTACTTATAACAACAGAAAACAGATAATATCTGTCTAATAATTTCCAACTGTAATTGTTCTTTGCTGGTTAAAACACAGGAATTATTTGGACTGGGATGGAAGCTTCCTTGTTAGTAACACATTGACAAACTAAGTGTGTACTACAGGCACAGGGGATCATGATTGTTGTAACAGCTATTTTTGGTTGTCAACTTGACTATATCTGGAATTAACCAAAACCCAAGTAGCTGTGTACTCCTGTGAGGGCCTTTTTCCTTAATTAAATAATTTGAAATGGGAAGATCTGCTTTTAATCTGAATCATTTGAAGCAGGAAGACACACCTTGAATCCAGATCTTTTGAGGTAAAAGGATCCACCTTTAATCAGGCCAGACCTTCTGCTGGCAGCCTTTATAAAGGACGTGGAAGAAGGAACTGTACTCTCTTTGCCTGCTTTTTCTCCCTCTCACTGACAAGTCCATTCTTTCACTGCCATTGGAGCCTAATTCTTTAGGACTCTGAGGTATCCTGAAGACCATCTGAGCCATCCATCCTTGTGGACTTGGTTCTTGGACATTTTGTTAGTAGATTGTCGCATTAGCTGGACCACAGCCTGTGAGCCATTGTATAAATAAATTTGAATAATGAATATGAATTTGTCAACACCTGCAGTTACTGAAACCTCTCCAGTTACTAAAGCCTCTCCTGAAAGCTCAGAGAGTACTAAAAGCCCATGGTGTAAGGAGAGAGATGCGTTTGACGGTCTTGACTCACCTATTGTGAGAGGCAACAGATTTTGTGACTCTGTGTATAAAATATGTGACAACTTGTGGGAAAATAATGGAAATGATGCTGCTGGCAGGTTGCTCTCAGCATCTCTGGATAAATTGAGAAAGACAATGAATGACCTCTGTGATAAAATTAATCAAGTTCAGCATCTCAGAATATAGTGAAGGACAACAAAAAACTCGGTGATAAATCTAATCTAGATGCCATCGTAAACAGTCTAAAGGTGCTCTGAACTGTAATCTTTTCTCCAGCAACCACAGAACTCAAGTAGTGGAAAGTCTAACTGAACCCCCCTTATTATAAGGTTGACTGAATGACAATGTAAATTTAAGTCTCACACTCAGAGGGAGTCACTGGTGAAAGTAATGACATTAATTGGTAAAGAATGGGAACCTGTAACTCGGAGCGGAACTGTGTGGAAGGCCCCTGTTGAGGCTGAGACCTTTGAACTCTCAGATTCTCAAGGTTTATCTCATCTGAGGAAAATGTACTTCTACCCCCACCCTCTACAATATTGTTTTTATTTCCTTTTTTTACCAAGAAAAATAAGCCTTTTTTTTTCCATTCTTTTTTTTTTTCTTTCTGCAAACCCAGCAGTAACTTTTCCTGACGGATATGGCAGGCAAGGCAATACGGGTGTTCCTCGGGGCCCATCTAGTGGTTGCCTCCAGACTAATCAGGCTCATAGAGGGAAGGTAGCAAGTATAGCCCATGAGGAGGTGTGCTACACTACTAAGGAGCTTTGTGAGTTTGCTAATTCATTCAAATAGAGGTCTGGGGATATGTGTGGGAATGGATTTTAAGGATGTGGGATAGCGGTGGAAGAAACATAAGACTGGATCAGGTTGAGTTTGTTGATAGGAGCTTTAGATCTCTGGGAAGTCGTCCAGTAACGCACAGGAATTTTGCTGTCACCCTTTGAGACAAAACTGAGGGAGGAGAAACCCAAGCTGAGCCATTTCAAGATATAATGCTAATGGTCTTTTTAAAATAGCTAATAAGCAGTGGAGCATGCCTTTAATCCTGCACTTGGGACGCAGAGAGGCAGGCAGGTCTCTGAGTTTGAGGCCAACCTGGTCGACAGAGCAAGTTCCAGGACAGCCAGGGCTTTCCAGTGAAATCCTCTCTTGAAAACGAAAGAAAGAAAGAAAGAAAGAAAGAAAGAAAGAAAGGAAGGAAGGAGAAAGGGAGGGAAGTAAGTAAGTTACATTCATATATTCATAGTTCAATGGTTTCTTTTAACTATATACTTGCCATGATTTAGAACGAATTGAAAAGATACACCTTCAGATGTCCATGGGTGCAGTTTCAGAAAGTATTGACAGAGGGAGAAAAAACTTGCCCTGAAAGTAGGTGCCACCTTCCAATTGAAGCTCAGGTATAAAAAGGTTCCAGGGAAAAGCAATGTCACCTGTTTGTCTATGCTTTTATGGACCAATGCTTCTATTGCTGCTGCTGCTGCTACTGTTCCCCACTGACTTTGGACTCCAGCTTCTTTGATCTTTTTACATGAACTCAACAGCAGTGATTCTCCTGTTAGCCACCCTGACTTCCCGCACCTGTTTGGGATTCCAGAAATAACAAAATTTCAACACTGAGCAAGTACTGGGTTCTTTGATTCTCCAGCATGTAGACAGCCAGTATTGGAATGCCCAGTTCCCATTGTACAAACCAGTCTAGTAAATTTCCTCCAATAATATACACACATTCTATATTCATAGGGTGGGTTTTTCTAGCAAAAACTGCCTAATTGTGTAATTTTTTCACATGCTACCTTTTACCATTTATGAGCAACATTCTTAGAATTTTTACATTCACACCACAGACAGGTAGGGTCTTTTCCCAGTGGGCTTAAAAAAAAAAGGGTATAGGGTACAGTATCCCAAAGGCTTCATTGTCATTATTCAATCCCCATGGCCCCACTTCCCTATTATCTACAATGTAGGTTCAACACTGTAGCCATAGTAATCTCTAAAACAAGATCACTTTGAAAGATACATTTTATATAAATGTAACAGAAGTAAAAACATCATTTATATAGTGAAACATCAACACTCTGGGTTTTTTTGAAGATACACAGCATGATAAATAATAGAATAATGGGAGGATTCCATCAAATCCCTTCTTTTTGTGAGAAAGTACATAGGACTACAAATAGAGACCAGTTTGCTGCAGAACTGAAATGGTTCCTTGTGATGACTTCAGGTGGTAGTGGAGTGGTAACAGCCCATAAAGTCATTAATGCAACATCTTGCCAAAGGTGACAATGTAATTCAAGATACTGCATTTCCCACCCCCAGAGCCTTCCAGGGAGGTGGGAGAATGAGCAAACCAAAACAAGCAAATATTTCTCTATGAATACATATGCAGTGTGTACACCTATTTGTGCTTATATAACTGATGGCTCTCAGCATGGAGACTGCAGGCCTGTGCATGCAGGGGTGGAAAACCAAGCTCATATTTCCAAAACAAAGACACACTGGGCAGCAGCGGGAGGCCTGACAGAGAAGCAGTACCACTTTAGAAACTGGAGGCTCATGTGCAATCGCCCCCTCTGCAGAGGGATGGCTAAAGCAAGGGAACACAGAGCAGAACATCAGACTCTGCAACAGTTACAGATCCATGGTCAAGCACGTCTTCTCTCTGGATAGTCATACACACAAGGAATGAAAACTCCAGAAAGAAGGTGCTAGAATATTGTAGACCTTAGAATCTAAAGGAATGTCAATTTCTCCTATGTGTACAGCATCGGGAGGAAAGAATTCTGTAATTGTATATGGATTAGGCTTTGAATATTTTTACCATTTGCATGTTCAACTAGAAACGGAATTGCCACTCATCATATGTCACTTTACATTTTGTGCATGTGTGTGCATGTATGTGCGTGTGCATGTGTGCGCGTGTGCATGTGTGTGCATGTGCATGTGTGTGTGAGTGTGTGTGCATGTGTGTGTGCGTGTGCATGTGTGTGTGTGTGTGTGTGTGTATGGGCATGTGTGTGTGCGTGTGCATGTGGAGACTCATATTTGACATCAGGTATTTTATTCCATCACTTCCTGCTTCGTCTATTGAGGCCAAGTTTCTAACTAAGCCCAGCGCTCACGGACTTGGCTAATCTGAGCTGCCAACTTGCTTTGATAACTATCTGTCTTCACTTCCCAAATGCTGGGATTTCTGGAGGGTCACCAGTCAGCCCTTCACCTAGGTTCTGGAATGCAGATTTTGGTCTACATGCTGGCCTGGAAAGCGCTCTAGCTACTGAAGAACCTAGACAGACCTTCATTTTATCTTCATCTACATCTTTTAATTTCCCTCCAGAGAATAAGTAATTCAGGGCAGCCAGGATTTTAAAGGCACTATCTAGTCCAAATCCCTCCAGCTTAGCATTATCAAGAAAGATAAAGCACTTTCTCCCCTTTAAGATTCTAAGGTGATTTAGGTGCAGAGCTAGGATCAGGGGCCTTTCTCAGGGTTCCTTTCTCTATGCCTCTGTTCTGGTTTCTATATAACTTTATTGAGATGTATTACCACATACTTGCTTCATTAAAATTCTATAGCTGATTGCTGTCACCAGTATGACAGCCATTTTGAATTTTAGAGGAACTATTACTCTTCCCTTTCAGAGCACAATAATCAGAGTCAGCTAGGTTGTAAAATTTAAGAGACAGAAGAAAGAGTCTTATCCTGATAATTTTTTGAGACTCTACTATTTACTTTGAAGTCCACAAGTGATGAAAAAAAAAAACTACCTTAAAGTTACCTTAGACAGGCAGCAGACCAACAAAGAACTTTGGGAGCTCTGGGTATAGACTTCAGATTGATTGTTCAATCAGGAACATGGTTACAACACTGTCCCCGTGAAGGTATATAAAATATTTATCTGATGTTATGTTCTTTCTTAAAGTTACAATAAAAAGAGGTCTCTTAGACAATGCCCAGAGCCCACAGGTGACAGTGGCTGAGGAAGGAACTGGACTTTGTGTAAAAATGGAGCTAAAATCAGAGCCAGCAATGCAGGTTTGCATACAACACCAGAGCAATGTTAAAAGGAAATATGTAGCCCAAGGTTATGAGACGTTGGTGATTCATTTATCAAGGAAAAGAGAAAAAAATAGGAATAGTTCCTTGAATATTATCGGTCTCAAATTTTGCAATAGATTTATGACTTTATTTTAGCAAAGACGGTAATAACAATGTCACTTATCATGCTATATTTTATATGTGTAAGTATGTGTATAGTTAATAGAATTCATCAGGCAGTAGGTCTGGGCACTATTTAAAACAAGGGTCAGAGGAGCATTAATTCTGTTCAAAGTGCCTATCTGTTGCTGCCCAACTTGCACAGAGGGTTGCATAGCAACCCATAGTACTGCATGGATATGGTTGGCCTCCCTCTGTTGCTTTTGTTTGCCCTCTGAGAGAGTTGCCCTTGATGGAGAAACAGTAGGTGTTCTTTTATTTATATATATATTTATTTTTTGGCTGGAGCCTGGGCTGGTGAGTGGGGGCTCATTATAGCCTGCTGGGCTAGATAGCATTGTGAGGCAATATCTGACATATGAATGTAATTTATCTTCCTGGCATGATTCTCAGTTCCAAAGTGATCCCCAAATTCCTTGGACTAAAGAAATACTGAAATTAAAAAGAAATGCCAGGCCTTTTTACTTATATATCCACAGAAAACATATAGCAAAGCAAGTAGAAAGAATTTTCTAGAAGTTTGATTCAATGTTGAAGCAGTTAAATCACAGTATTCAATTCCACCATATTTCTGAACATCTATACTTTGTTAACTGAACATACTATAAATTATATTAAATTAAGGCATTCCAGAAGAAGCCAAATGTTCTTCAAGACCTATTTGCAACATGTATAAATTGTAAGTACTTACATTGTATGAGCCATAGCAATATATATAAATGCATGTACATGTATATATATCATATATATAGATACTTACAAACAAATAAATATATTATACATTAAACTTTATTTTAAATGTATGAATGCTTTTGCTGTATTTAGTCTGTGCACCACTTCCCTACAGAAGATGCAAGAAGATGGCATCAGATCACCATGAAATTTGAGTTACAGATGTACGCCGCCATTTGGGTCAAGTAATTCAAACCTATATCCTTTAGAGAACAGCCTGCCTGCACTCTTAACCTCAAGCCATCTCTTCATCCCCTACTGTATCTTTTATTTCTACTCAGTATAATTGTTTCTCTGTGCAGTGTGACCATGCATCACCTTATATGTCCAATAGAACAACTGATATAAGATGTTTAAGGAAAACTTGACTATGATAATTCCTCAATAAATAATGGTTATTCTTCAAGTATTTTTCATGCATCTAAACAGGAACCAAAAGACACAGTCAGGTTCATAAACAGCAGAATTAAAGGTAAAACTTTGCAGTGGTTTTCCTAAGGTAGGCTTACTTCTCTGTCCCTTGAGCATCTTTGAGGAGACATTGGAAAATGTCATGTCCTTCATCTGCTGGAGAAGGATATGGCTCTTCAAGATGCCACTGAGTTATGATAACCTAGCAAAAACATCTAAATTTAAACAGGACAATAAAAGACATTTGATGTGAGAGTCCCCTTTGTGTGCTGTGATTATCATTAATGAATAAACAAACTGCTTTGGACCTATAGCAAGGCAGAACTTAGGTAGGCAGGAAAAGCTAGGCTGAATGATGGGAGGAAGAAGGGCAGAGTCAGAGATGCCATGGAGCCGCTGGAAATAGATGCTAGGAACTTGAGCTGGAAAGTCACAGCCACGTGGCAATACACAGATTAATTGAAATGGGTTAAATTGAGATGTAAGAGTTAGTCAATAAGAAGTTAGAGTTAATGGGCCAAACAGTAATTTAGTTAATACAGTTTCTGTGTGATTATTTCAGGTCTAACCTAGCCAGGAGGCCAGGAGGAATAAGTGACCCTTCCCCCAACAGACATTTTCTTTTTTCACCAAATATTAATATATGTTGGAGGGAGGGCTGCTTGTTCATTGTGGCTGCCCAGAACCAAAATAACCACACAAAAACTATATTAATTAAAAAAATGTTTGGCCTATTAGCTCTAGCTTCTTATTGGATAACTCATATATTAATTTAACCCATTTCTATTAATCTGTTTATTGCCATGTGGCAGTGGCTTACCAGCAGAAATTCTGCATGTCTGACTCTGGCAGCTCCATGGTTTCTTACTCTCTGCCTTCCTTCTCCCAGAATTCAGTCCAGTTTTCCCTGCCTACATAAGTTCTGCCCTATCAATAGGCCAAAGCAGTTTCTTTATTTATTAATGGTAATCACAGCACACAGAGGGGATTTCCATATCAAATATAGTAATGCTGATACTGCTTAAACTCATGAAAACTCAAAGTATTCACTCAGAAGATATAAATACTAGTATATACTCTATAGTGCTGTTATGAGGTTTAAGTATAAGTAAAATAACACACTAAAGTAAACCCATGTAGAGGGAAAATTGTAGTTAATATAAGGCAGTAGATTATTTCCAAAGACTAACTGCAAGTAAGATGCCAAACCATTTATAATTTAAAAGGGAATCATAAACTGATGATTCATAGCTTGCTATGCTTTACAAACTTCCCTCAAAAACGTATTTTAGAGGCTATACTCATTCATCTCATACTAGCAATTTTTGAATATTTTAATTACTATAAATACACTCGATAACTAGGAAGAAACTCTTTTCTTCTTCAATAATACAATTGCCATGGAATTTAAGGCACATACAGCCCAACATAACTTTGAGCTTGTAGTCAATCCTGTTTTGGTCCCCTAAGGCAGAATTTAGATACATTCATTTAGCCCCTTAATTTTATATTTAAAAGTCCAAATTCATCAATACACTTGGCAAAACATGATAATTACCAGGGCAGTATCTTTTTGGCAAGAGTATGATTTGCTGGTGTTTTTTCTTTTGGTTTTTATTTTTTTTTGTTTTTGTTTTTGTTTTTTTGTTTTTCGAGACAGGGTTTCACTGTGGTTTTGGAGCCTGTCCTGGAACTAGCTCTTGTAGACCAGGCTGGTCTCGAACTCACAGAGATCCGCCTGCCTCTGCCTCCCAAGTGCTGGGATTAAAGGCGTGCGCCACCACCACCCGGCTAAATTGGTGTTTTTTCTTAATCAATAAAATAATGTTAAATGTAGAATGCAGAAAACTAGAGGATTAAGAATTATCATATAAAGTGGCATAATGTTTGTACTTGTATGCTTTATATTTCTTTAAAATTCTTTGTTGCTTAGGCACACCTGCGTTATTTCATTTAACAAGATTACTGAAATCACAGTAGGGGTGGAGCTGACCCTATCCCAAATTCCTTTCTTTAGTGGATGACAACTTATGCAGGAGAGGTTGTGGGGCAAAGGGAACATTCCTGCATTGCTGGTGGGAATGCAAGCTGGTACAACCTCTTTGGATAATAGTATGGTGATTTCTCAGAAAATTAAGAAACAGCCTTCCTCAAAACCCAGCAATACCATTTTGGGTATATATCCAAAGGATGCTGAATCATACCACAAGGACATGTGCTCAACTATGTTCATTGCAGCATTGTTTTTCATGGACAGAACCTGGAAACAACCTAAATGCCCCTTGACCAAGGAATAGATAAGGAACATGTGGTACATTTACAAAATGTGGTACTACATGGCAAAAAAAAAAATAATGACATCTTGAAATTTGTGGGCAAATACATGGATCTAGAAAACATCATATTGAGTGAGGTAACCCAGACCCAGAAAGACAAATTTCATATGTACTCACTCATAAGTGGCTTTTCGACATAAAGCAAAAACAAAACAAAACAAAAACAGCCTAAAACCTACAATTCACAATCCCAGAGAACCTAGACAACAAAGAGAACCTTAAGCAAGACATACATGGATCTAATCTACACGGCAAGTAGAAAAAGACAAGATCTCCTAGGTAAATTGGAAGCATGGGTACCAAGGGAGAGGGTAGAATGGGAGAGGAGAAGAAGGGAGGGGAATGGAGAAAAATGCATAGCTCAATAACAATAAAAAACACATTCCTGCACAAAGAAAAAATAAAAATAACTGATACAAATAAGAGTACAAAACGCTTTGGTATGGCAAACATCTGTTTTACACTCCTACCAATACACATTGTAGGAAATGAGGAACATAGGCTAAATTTTATATGAAGAGTTTAGAGTAGATGGATGATCTATATGAACACATAGGAGATAATTTAATGGGATGAAATGACCTATGACTCGAGATCTAATGCTCTGAAAATAATATCACGGCCCTATAAGTTTAAGAATTATTACATTTCATGGTAAATAAGGTAGGAATAGAAGGCTAGACATATCAACCTGATGTGGCAAAGTTGCCTGTAATCCAAACCCTAAGGAGGAAGGAAAAATAATAAGCATAGGTTTGAAGATAACCCAGTCTCAAAAGACCTTTTCTCCATCAGAAAAAGGTCAATAAATAAGTGTGTGTGTGTGTGTGTGTGTGTGTGTGTGTGTGTGTATGTGTGTGTGTGTGTGTGTGTGAATCTATCACCTATTGGGAGGAGCTGAGGACATTATAAATGAACATGTATTGTTGACATGGTTATGGCTATGTTAAAGACCCAATGCCTCAGATTCGTGGGATTGTTAAAGCCTTCTTCCAGTGCAAGGTTTAGAAGGATGCCAAAGCCTTCCTCTAGTCTGAGTTCAGATGTTGATCATGTGTAGTAACTATCAACTCCAACTTCCTCTTCCATGATAACGAGTGCTCCCCTTCATGAACCTCTTCTTGAAACTAGCTAACTCTAACTCTTTCTCTCTGTGTTGTACATAGTAAAAGTGTCAATTTTCTGTACTATAGTTGAATACTTGGTGCTGCTCCATTAGAGTGAGCACAGCCCACCCAATCCCAGCTTTTCTGTATTGTGTCTGTTTTCTTCATTCTCCTACTGTCACTAGTTAGGTTCCCAAGATAAAACCAGCAAGTTGCAGAGCACCTGGCAAATTTACTGATCCTCCTTTCATTACGAGTTTAAGAAAAGTCCTTGTAAGAGTAAGAAGCACTTGCTTCTTTAAGAATCAGCTTATTGCTATTTCCTGTAGAATCAAGTTAACTTCAAGATGAAATCTAATGTTTATAGTTATAATTGGAGTCTGGAACTTCATAAAAGTCAAAAGGAAGCTAAATATACCTCTGTGCTAAATGCCATATCCAGAAAGACCTACCTTAATTGATTTTTTAAATTAATAGGAATATGGGGCTCAGTTCAAGGTTTATACAGAATCTCAAGCAAAATGATACTAATATAGCAGAAATGTAGTAAAAATGCATTTTTTTAAAAAAAAGAGCTCTGACAAAATACAGTTATAAACCTTGGCCTAGAGAAGCCATTGTTCATTTTCCAAATAAGTACATTTCCAGGTGCAGTTCTCAGTGACTGAAGGCAATGTTTGTTCCTTTCTATCTTCATTTCTGTTATATTTTAAGTGATTTTAAGTTGTGTCAAGTTGATAAAACTAACCAACACAATTCTACCACTTGTCAACTTGACCCACAAACACATTATTTTAAAACAATAACCTCCCATCCCTTGTCCCCAAAGTCTCATGTGTATCTCATGTAAAATACAATTCAACTTTTAAATCCCCAGCTTCAAATGGTACACTTTAAAAATTGAAAGTGTCTTAACTCTAAGTACCTATAAATTCAAACAAGTTATATATTTCCAACACATATCATCATAAAATAAACACTCATATTCCAAAATGGAAGACAAAGGACACAACCAGTGAGTAATCACACGTAAGCAAAACCAAGTCCATCAGAGAGAACACTGGATCTTCTAACTTAAACATCTAGCATCTGAGTCTTTCAACACAATCTTCTGGACTCCAGAAGGCTCAGACGGCCCCCATGTCTCTAGCTCTGCAACCTGCATCTCTCATCAGCGGATGCCAGAGGATCATAGCAGATCCAATTTATGCAGTTTCCACTGTAACTAAAGTTCTACCTTCAGACTTAAAAAGCAATATTGTGATCTCTGATGGTGTTATCATTCAGTCTGTTACTTAGTCATCGCAAAACCAAACTGTGCTGAGTGATAATAGAAGTCACGAATTTAAAAGCACAGCAGCTGCTGTTAAAGATTAACAAGTGCTTACTTAATCGGCAAGTGTTTAACTGGCAAATGGCTGCTTTTGAAAGCCAACTTGGAGACACGGCAAGGATATTAAGTCACATTTGCTCTTTTGATCCAGACACATGTTAACTCCTAACTTCTGATAAAATGCAGTCTTCTGAGATGCTGGACATCTTGGCTTCCACATAACATCATATAGACCCACTATTCTGGTGAGAAAATGGTATGTAAACATGGCAAGCAGAAAGTGACAAGCAGTTATGTCACATGACCCATGTATGACATAAATTTAAGACAAGACAGACAAAGATACAGGACCTTATCGTATTAGTGGGTTTTCACTGCTCCAGTGACCCTAAACAAGCCAGAATATCATCTCTGTGACACTGTGTGATATATACTTCAATTTGTCCCCACTTCCTTGCACATTGGTCCTAAAGTTCTTATCTATGTTAGCCATGTGGTTTGCTATCTTTTCCTTCCTTCCTTCCTTCCTTCCTGCCTTCCTTCCTTCCTTCTTTCTTTCATTCTTTCTTTTGTTTTTTTTGTTTGTTTGTTTTGTTTTTTGTTTTTGTTTTGAGATGGGGTTTCCCTGTAGCTTTGAAGCCTGTCCTGGAAATTGCTCTTATAGATCAGGCTGGTCTCCAACTCACAGAGATCTGTTTGCCTATGCCTCCAGAGTGTTAGGATTTAAAGTGTGTGCTACCATCACCTGGTTTGGCACCTTTTCTCAGTAAGGCATTCTCACCTTGCTTCCTCTGTGACTTTTTGTGACTGTATCTCTGCCTTTCCTCTTCCCAGAATTCTCCTAATCTGGTTGCCCCAGCTATACTTCCTGTCTGTCTATTAAACCAATACAAGTGATAAATCTTTACAGGGTACAAAGCATTATCTCATAGCAGAGAAAAAAATAACACAATTAGTAGAACTACCTGCTATGGTGCCCAGCCTCTGGGCAACCTGTAATCTTCTCATGCAGTTTGAAATCATGCATTTTCTGGTCATAGTCAGGTAAGCAAAGTATTGGACATTTACAACAATATGGAACACGGAGGAGGGTCTTCTATCTACGCGTTACTTTCATTGATTAAATAAAGAAGCTGCCTTGGCGTTTTGATACCCCAGCCCTTAGGTGGGTGGAGTAGAACAGAATTCTGGGAGGAAGAAGGCAGTGTGGCAGATGCCATGGCTCTCCTTTCCAAAATGGACACTGATTAGACTCATGCCGGTAATCCACAGTCAAGTGGCAATACACATTAATGGAGATGGGTTAAACTAATATGTAAGAGTTAGCCAATAAGAGGCTAGAAATAATTGGCCAGGCAGTGTTTAAATGAATACAGTTTCTGTGATTATTTTGGGGTTAAGCTAGCCGTGATCTGGGTGGGAATGCAGCCCGCTGCTCCTTTTACTACACAAAAGAACTTTGCAGATGCCACATTTATGTTTTATGGCTTTTCTTTATTTTTCTCTCAGGTGCTGAAGATAATCCCCTGGCCTGGTGCTTGCTAGGCAACTAACTACTCCACCACTGAGCTGCCCAGCCTCTTCTTATTTCAAATCTTCTAATGCGTATTGTAGCTAAAATTTGCAAGCTACCCAAGAAAATCAGGATTATTTAGAACTGTCACTATCAAACACTTCTTTGCATAGCTTTTGAAATTAGATTTGAAGTCTTTGGCATCTCCAAAGTGATAATTATCCTTTATATGATAATGAGATGACTAATCCTGTTATGAAATATATCAAAACATGATTACAATTTTAGGACATTCAGTCCCATGTACCAACCTACAGAGAAGCAAAAACTGTTACAGATTGAGATGAACTCAGTGGCCCATGACAATTCACCTTGCCTTAGCTGTGCAATGGAATCTGCATAAAACTTGAATAAAGAAGGTTTAGGAGAGATTGCAGAGGGATGATAGGCGAAGAGTTCAGTGGAAGGGACATGGCTGTTTTGCATCCCTGATCACATGGTATGTCCTGTGTACCAGTACCTTCTGGTTGTTGTTCATCATTTCTTCTGTAGCATTCTTTCTCATGAACAAACATGCGTAAACAATTCCCATGATTTTTGGAAGTCACTCTAGCAAATGAATCAAACCAAAAAAAGGGTTACACATTGTAGGTCAGAAGCAAGGAATACAATCTGGAATGTGTGACTGGCATCTAGAGAAGGAAGGTAGTCTTAGGAGACAGAACACTAAACCGAAGCCTGAGAGTCCTGGAATTATTTTCACGTAGTTGGTGTCCTCTGTGAATTAGAAGAGACCCAGCTAGATGTATGTGGAAATAATAGCCATACAAATGTCAGAAATGTTATAATGAGTGGTGTGTGGGCAGGCAACAAATACATTTTCTCTTGTCACGAATAACCTCTGAAATAGCATTCCGTCTACTAGGAAAAAAGAATATTTGTTCAATCCCTTGGAGTAGTGCATGGCACATTTGTTAATGCTAATCCAACCTAGAGGTTAGCTACCAAAACAGGATTCTAAATAAGTTAAAATTATTGCACAATTTTCCACAGTCGTCAGACTGCATGGCCTGTAGATTTAATGGTGGTAGAATTTTTTTTTTTTTGAGGTAAGGATGCTGTGTGGAGTCTATGGTAAATTCCAATAAATAGGAGGGTCAAATATAAATAGCTCAGTTTCTGGACCATTATATTTTCCAAAGCAGAGAAATCCTCACTGAGATGTTATGGAAATATTAAAATTTCACAGGCAAGTAGGTCACACTTTTGACTAATTACAATTGGAATATGGCAGACAAAACTTCTTCTGCCCCTCTGTTCCTGAGAAGGCTGTGTTTTGTTTTCATTCTTCATGAGTGTTCTCAGAAGGCACCCTCAGAGACTGAGTGAGCAGTCACAGTGAGATTGCCAATAAAATCCTTAGCTCAGAGTATCTCGTACCACCTCCCACGCCCTTACACAGCTGTGCTATGACCACAGTTTCTACTAAATGAATCCACATAAACTTCTGCATTCTGAGATCACCCAACGCAAGAACTCTGCTTAACAATGTGACAGTTAGAACCATTGTTTCCGTCTTGACTTTGTAGTCTCCTCTTCCAACGTGATAATCTTGTAGCTTCGACTCTGAAGATAGCAAATTTCTTTAGATGCTTTTGGATCAAGCCATTTTACACCTTTCTACCTTGTGTGTCCTTTGCTCAATTGGAAATGCTTTGTTTCATTGCTATGGGATTATCTTGTAGTCACTGACTGAGATGTAATTATCTCCTACAGTTTTTTTCAGTTTTTCAGTAGAGGAGGAATTAAGAACAGCAAGCCACCATTTACATTATGGAGGATGCCATAAGCAGAGGAAGCCCTGAGTGTGTGAAATCCTGAATGAATGTACATTGTAGACAAGGGCACAGTCATGACAAAGGCCAGTAATTTGGACCTATGGGAAATTGGAAAGTTTTTCCTATTTGGCCAAGGTTTAAAGTTGGTAAAGTCTTCCTCTTCTGGTCCAAATATAAAAACTATTGACTGCATCTTTCTCACCTAAAGACACTAGCTGAATCTTCTCCACTGTACTGTGCCTAAGAAACACAGAGAACTTACAGTTTGCCTGTGGCATTAGGTGTCAGCCATGAGAGTAAACACTTTCACCTGACCATTGCTTTCTTGTTCATGTGCCTGTTTTTCCTTTATTCTTTATTTCCTGACCTCCTCTAGTCAAAGTTCTTGTATTTGAGTCATGTAGTCTCAGGGGTGACTTTCTTGGTATGCTTTTAGAATTGCAATAGACAATTCACCAATGTACTATGACCCTAGTCTTCATAGTTCTCTCCCACAGTCTGCTATGCATGTATCACACAGAGATTTCTAAGACAAATTGGATAACCACAAGACGACAATAGGGAAGAAACCAAAACACTTCTAAAGATATGAAAAGAATCTTTTGAAGCTGTTTTAGTTACCCATAATCTGTAATTTAGACTATAGACTGAAGTAAGGGCAGTCCAGACTTTAGACAATAAGAAAATAACTCACCGAGAATAGACAAGATTTATGAAAATATTCTTCTTTAAAGATTTATTTATTTATTATGTATATAATATTCTCAGTATTCTGTCTGTATGTGTGCCTGAAGGCCACAAGAGGGCATCATATCTCTTTACAGATGGTTGTGAACCACCATGCAGTTGCTGGGAATTGAACTCAGGACCTTTGGAAGAGCAGGCAATGCTCTTAACCACTAAGCCATCTCTCCAGCTCCCATGAATATATTCTTTACATTGAGGAAAAGAAAGAAGTTCACAAGAGCAGAATACTGACCCAATATCTTAGTTAGGGTTTCTGTTGTTGTGAAGATACATGATGATCATGACAATTATTATAAAGGAAAACATTTAATTGAGGTAATGACTTACAGTTAAGAGGTTCAATTCATTATCATCATGGCAGGGAGCATGGTTGTTACCTGAGATTTCTTTCCCTCCTGGTCCCACAGCCATTTGTTCCAAAGAAATATGCAGAGACTTACATCAATTATAAACTGATTGGCCTATTAGCTCAGGGTTCTTACTAACTCTTATATCCTACAATTACCCATAATTCTTGTCTGTGTCAGCTACATGGTTTGGTGCCTTTTAATCAGTGAGGCATTTCATCTTTCTTCCTCTGCATCTGGGTGACTACTGCAGACTGAGACTTTTCTCTCAGAGTTCTCCTGTTCTTGTTGCCCTGCTTCTACTTCCTGACTGGTCTCCCCATATATACTTTCTGCCTGGCTACTGGCCAATCAGCATTTTATTAAAACAATGCAAGTTTCAAGATACAAAACCATTGTCCCACAGCACTCTCCACCCTTTATTTCAAAACAAGAACTCTGAACTGAATCTCCTTTGTTTAGCTTTTTTCCTGACCATTAGCCATAACAATGTGTAACCAACATTCTAAACAAAGGCAGACATCCCTAATTCATTTTTAGAGAAGTGGGTGTAGTTTTCTAGGTTGCTTTCTGCTGATTGGGGGCACTGATAAACTTATGGGGACCTAAAGAAAATTTAGGATTATGGTCACGTTCTGACTGGAATATTCTGTGAGGCTTGATCATCTCAGCCAGCAGTCTTGAGGCTGTTCTGGATATAGAACTCAGAGGAAACTCCTATAGAGGACCTCTGAAATGTTGATCATCTGGGCTATCTGCTCTTAAGAGAGAGTTTTCAGGGGGTCATCCTTGATCAAATCTGAGTTTTCTTTTTTTTTTTCTTTTTTTTTTGTTTTTTTTTAATTTTTTTTTTAATTTATTTATTTATTAAGGATTTCTGCCTCGTCCCCACAACCGCTTCCCATTTCCCTCCCCCTCCCCCAATCAAGTCCCCCCCCTCATCTGCTCGAAGAGCAATCAGGGTTCCCTGACCTGTGGGAAGCCCAAGGAGTGCCCACCTCTATCCAGGTCTCGAGCAATCTGAGTTTTCTTAACCCAGAATGAATCCATAGCTTCTCATTTTCTGTGGCAACAAAAGCAAAACCTCTTCTCCAAAGTAACATATATTTTGACTTAAAATTTGAAGTCAAGGAATTTTCAAAATATATATGTTGGATTAATCCAGAAGTATTTATAATCAAATGTCCTTTAGCAGCTGCTGCTCCTTCCTCAGCAGTCATACAATTCAAAGACAACATAATAACATATAGTATCCAGACTCTCTGGATATTTTCCATCTTTACCTGGCTTTATTTTAAACTCATTTTTTCTTTTTCTTTTTAATTTTTGGTGTTTTGAGACAGGGTTTCTCTGTGTATCTTTGGCTGCTTTGAAACTCACTCTGTAGACCACGCTGTCCTTGAATTCACAGAGATCCACCTGCCTCTGCCTCCCAAATGCTGGGATTAAAGGTGTGTGCCACTACACTCAACTTCTCTCTCTCTCCCTCTCTCTCTCTCTCTCTCTCTCTCTCTCTCTCTGACTTTATCCTTTTTCTTTCCTCTTCCAAGCCTACATATATTTTTAAGCACACTCTAAATTGTTTAAAGGTTATTTTTTATCTATCTTTACTGTATATCTCTCTTTTTCTGACCACATGAGTCTTGATTTGCTAAACTAGGATTAAAGCCCTGACTTTAAAGGAATGTGATCCACACCATTCCTTAGCTTTCTGAGAGTCTCACCTCATGGTAGAGGTACTGGCCAGAGTCATCTTTATTGCCACAACTCTATGAAGTTTTAAGGTGCCTGCCAGCAACAAAAAGCATGCTGTTGTTATTCATAAACACATTTACGTCTTTTGTGTCAGAGTCTCTTAAAAGGGCTGCAAAGTTTTTTCAGCTAAAGCTGAGTCAGGAAGCCTCTCTTAAATGAGATGCCCTTGCCTCTAGCAAAGAGAGCCCAGCTGAGAAACAAAATGCTGCTACCAAGAAGCCGTGCTTAACTCTCTTCTTTTGTGTTTAGAATTACTTCCCAAGCTCTCTCAGGTTTTATGTGGATGTAGTTGCCCACAATGGAACTATTTGTTGCCTGATATTTCTGTCCTGCCCAGTCCCACAGCTGTTTCTCACAAAGAAATACACAGAAACTTACATTAATTATAAACTGGTTGGCCTATTAGCTCAGGCTTCTTATTAACTCTTATATCCTACATTAACCCATAATTCTTGTTTGTGTCAGTTATGTGGCTTGGTGCCTTTTATCAGCAAGGCATTCTCATCTTGTTTCCTTTGTGTCTGGGTGACTACTGCAGACTTTCCTCTTCCCAGAATTCTCCTGTTCTCATTGCCCTGCCTATACTTCCTACCTGGCTACTGGCCAATTAGCATTTTATTAAAATAATACAAGTGACTGGGTACAAGACCATTGTCCCACAGCCCATGGTGGCACACAGGCAGAGTGGTTGCTGGCTACATCTTTATCATAAGACAACAGAGAATGGACTGAAGCACTGGACATGGCTTGGGCATATATGAGACCTCAAAGCCTGCCCTGCAATTAGATACTTTCTCCAACAAGGCTATACCGACTCCAACAAAGCCACATTTCCTAACAGTGTCACTTATGAGCTGATAGAGGCCAATTACATTCAAACTACCACACCCATAGTTTAAGAACATGGAAAACTACTCAGCCAAGACATCCAGATAACCTTTTACAAACCAAATGAGTATCACCTGGTATAGTTAAAGCATTTCATATTTGTCTCAAAGCATCACTACATCTACAGCAACTTCATCTTTCACTTGAGACATAACAAACTTTAGTTTACATGTTTTCAGTACTTTGCCTTTGCCAGTATAATCACACATGATCTGTACTGTTAGGACACGTATGCTATAATGTAACATACAGATCCATAGGTAGAGGAGGGCAGCAATAATGTTTGCTCTCTACAATACAGCAGGAATAGAACATGTGGCCGGAGACAAAGCTCTCTGTAACAAGTAGCATCGCTAATAAACTGCATGTATTTGATTTCAGAGTAGCTGATGCAAGGGCGGCAGACTTTAAGGAAAAGTGAATTCATTTTGTAGCATGTTCAATTTTAGCAAAAGTTTTGGTAGCATTTGCTCTCCAGCCCATTTCTAAGTCAGTAAAAACTCCCATGTGTACCAAGTATAGTGGTGCTTCTGTCTTCTGTGTGTGTGTGTGTATATATATATATATATATATATATATATATATATTCAATATTTTTCTGTAGCATTAAAAAAATAATCCTTTGCATGTCTGTAGTTTTATGAGGTGACCTCTTCTACTGGCATTTTGTGAGTAAACCTGTATTTCTCTTGAAGCTCAGCCCTGGAGACTCTGAGAATACTTCCTTTAAACTCTTTTTGCATCCCAACTTCAGAAAACATCCTTCGTCTCTGTCATTACTAATTCTGTTTACTTACCGCCCATTCCATGGTTTCTCCTAGGCTGTCCTGTGGTAGGCAGGATGGAAAGGGCTCTGTCCATCTAAACTTTTCCTGCTTCTGTCCTTTTTTCCCAGGAGTGTGCACAAACATACATCATCAAGACTTTATACTTCTTTAAATTCTGTTTGATATTAAGTGAGGCTGTTTACTTCACAGATCTGGAGGCTCACACATGTAAAATTGAACAGCCGATAGGATGGATCATTTTGTGTGATTGCAATGTTAGCCAGGAGTTTCCACATCTGGAAGCAAGGGAGTTATGGCAGTGAAATGCAGGTAGCAATAAGTCTGTGTGTGCTAAAGTCAAAGAGCTAATCCTCTTCCTGCTGAATATGGAGCCTCTTTTGTTGCCAGTTTTCATCCAGCAAACAAAGAACTCATGCAGCCAAATATAGTGCTCTTCTTGTCTTATTTTATTTAGTTGCCCCCTGTAGTGTTTTCAGAAGAAGCTGTCCTACACCAAGGAATTATGGCTAGGGATTAGCAAGGCCAGACTGGTGCTTGAGATGTTTCCTTGGGACTCAAGCATTGGATTAATTGTTTGTTATAAGGAAGACTTTTAACCTTATGGCATTTCTCTGTTTCTCTTCATATTCTACAAAAGAAATATAATAAAGCAAACGAGAAGAAAAACTCAAAAAAAATTAGGATATATACATATATATATATATATATATATATCACATTTGTGTGTGTATAACACACACAGAGACTTCTCATTACAATAATGTTTTATCCAACATAAAGTATAAAGTAATTCAGGAACTTTCCAGAATACTGTTTACTTAACACAGGACAATTTTCTTGCATTACTGCTTAGTTCAAGTAAGAAACATGCGGTACGAAGTATTTTAAATGTTCTCACCCATTCTGGAATCCTATCTAAAGAAAGGAAATGACTTTATCCAAGACCAGAGGCTGATGCTGTGCATATGTAACTTTTAAAATTTAAGAATAAATATAATGTGAACAACAATGGTTCATGTGAGGAATAAGAACGATGAATAAAACTTTCTAAAGTCAAAACTGGAGATTTTCTCCGTGATAGAGTCTTACATATTATTAAGAAAGGAGTAGCAAAATTTGGAGAAAAGAGTTGGCTCTCTCCATCTGATATTCTAGGGATCAAATTCAGTTTACCAGGCTTACAGGCACATTTACCTGCTGTGTAGTATGAATGCAATTAGTCACCATAGGTTCATATGGAGTGGCAATATTAGGAGGTATGGCTTTGTTGTTGGAGTGGCTATGGCCTTGTTGGAGGATATACATAACTGTGGTGGTGGGCTTTGAGGTTTGCTATGCTCAGGATATCACCCAGTGTCTCAGCTGACTGACTGTCATCTACAAGATGTAGAACTCTAAAATACTTCTCCAACACCATGTCTGTCTGCATGCCACTATGCTCCCTGCCATAATGATAATGGACTAAACCCCTGAAACTTTAAGCCACCCCATTTAAATGTTTTTCCCTCATAGTAACTGTCATGGTCATGGTGTCTCTTCACAGCAACAGAAAACTTTAACCAAGACACCTGCTAAGCCATCTTGCTAGCCCTTAGCTATACTCTTAAAGAGTTAAAGTACAAATTGTAGCACAGTGGCGGAGCTCATTTTGAGCAAGCATGAGACTCTTAATCTCTGGAGCCAAAAGAAGGAAAAAATTTTGGTTAAAATGATAAATTGTATATGTATTTTATGACAATTAAGATTTAAAGAGAATTATTAATAATATGGAATTTTTATGAACATTGATTTAATTTAAAATTTTAAGTTTTTGAAAATTTTAAACATGAGATTGTTTTTACTCGCCTAATACATCCCAGGCTCTCTAATCCCTCTCAAATTTATGACCTGTTTATAAACAGTTCAGATGAGGATCGTCCATGCAGTGGTATGGACTTCTGGCACCTATGGGACCACATAGGTAACCTCACAGCCTTCGGTAGTACTGGGGCTAGGGACATAGAAATGGACCAAGGCAGCAGTAAGGTCACAGAAATGATGACCCTTGGATAACCCAGCAGCCCTGGTCCGGAAGACATCATGTTATGGATGGCAAACAGGCCTCCCATATCAGTCTGTTTTTACGACCTTTGCCTCTTCAGATCCATCTCTTTCTGCAGGACCCGAACCTCTTTACACCTTTCTCTCCCTCCTTTACTCTACCATATATTTGCCAAGCATAATGGTGCCCAATCCCTCGGCACCTCAAGGTACCAGAGAAGGCCCGAGGCTTCTTTCTCTGAGCAGACCTGTGGGAGTTCATCTCTCACACCTCCGTTTTAAAGGTGTCTATCAGGCCCTTGGCGTCTTCCCGCCTTCTCAGAGCAAACTCTGAGCTGGCATGTTTGAGTTGGTCTCTGGCTGCTCCATTTTAATGCCGCGGAATATGCCATGGATCGCCTTTTAAAACGCCATTCTTCTTGGAATGACTCTACCTTTTGTAAGATTGTTCATATGTAAATAGCAGCGTGAATCATCTCCTATCTGAAAACAGAGAGGAAAGCGACTTAAAGAATCGACTGCTGTATCTTAGTCTGGGCTCTTAGACAGAAAGGCCAAAGGATTCATGAGGTAGAATTGCACAGCAAACAGCTAGCTGAAACACAGACTCTGGCTGATGCTGCTGTCGGTGGTGCAGAGCTCCTGTTTCTTTCTCTCATTAGGCAAGGATTCTTAACCCTATCCTGGCCATAGGAAGCCGGGAGCATTGCAAATCCCTTGCTGATTTAGAAATGTGAGACTTGGGTTTCCAGGAGAAGATTGTGATTTTCATACAGGAATTAGTGGGGAAAGAAAACTGTAAACATATTAACTAGAGGTTTAAAGACCTCTTAGATTTGTGTGCCTAGAATTTATTCTTAAAATAAAACTAAAAATGATTGACTTTCAGCCCTTTCAAATTAATCTGTGTTATAAAAGTCTTACCTCTTTGAGAAAATAAATGTAATGGTTTCTATTTCATCCTCACAATGTTAACCCTCCTTTGTTTTCATTTTCTTTTTTTTTCTTTTTTTTTTTTTTTTTTTTTTTTGGTTTTTCGAGACAGGGTTTCTCTGTAGCTTTGGTGCCTGTCCTGGAACTAGCTCTTGTAGACCAGGCTGGCCTCGAACTCCCAGAGATCCGCCTGCCTCTGCCTCCTGAGTGCTGGGATTAAAGGCATGGGCCACCACCATCCGGCCTTAACCCTCCTGTGTTAAAGTTGGGAGAAGAGATCTAATTTAAACTTCCTTACATTGTCTATGGTTGTAAATGTTTTTGAAAACGAATATACAATGAGTTTCATTGAGAAAGTTAAAGTTGTTGAAAAATATGTTCAAAAGCTGAGTCTAAAGCTTGACTGACTTAGGAGGAAATAAAAGACCATCTCTGGCGGAGTTATGGTAACTCTCCCGTCAATTGGCATTGATTTCTGATGCAAAGCACTGTGTGTGTTCCTTGACTTCAATCTAAATGGAGTAGCTCTTGCCTTTAAAGATCCCTCTAGTAAGTCTCCGCTAATGCAGAAAACCTGAAACCTATTCAAAGCCCATAGTGAGCACAAGAAGGCTTTTGTAATCAATTGACAGGGTAGGATGGAGAGCCGAGTAGAGGCAAAAAGCACCAGTTTTGATCTCTCACAGTACCATGCTCCATCTGCTCTTCCTACATAAAGCATGTAGGTGAACAACCTCTGTAGATGATGTTGCATGCACCAAAACACAGGGACTACAAACCCAGATATTCATGGGAGTATTTCCTGCTCCTGCCTTGGGAGGTTCTAGAAGGAATGCCATGAAGAACTGCCAAGGCTGGACGATAGAGAGCTAGAGGCAAGAAGACATTTCCTTTTGGTTCTTTGACAAGAGTCAGTCGGCCTGCTCCATCAGTGATGACTATCCCTTCTAAGTGGCAAAAATAATTGCAAGCATTCTATCAAATTTTCCATAAATTCACTCTAGTTAACTATCTTATCAGTAGAAAAATAGAGAAACATCTACAGAAGAATCTAGCAATTCCACAGGTAAATCTGCATACTTAAAACTTGAAAATATGTCAAAGGTAGAAATTTAGTTTCTTGAGGAAATTATGACAAAACCACTGACTCTTTAATTTGAATGAACGTAACAATTTTTGTATTATTTTTATGTCATTTTCAAACCCTACTTTCAAGTTAATGAGATGACTAAAATGAAGAAACTGCAAAAATGATTCATATTTATAATAAAGCAAGCTGGCAAAAATGTCAGAGTCTATCAAGACAGGAATTATATAAAAGTTTCTGCTCCATATTACTCAAAGATACAGAGTCTTTAAACAATGAATTCAGGAAATGTTAAATGACCCAGAGGATTTTTTGCTAGTCATAAACAGAAAAATCAGCCAGAAATTAATAAAAGTCCAACAGAAAAACATTACACGCTCATGTTTATAGAAATTTTCAAATATAAATTGTATTTCTGTTTGAAAGGTGGACGGGAAGATATGTGTTTGTTTACTGATGTTAGAATATTTTAGGCTTTTTCATTTGTTGTTGTTGCGTTGTTGACAGTATCTGAATTAGATTTGACTGAATGGAATCAACCTGACTCAGGTGCCAAGACAGATCAAATGCAAGCTATGATTCTTTTCTTCTCAGAAACGATGTTACAGAAGACCTTTTCCGAAGCCCCTGTGAGGAAGATTTTGGCACGAAAGAAGAGGTATAGAGGTTGCCCAACAGAGTTACAAATCATCTTTGTCTTGTTTGCTCTTAACTTATTATGGAGAACAAGTCTTGCGGTGCAACCTGACTATGAGGCTACGCAGGAAAGTCCCCATATGCTCTACAGAAACTAGAGCTGGAATTCACGGAACCCTTGATCCCTGCCATTTTTTTATGATGATGATTTAGGGTTTTATTTTGGTTTTCATTTTGCTCAAATACATTCTAAGTCACAGAGGAAGATATGATGGAGGAAGGTCATTGGCTAATAAAGGAACTGCCCTGTCCCATTTTATTGGTTAGAGGATAGGTGGGAGGAGTAAACAGAACAGAACGCTGGGAGGAAGAGGAAGTGAGCTGAGAGGCTCCACAGCTCTCTAGGGAGCAGACGCCTGAGAGAGAGACGCCATGCCCCGCTCCCGGGATGAAGCTCCGACCCAGGATGGACTAGGCTAGAATCTTCCCGGTAAGACCGGTGCTCACAGATTATTAGAGATGGGTTGATCGGGATGTGAGAATTAGCCTGTAAGGGCTAGGGCTAAAGGGCCAAGCAGTGATTAA
Organism: Microtus oregoni; assembly: GCF_018167655.1. NCBI lineage: Eukaryota > Metazoa > Chordata > Mammalia > Rodentia > Cricetidae > Microtus > Microtus oregoni. Next base: position 37,370,556 of record NW_024543060.1, on the reverse strand, counting down.
AAGAATACAGTGTCTGTGTAATTATTTTGGGGCATAAGCTAGCCGGGCAGGCGGCTGGGGTGTTGGGGACGCAGCCACGCCGCCCTTATTACTTCAAAGATAGGATAGTTAGAAGCTATAAAATAAATCTATTTGCTGACGAAATCTCTACAAAGAGGATTCAGATCCATGTTTAGATAGCTGAACAGACAGGACTGGACTCTGTATAAATCCACACACATATGAATACCTGATGGTTCTTCTTTTTTTAACAACAACAACAAAAAAAAAACCAAATTAGACAATGAAAAAAGAAAGCATCTTCAGCAAGTGGTGCTGGCATAACTGCATGCTGGTATGTAGAAGAATGCAAATTTTGTTGGCATTCTGTGCACAAAACTCAAGTTTGAATGGATTACAGCCCTCAACATAAATCCAGTTACACTGAGCCTGGGAGAAGAAAATAGTGGGGGGTAGCCTTGAATGAACTGGCAGAGGAGACCTCTTCCTAAATACAACACCAGTAACACAGACATGACATCAACAATTAATAAAGGGGACCTCTTGAAACTGAAAAGCTTCTGTAAGGCAAAGAACACTGTCTATAGGACTAAAAGGTAGCCTACAAACTGGAAAAGTTCTTCACCAACCCCACATCTGACACAAAGTATATAAAGAACTCAAGAAACTCGACATCAAGAAACTCAATTTCAAAATACCAAATAATCCAATTGAAAAAATAGAGTACAGATCTAAACAAAGAATTCTCAACATAAATATCTCAAATGGCCAAAATACACTCAAAGAATTGGTCAATATCTTTAGTCATCAGGAAAATGCAAAACAAAATGACTCCGAGATACCATCTTACACATGTCAGAATGAGTAAGATCAAAAAAGATGACAGCTTATGCTGGAGAGGATGTGGAGTAAGGGGAACACTCCTCCATTGCTGGTGGGAGTTCGCACATGTACAGCCACTTTGGAAATCAATATGGCAGTTCCTTAGAAAAATGGGAATCAATCTACCTCAAGACCCAGCTATACCTTATATTGGACATAGAAACAAAGGATGTTAAATCACACCACAAGGGAACTTAATCAACTATGTTCATAGAAGCATTGTTTGTAATAGCCAGAACTTAAAAACAACCTAGATGCCCCACAACTGAAGAATGGATAAGGAAATGTGATACGTTTACACAGTGGAGCATTACTCAGCTCTAAAAAATGATGACATCATAACATTTGGAGGCAAATGGATGAAACTAGAAAAAGTCATTCTGAGTGAGGTAACCCAGACCCAGAAAGACAAACATAGCATGTACTCACACATAGGTGGTTGTTAGGAGCAAAGTACAAGATAACCAACCTGAAATCCATAGCCCCAGAGAAGCTAGATAACAAAGAGAACCCAAAGAGGGACGCAAGGATTTTTCTGGGAAGGGGAGATAGAAGAGATCTCCTTGGTAAACTTGGGGTGAGGGTGTTGGGAGAATAGAAACTTGAGGGAGTGGGTTGGGCAGACTGGACAGATGGCGAGAGTAATGAAAAAAATGTCTTGATGGGAGCACATTTCCAGGTTAGTAAAAAACTGGCTGCCAGGAAGTTCCCAGGAATCCACAGCGGTGACCTCAGCTAAGACTCCTAGCAAGAGTAGAGAGGGTACCTGAACTGGCAATCTTCTATAATCAGATTGGTGACTACCCTAATTGCCATCAGAGAGAATTTATCCAGGAACTGATGGAAGCAGATGCAGAGATCCACAGCTAAGCACTGGGCCAAGCTTTGTGAGTACTCTTGAAGAAAGGAGGGAGGGACTGTATGAGCCAGGGCCATCACGATCATGATGGGGAAGCCTACATAGACAGCTGACTGAGCTCGTGAGAGCTTGAGAACTCTGGACCGACAGCTAGGGAGTCTGCATGGGACATACCTAGGTCCTCTGCATTTGTGAGACAGTTGTATAGCTTGGTCTATTTGTAAGGCTCCTAGCAGTGAGATCAGGAACTGTCCCTGGTGCTTAGCTGGCTTTTGGGAACCTGTTCCCCATGCTGGATTGCCTAGCCCAGCCTTGATGCAGCAGGAGGAGTTTGGTCCTACCTTCAACTTGATATTCCAAAGTTCCTTCTAAACCGTGGAAGGCCTACACCTTTCTGAATGGAGTTGCAGGAGGAGTGGATGGGAAGGGGGGTAGATGGGAGTGGGAAGGAACAGGGGGAGATGAGGGAAGGGAAACTGTGGTATGTAAAATGAATGAAAAAAGTGTTAATTAAGAAAATAATTAAAAAAAAAAAGATCATGAACTGGACACACTGCTATAACTGTGATCCTGTCACATAGGATGCTGAGATCGGGTGATTGCCATGTGTTTGAGTCCAGCTTGAACTGCAGAATAATACTATCTTAAGAATTCAAGTCAGAGAGAAAGAGAGAGAGTGTGTGTTTCCTGGAGGAAATTATTGAAGTAACAAATGAGATGCAGAATTGGGCTACAAGGAAATTATGTAATCACTGTAGAGGAGGGACAAAAAGCAGCTCAGAAAGACAAAGGACGCAGAGATGGCTGCCATCAAAGTGAGGCTGCTCACTGTGGCACTCAGAACAGTGACGTGGAGAAGAAAGAGCTGGGCTCAATCTGATGGGCTAAGCTGACATTAAGAGCTGTGCACTGCTGGGCCCTCTGTTCATGGCACACCCTGAGAAAAGTGAGATAACTTGGCATCTCACGTTGTAGCATACAGCTTGAAGACAGGCTGTAAGCGACAATGCAGAATTCTGAATAATAGATCAGTCCATTTGCAGTTGAAGACTTGAGGACTTCCTGCAGTTGTACACCAGCATCACAGAAGAGTTTTCCACGCCCTTGAATTAGCTGCAACAAATACCATATTTTGATTTTCAAAGGTGTCTTTACCTACTTGATGTTAAATCCTGCTATGTTTCTAACATGTTTGTTTGCTTTTACCCAGCAAACTATATCCACAAACAAACCCCAGGAAAATTAAATATCAATGGTAGATGTCACCCCATTGACCCCCAAAATTAAATAACTTCAAAATCTTGTATACTTCATCACTCACTGACTTTTATTCTGCTTCTACTACCACTGTTTGAAATATATTACTTACCTGTACCATATATGTTCATTGCTTACATATACATGTAAATAAATACATACATATTATAGTTAACTACTGAACAAAAATGTTCATTAAGCTCACCTTAGAACCAAATTTGAAAATAAATTATAGTTGTTGAGGGCAAATATGTGCATCTAGTGGCATTTGGGAACTATTTGAAATAAAATTGATAATTCATTACTCAAAACACATTTCCTGAAAAGAATTTTTTTAAAGAAAAGCTGAAAAGTTGATTTCAGTCACAGCAAACATTTCCTTCACAGACTTTCTCACTTTGAACTATAATCTCTATCTAGTACCCAGCATAAAACATTGCCTCAAAATAAAATCTTAAAACATCTAAGGGATCTGAGCAATTAATTGCCCCAATAGTTTTGTGTTTTGAGAAATATATAATTTACACTTTCAGCAAATAAACCAGCTTCCACATTTTTACAGCAAATCCTTAGTGTAACAAGAAAGGGTGCACATATTCTTTAACATTTGCAGGATTTCAGCTATGTGATGAGAAAATTAAAGTCACTGAGGTGTTGAAATGAAAATTTGAATTCATTTTTTAAATAAATAATCTGTTTCTAAAAGCAGGTGCGGCCAGATGGAGACTACACACTGTGGTCTCAGCTACTCATGACTGGGATGGGAAGACCTTTGGGTCCCAGAACTCAAGATAAACAATCTCCAACTCAAAAAGAACAAACAGGAAATAAAGTGTAAGGTCAATGCATATGAAAATATTGTTGGAAAGCTAAAACAACTGACTGGATTTGCTTAGAGAAATTTATGTTTAGCCACTGAGGCTTGGGAAGACATAAAATAACCTACACAAGGACTCATCTAAAAATTAATATAATATTTTGATTAATGATTTGAGAATTTCATGCAAATGTTTTGATCATGTGAGCCCCCCACTCCTCCTTCCACTCTTCCACGACCCAACCTTCCTCCCGGTCATCCTGAACATCCCTATTCCCAGTGCCACTCACTGTCCTGGTTTCCACAGCAACAGAGAAACAGAACTCATGACTACTCCTTCAACTGCTCTTCACGTGCCTGAGTTTTTGATCCTGAGATTTAAGCCATTAGGCTGGCACCGACACAGAGCCTCAACCTGAATCATTCCAAAAGTGATCTCATCATTTTTTAGCATCCTTACTTCCACCTTGGTCTTAGGAAGCATTCCACAAGAAGTTAAAACAGTCTGCGTGCCCATCAACTGACTGATAAAATGTGTATGGCATATACACAGTGAAATAAAATAGAAAAATTTTCTTTTTGTTTCTATATTTTAAATTGTGGTATACTAAACAATATTAGTCACCTTTTACTTTCCTGTGTACTTAAAACAACCAATGGATTTTAATATTAGCACAGCTATGTAAAGTGTAGGGACAGAGATAGTTTACCTGCGGCTTATGAAGATAATGTTGTCTCTTTCCAAATTGTAGCCTATTTGCCAGGCCCACACTGTCATATAAGGTGACAAAAAGCTGTGTTCTTTTAATGCAGAGCTTTCGGTGCTAAATACCAGGTGTAAGTCCGAGCACCATGCTCCCTAAAGACCTGCTTGCCAGATTAAAGTGTTGGAAACTGATAATAAACATGAAACGAAATGTTTGTAAATTATTATACCCCTTCATCAGGAATTATTCTGAGGACAACATAATGTGTATTGGCCTTTGTCATAACAGAAAATGAAAGACTGGCTACAAAATACATATGTATATGATTTTAACTGTATAAGATATATACATATAAAACAAGAAAAATATGAAATAAAGCTTTTGATGGTCACACATGAGCTTGAGTCTTCAAGAAACCTCATATTAAAACAGAGCTAGGGAAATGTTGTTAAGAACCCTGACATTATGTCTCCTAGAAATGTCACAGAGGTTGTTAACCCTGGAGTCTTAAAAATGTGGCTGCCTAAACATGACCGGAAAAGGGACAATGCCAAGAGACATGTCAACATGAAAGAAGGAACACTCCAGCGGCCACAGCCCTAGACAGTGAACTACAGACAGCTAAGGGATGTTGAGCATAGAAGAGAGTCTTCCCCAGGGAAGCATAAAATTGGTTATTCATTATATGAGTAGCATTAAACAGACTGAGCAGGTCATATTTCCATGTTTACTAGTATATATATATATATATATATATATAGAGAGAGAGAGAGAGAGAGAGAGAGAGAGAGAGGCAAAATCTAAAAATCTAAAAGAAAAGAGGCCACAGATTTAAGACAGAACAAGGGATGAGGGCACATGGGAGGAACTGGAAGGAGGAAATGATATAATTACAATCTCAGAAATATTTTCAAGTCTCTTGCCAGCCCTAAGGTGGCTCCCTTAACTAAGAATTGTGCTTCCGTGCTCCCCTATCCAGCCTTCCTTTATCCCAGTCATCCTGTTTCCCCAAGTTCCCCCCATCCCCCCCTTCTCACTTTTCTCTCCCCATCTCCCCTTACCCCCAACCCACCCCACCCCCAAGATCCCACTTTTCTCCCCGGCAATTTTGTCTACTTCCCATAGGCAAGGCGATGTCCCCAGTTAGTTCCTTGGGCAGATGAGGATAGGGAACCTGAAACGACCCTATCCTATAGCAATACTGACGAATATCTTGCATATCACCATAGAACCTTCATCTGGTGATAGATGGAGATAGAGACAGAGACCCACACTGGAGCACCGGACTGAGCTCCCAAGGTCCCAATGAGGAGCGGAAGGAGGGAGAAGATGAGCAAGGAAGTCAGGACCATGAGGGGTGCACCCACCCACTGAGACAGTGGGGCTGATCTATTGGGAGCTCACCAAGGCCAGCTGGACTGTGACTGAAAAAGCATGGGATAAAACTGGACTCTCTGAACATGGCGAACAATGAGGGCTGATGAGACGCCAAGGACAATGGCACGGGGTTTTGATCCTACTTCATGTTCTGGCTTTGTGGGAGCCTAGCCAGTTTGGATGTTCACTTTCCTAGATATGGACGGAGGGGGGAGGACCTTGGACTTTCCACAGGGAAGGGAACTCTGACTGCTCTTTGGACTGGAGAGGGAGAGGGAGAGGAGTGGGGGGAGGGGGAGAAGGGTGGGAGGAGGGAGAGGGAAATGGGAGGCTGGGTGGAGGCTGAAACTTTTTTTTTCCTTTTCTCAATAAAAAAAAATTAAAAAAAAATTATTTTCAAAATCTAGTGATAAAAAACAGTCAAGAAACCATCAAGTTAGGAGTGTAAGAGCTTGTGGGGGACTCCTGGGGATCCTTGAGTGTGTCAGCTCCTGTGGAGGATAAAAGAAAGGAGACCAATTTGAGCAGTGCAATCGCAGATATGAAGCTTAAGAAAGAAAAGGGAGAAGGAGGAGGAAGCAGGGCTTGGCAGAGAAAGTTTCAGGCTAAGGTGTAGATCTAGCAGTCTCTCTGCTAATCCCAGTGCCAGAGTCCTGTTTTCGGGAGACACAGTCATAGCCTGATACAAAAGCAGAATTCAGGATATTCAATATCCAATTTAGTAGACCAGTAACAGCTTTAGGTGATATCCATAAAAAACCTAAACAAAGTTCCTAACCTTATATTAATTGAGAAATAATAGAAATAACATCAGAAAGAAATATGCCAAACTTTATAATTTCCATTTAACTTTACTTACAATATCACAGCCAGAATAGGAAGGCAAATTTTTAAAGCAAATAAATAGAAATCTTATTTAAAAATGATACAGCATACACAGAAATCACCAAATAATTTGCAGATAAATTAAGAGAGTTTGTAGTAGAGCCAACCTTGCTTTTCTTTTTCCTCTATTCCCAAATATAGGCCCTCTTCTTTCTCCCAGTCCATCCTCCCACCTCCTTTCTCCCCAAGATCAACTCCTCCTCCATTTAATTGAAAAAAAGAACAGGACTTCCAACAATACCCAGCATGACCTAACAAGATACAATGAAACTGGGCACAAATTCTCATATCAAGGCTGGACAAGGCAACCCAATAGAAGGAAAACAGTCCCAAGCATAGGCATAAGAGTCAGAAACACCCCTCACACAGACTCCCATTGTTGGGAGTCCCACAGGAACACTCAACCATAAGGTATATACAAAGGACCTAGGTCAGACCCATACAGGATCCATGTTTGTTGCTTCAGTCTCTGTGAGCCCCCATGAGCCCTGATTAGTTGTTGATTTTTGTGGCCCGTGTTCTTGTGGCATCCTCAACACCTCTGACATCTACAATTCTTCCTCCTTCTTTTCTGCAAGGTTGCTCTAGTGAAGCATACACACACAAAAAAATACATTATAATTCAATAGCCCTAAGTATAAATATAACCTAAAGAAGCTCTAATTTTCAATAAGGGGATGTTGATCCAAAGCTACAATGTATCAGCTAGGATGAATAAGCTCCTATTATATGGCATGATGGTGAGAATAGGAATGAATGCTTAAAATTTGCTGAAAGAGTAAAAACAAAATGTTCTTACCATTAAAATTGTATTCATAAAGTGATGTATATTATGATTAGCATAATTTAATAATTTATAAAATTTTAACAATCGATATACAAATATAATGGAAATCAGGCATACCACCTTTGCCAGTTGTCCTTGTTGCTTTATGAAGGCTGAATGAAAAGATCACATAAAACTTTCTGGAATAAACTTACAAAATATTTAAAAGATTTTTGATAGAAAATAAGATTTTTAAAATTCATTGCAAAATAACCAGGCAAAGAGATATAGCACACTCAGGCTTTAATCTCCATTTCATTAATCTCCAGTCAACCTATAGAGCTAATGCAACTGTAGTAAGTGCTTTGACAGATATGTTTTGATGCAACTTCCTAAGGCTATACTGAACTTGCTCAGTCTATTCGTGGGAAAGGGGCATGTTTTTAAATCTACCTAAAGGACTACAAAAAATGAATCATTTGCATTTGTAAATCTCAGATATTGGGTTCTTTTGGATTGTCTGTGCTGAGGATACTTTACTCTCACAGATATCTCATTTCTGAAGACTAATAACTAATATCGCCATTATGCTTCCATGTAATGCATTTTCTCAGTTGATCATCCAAGTCATTGTGCTATCAATAGTGTGTCTTTTTAGCCGTGGACCTCACTTTTGTGAATATCTTACCATTGTCCCAGCAAGCCAGTGGTCCTTTCTTCCACGTCACTTCACTATTGCTCTGCTTCACTGGAAGCAGTCTTTGTTTCCCTCATTTTAATAATTGTGTAGCAAAACTCTAATTACTATGGCTCACACCAGAATTTTCAGAAGTATAGTCAATTTGAATGTTAATATATTTTAAAGTCACCGTACTTTAACTGTAAAATTTAATACGATATCCTGTATTTAACAGCCTGTTATTATATTATTTCAGCCACAAAATGGCACCATTCCTTCCATACAGTCTCTCATTTATCAAGATGAAATACTTTCCTTGAAATTAATTATTAATACAATTTTAGCATGAAGAGATTCTGTTTTATACCACATGACTTTATAATAACTGTATTCTCAGGAAAATTCTCTTTATTGAAAGCTGAAAACATAGCACACAGAAAACTATGTAATCTTACTAATTTTATACATTGTTTAGAAGATACTTATGGTAAAGAAAATTATAAAAGAGGTGATAATATTTTCTGGAATAAGAAAATAATCTCTTCTTTTTAAAACTCCCTTTACTCTTTATTTAATTTCTCGAAAAATATTTAATATTTCAATTAATAATTATTTCTGTAGTCACATAAATAAAAATAGGAAAGAGGTCTGTTATTACTTTCTGAGATATTTGTGCTTGTGAGGATGACTTAAATTGTTGCCTTAAGATCATTAAGAGGGCATTTAAGGGTGAAGGGACAAGAGATAGAGATAGATAGATAGATAGATAGATAGATAGATAGATAGATAATAGATGAGACATAGGTAGAAAGATAGGTAGGTAGATAGATAGATAGATAGATAGATAGATAGATAGATATAGAGAGATGAAAGATAGATAGATGAAAGATAGATAGATGAAAGATAGATAGAAAGATAGATAGATAGATAGATAGATGAAAGGTAGATAGATAGATAGATAGATAGATAGATAGATAGATAATAGATGAGACATAGGTAGAAAGATAGGTAGGTAGATAGATAGATAGATAGATAGATAGATAGATAGATAGATATAGAGAGATGAAAGATAGATAGATGAAAGATAGATAGAAAGATAGATAGATAGATAGATAGATAGATAGATAGATAGATAGATGAAAGGTAGATAGGTAGATAGATAGATAGATGTATATAGCAATGGATAACAAATAATGGAGAGTAGGTAAAGAGATAGCAAATACGTACATGATAAATATACAAATAAGAGGTGAGAGAAATGAAGATGAATGACAGAAACAGACAGAATGAGAGCTAGGTGTTTTTCTTGTTTCTATTTAGCATGGGAAGAAATCAAGCTAAAGGGCTTTGGTTATAAAAAAAAAATTCCAAAATAAAAACTCTCTAGCTGTGACTTCTCCCTCTTGAAAAGCCCACCCCTAAGAGCAAGGTTTTCGAGATGAAGACATGAGGCACACTTGGATCCAAGAGTGGCTTGCATCATCAAACTGTGACCTGAACTGGCCCGTTGGCTCACCTTCTAGAAAAAAGTTTAAATAAAGAGATAACATGGTAAATGCCAGATGGGCATAGTGGCACAGGTTTGTAATCCCAACACTTCGCAGATTGAGGCAGGAGAATCACCAGTTTGAGATCAGAGTGGGCTGCACGCAGATTTTGAGCCCGCTCTGAACTATACATAAGGTATGATACAACCTATCCTTCTGAAAACACCCAAGCACCCAAGCAGAAAAACAACAGAAAAGGAAAACAAAGACACCCATCACACATGTGCATGCGGGGAGGTGGGGAAGGGAGCCAGAAACACAGGGGGAGAGACAGAGATAGAGATAGAGATAGAGATAGAGATAGAGATAGAGATAGAGATAGAGATAGAGGGAGAGAGAGAGAGAGATTGCAATCTGAGATTTCCTCCCCATGTTAGCACCACCCCAGGAAAGCACCATGAATCCTGTTCCTGCTAGGGAAACTCTGCAGCAGAACTTTCCAGCCCGTAATATTTTCGGAGCAATTCAGATGCTCTGAAGGGGTAGAGAGCCAACCTTGTGACTAATGCCCTTCCAATGTGTTGTCTTTTCTCCTCACTGGCCTAGCCAAGACGTCATGTACCTACTATGAATCACAGTTCTTCTGAGTCAGTATTGAGAAATGATGAGGAATATGCAGAACTGCCTTCTTGCTTTGTGGGTAGGAAATCTAGTCTTGTATGTCAGTTTTACTGAACAAAGAAATGAGACCATTTCTTGTCTTGATTTAAAAACATCGCCCAGCCTTCACATTTCTGCATAACGTGCAGGAGGTGTGGCAGGCAGATGCTTGGGCAGTGACCACGCGGATCAGCTACGCTTGACAGCCACGTGTCCTTGCACCTGCGTCTTTTCATTTTCCAGGACGTAGACGCTTGATTTTTCCTAAGTTCACCCCACCCTCTCCAATGCCTCTGGATACAGGGCGAATTTTCAACAAAGAGATATGTGCATGATTCTCTGTGCATGTGTCAGCATCTGTATTGCACACTGAAAATAATTAAAACGCCTCCAAAAGGCATGGCCCAGGGCACTGGTTTCCTCCTTATCACATTTACCTGCTTACGAGGCTCCTCTGACTGCCCATGGAGAAAGAACAAGCCATTACAAATGATTTTAATAAATGCAAACTATAACTGGATGTTTTAGGTCTTGCAGGGCTGTCCCTTTAGGTTGATTTGAGTTTATATGCTATTTTTGTAAACCACTTACAATAATGGTATTATACATACCTAACTTTCATTCATCAAATGTGATGTTACATAACCCAGGGCTTAATTGTTAAAGACCTAAAAATTCTAAAGGTTTAAGTAAGTGAGAACCTGAAAAACAGAAAGATGTTTGTTTGGCCCTGATTTGACCAAACTGATGCTGAAAGACAGGATTTTATGTAGTCACCAGATTACATCGAATTTTCCCCTGTTGATTCATTGGTAAAGGTTGTTTACATTTGATTGTTATGCAGAATCCCTTGTGTTTCCTATTATCTTTAATTTGGACTATGAGACCTATTTATAGTTTTCACTTGTCATGTGCTCTACTTGGTTCACTTTCTTGGATGCATATTTGCCCCTAAAGTTATGGGTTTGTTTGTGTTCATCTGCTCTATTCTAGATTTAAGAGAACTGGTTGATTCTGGATTTACAATTGAATTTTTCTGTGGAAAAAGCTACTTGAAAAAAAAATGTTTCCTAAATAATTATACGCAAGCACTCAATATCTCTATATAGTTGTATATTAGTTGGTTCCGGAGCATATTAACAATGAAAGAATGTCAATAATCGGATGGAGTTACTACTTTTTTAATACTTCACAAAGTGTCTAAACTCTTGCTTATGCTATTGAAAATAACTAAGACTCCAATTTCTCTGGCCTTATTTCAAGGAAGACAGTGGATCATCAGATTCAAATGCTAAATGTGAGTATTCAGGCATTTGAATTTAAAGATAAATGCAGAGATATTAAAGTTCTAAAGTAATTAACTTCTCTTTGGAGAGCTGTCACTTCTCTCTTGTTATTGGCTCAGCACATCAGATAGAAAATTTCTTGTTGCAATGAATGTTATTGATAGTAATAATAACATGCAGAAAATACTAAAGCAAATTGTGTGGCGAAAGAAGCAATTTTAAGTTGTACCAGATAACAAATCCTTTGTGTTGATCTGTGTTATCTTCCACTCTTTATGCATACACATATAAATTTTATTAGTGCAAATAGCTTAGCTATCTGAAACCATTCTTCTGTCTGTGAACATTTAAGTCAGATTGTAGCAAAAATCGTGCAATTGTTCACTTTTCGAAGGTGCAGTTAGAAGATAAAGTGGCAATAACTTATTTTATCTGTAAAGGTTGAGGTTAAGCAATATTAATGGTTGGCTAATGGCTTAATGAGTAGGCTACAAAGCATTTAAGCATGCAATGAACCTTAGCTTTTCAACGACTTTCTTAATGAAAGATCTATATGACTGCATGTCTCATGTCACAATAGAGATAGTAGGGAAGGTACCTAATCAATGGTGATGGTAAATCAATTGATCTGTAGCCCTGTTTTCATACAGTGAAAAAGATACAGAGAGAGCATTTTACTATCTCCTTATTTCTAGCTGGAGATCAATAAATAAAAGAGACAGCTTACTATTTGAAAATGCTATTTTCCTGTGCTTCGAAAGCCCAGGCAGGCAGATTGATATCCAATTTCATAGATGTGTCGGTTTCCTTTGTCATTTCTCAAAGATTTAAAGTTCTTCCAAATTAAATATATGATAGAGATATCTGTGAGTCTAGACTTATTGTAATGACCGTGATTCAAATTGAAGATAAAACTGTGACATGATAAAAAATTTACTATTTTCTGTAATATTCATGGATATCATTTTTAAATGTCCATCAAATAAAAGGTTTTATTTTTTTTTTACTTTTTAAAAGCATTCAGGACAGAGGAAAGGAACCATAATCCTAGTAGTGATAGCATTTAAAGATATAATAACTTGAGAATAGTGCCAGGAAAATGAAAAGACAAATCAAAGACTTAACAGAAATGGCTGTTTAACGCCTATCTGATAAAGAATTTATAACTGAAATACACAAAATCTCTAAAACTTCAACAATATTTAAATATAGGCAAAAGATCTAGACACATATTTCATGAAAATAGGCATGTAAATAGAAAATAAACATGACATGATTGAATTGTTGTCATTAAAACATAATGATTGCTCACATCTGACCTAAAGCTAAGCCCTCTACTGATGAAAATCTTTGGCTTTTTCTAAATTTTGGTATTGCTTTAAAGATATCTGCAATATGGACAAGTGTAAGCTCTAGAAGTGCCGTGCTGAGCTGACCCTTGTAACATGGCCGTTACAGTCTCGATTTCACAGTGGCTGTGGTCACCTGAACACTTACTTTTGATCAAGCTAAGCAAGCAAAATCCTAGCATGGAACAGACCAATGACTCCAGGGCCCACCCCAACCAAGAAATAATTGGAAATAGATAGTTGCTGAGGGAGAGAAAATCATTCTTTATTGAGGATATGGTCACTAGTAGGTTGCTGCTGTAGATGGTCCCACTTCCCTGAACATATGGGCATTATTAAGTGGACTTAGGAGATTACTTAAGAAAAAATAGATATGAAGTTGAAAGGGAATATCCTGGAGGAGAATATAGGGGAGTTCAGAGGGGGAGACAGAGAATACATATCATCATATTTCATTGCAAGCACCTATGAGCTTTCAAAATTAAAGAAAAATGTAAAAAATTTAAAAATTACATAAAAATAAATGATTATATCTTTTAAAAAAGAAATGTCATTCTAAAATATCAATTAAATGTTATAATGAACATTTAGTTAGCACCTGTGTGCTGATCAAATAGATGTAAAATACCATCCTCGTCATCACCTAGAAATCCGTTCATTATTCCACTGAGATTATATTTGAAGGAATTATTTTTCAGCACATATTTTATTCTACCTTTTCACTTCTGCTGTTCACGTTCAAACTTTGAGTCTTTTATAGACTCCTGTCCTGGTTTCCATGTTCATTAATCATGCTATCTGCATATGACTGCCCATGCTAAAACTGACCACATCCTTCAGTATTGTTCATTGGGCTCGCAGCATGTATACACAGGACTTCCTGATGGGCCCACAACTTCCTTCCGTGCTAATTCCCTGTTTCCACTTCCCACTTTCTATGTGCATACATTCCTAAGCTATGTCCAGAAATCAGACATGAAGCATTTTCTCCATTTACACATTCCTTTCTTCACCCTGGCCATTCTTCTACATTTTCTTCCTTGGAGATACAAATAGCTCCTAAGTGACTTCCCAACTCCTACGAAGTTTCATCATTTCCCCGTCCAGCATGGTCCTGTCTTTCTGGGGCTCCCATCAGCCTAGCACTTGCGCTCCTGACATGCTGCCTTACTAAAGATTCAACATCCAAGTTCCTCTATTTTTGTTGTTGTTGCTTGTGTGTATATGTAGGTATTGAGAGCTCACTTAGGACTGAATGACCATCTCATCCACGGAGAAGACCAATGCTCCTTCTCTTAGTGGCCATTGATTTCCTATAGCCAGTCTAGGGTGGGGCCCAAGATTTCCCCCATCCATATTGACAAATGATGTTGTCCTTACGTAGATCTTGTTTAAAGAGCCATACTGAGACTTCATGGATGCAAGCCCCTTTCATATATAGAAAACACAGTCTTATAGTAGATGATCTGGTCTTCTGATCTCACAACCCTTTCACCCCATGTCCTGTGATATTTGCTAAGCCTTAAGTGCAGGGGCTGAGCTGGAGTCATATCAGTCAAACATGGGCACAGGCAATTGTTCTCTGCATTTGGCCAGTTCTGGATTTCTGTAATGGTCTCCTTTTTCTGTAAAAAAAAAAAAAAGTATCTTCTTTGGTGAGGAGTGAGAGCTACATTTGCCAGTGAGTATAGGGATAAATATTAAGAATATTAATATATTTATATAATAAATAGAAATATATCAATTTAGGAAGGCAGCAGCATCTGACTCTCCTCTAGGGCCTCATGATCTTTCCAGCTGCAAGTAGTTGACTAGTTTGGAAGTAGCACACGTGAATTCTCCTTTTTTGTGTAGGTCTCAGGTTCAATTAGACATCTATTGGTTGGCCCAATCTCCTACAATTACTTCTTTGGAATCTTGCCATGCTGGACATTGTTGTGATCCATAGACTTTTAGCTGGGGAGGACTATTGATAGATTTTCTCCATTGGCATCTTGGAGAGCAACTTCAGATACTATGAGAACCAGTGCTCATGGAGGAGGCTTCCAGATCAGTTCCAGCTCAGCTCCTCGAAGTATTGGCTTGATTTGGGACACCTCCCTGTCTTCATTACTTGCCCACTGGCAAGCAGGGACAAAATTCTGTCACCTGCTGCACATGGCTTAAATTTAAGATTGAAATAGGGAAATAGAAAGTAAGGAGAAAGAAAATGAAAAGATCCTTTGTAGACATCTGTTTCTCAGGCACTGGTAGAGACAGATAAATATCATGCGAGCTTCCTCTGAGACAAATAATGCGGTCAGTAGTTAGTAATATTGATAAAGAATTTAAAAATAATTTAAAGATGGTCCATTTTAAGCACTCTGGTGGAAAATGTCTAAGCTGCTTGTCACTCTGTTTCAAACCATCCCATTTCATTTTCCTTGTTGGTCAGAGATAAAGCAGCACTGACCATTCCTTAAGGGCTAAAGACTATTGGAATGAATTAATTATTTGAACAGGAAACAACGGAGGATGCTGTAAATGGTCTGTAAGGTTGCAGAGCGCACCAATGATAGGAAATATGATTAGCTCCTTTTGCCTGGCCCCAAAACTAACCAAATTAAAACAAACACTGATAGCAATGAATGCTGCTAGCCGTTCCTTTCAGGACACAAAGCTAACAGGTCTACTGGTACCAGTTAATATGACTAGTTATTCTTTCCTGGTTTAAATATTCTATGCCACACAGGGCAATTATAAAAATAAGAAAAATATGAAATATTTCCTTCTTGTTTGGGTCAAACAGTGGAGCATTGCTTTCATAGCCAAGATTCATGTCACTCCTGAGAAACAGGGCTGTATTTTTGTATACAAGCATTTTGCATTTTCTTCAGTAAAACCTACAAGGATCGACGACCCTGGGATTCCACATCTTTCCATTTATATCCAGTGTGCCTACTTTGTCCTCCGTGGTGTACCCATTTGTACTTCAGGCAAAGCGCACCTTTCTTTTCTTCCCTCCTTTCTTCTTCCAAGAGAATTCCGAGACCTCGAACTTGCCTGCCCTGTTGCTTTCTGTCACTGCTTGATGCATTTAAACTCATCCTCAAATTCTCCTCTGAGTTAGTTTTCAAATTATTTCATCAATATAAAAATGGTAATTAAAGAAGAAAAGGTCATGAATTGATGGAATTGGAGGCTATGGGGTGAGATGAAGGGGAAGGAGTGGGGAAGATGTGAATAGAGTACTCATGCATGAAATTCTCAAAAGCTTTAATTTAAATTGATATATATGCATATATGTGCATAAACACGTATATATCTTATACATATCATCAGTGAGATTAAAAGCTTGCAAAGGGTATTCTGTATCCCTGGTGACAGCAATGGATATAGTAGTAAGAGCCTCTTTAATTTAACTAAATTCAAGTTTTGGAAAAATTGTTTTTTATAAATCCCCATGAAGAGTGATGACAAATTTAATTATTTCATTAATCATGGCATCTTATGTGTCCAGTGCCTCTGTCAACATGGTCTCTCCTCTTTTGTGCATTGTGAATATAGCCAGCAGGTATGTGCAATGTGAGTCTTGAATTTTCTAAGTTTTAAAAACATATTAATTTTATTTTCTCACGTATGAATCTTTTCTCAACATGCGTGCATATGTATTACATGCATGTCTAGTGTCTCTGGAGATCAGAAAAGGACATCAGTACTCCAGGACTGGGGTTATAAGTGGGCTGTGAGCCACCATGTGTGTGCTGGGAACTGGACACAGGTCCTATGCAGGAACAAGTAGCCTAAACAGAAGAGCTGTCTCTCCGGACTTATATTTATTTTCATCGCTTTAATCAAAACTCATCTGGTCACTTCCATGTTCCTAATGATTTCATGCTGTTTTTCTTTTTTCACATCCCTCGGTATTGTGAAACTCATGTGGACTGTGTAGCACCCACCAAGGTATGGTTCCATAGAGGAGGGAAAAGAGGCCGACGCTTACAGAGAGTGGGCAGGCCAGCATTACCTCTCTTCTCTGTTAACAGGTCTTTCCCCAGACAGATAGACCTCGATCCTGAAATCTAATTTCATGTGTACAGTCTTGTTTTCTACCACTAGGCATCACTGCTATTTGGGAAACGTCACCTCTTTTGCGTGTTTCTTTGTCCTGACAGAGGGAAACGAAATTTTCACTTTTTCCATTAGAGCGAAATATCTCTTCACGAATTGATGGTCTGCACTTCTCTCAGGCACTCTCCTCTCTGAAGTACAATGCTCAGTCTCGTCCAGTAGTAACTGATCAAGTCTAGATTTGAACCGCTGCAGCCACGGTGCCCCTCCAGTAACAGCTGTATTTAATAACACTACTCAGTCAGCCCCAAGAGGTCCAGAGTAGGCAAAGATAAACATATAGGATCTCTAGAATTCTCTACTTCTAAAACAGATTATTCCTGGGAATGGAGGACATTGCCTTGTCATTTCTGATTTCCAAATATGTTTCACGTATGGGATGGCATGTTCAGTAAGTTATTTATGCATTTGGTTATGTATGTCATGGAATCCTTTAAGATCCAGCCATCATGTCGTCTTGGTGCATCTAGCATTGGCTGTCTTATAGCAAATTCACAATGTGTGCTGACAAATCAATAAGCGAAAGCATGGCTTTAATCTGAAGGGCTCCTTGATCTTCAGAGCTCTCAGCCTCCTCTTGGGCTTTGAAAAAATAAACTCAAATCTGTATCTTCCAGTGCTTAAAGGAAAATGTCCACCAGCTAAGGACTCTCTGGGTAGTATCCTTGAAACATGTACCTAAAATTAATTATATAAACTAACCTCACCATAAATTTGTGTAAAATACTCCTTACACTTGTATGCTACTAATTCACTAGTTTACTCCAATACATCATTCTTAAAGCATTAGCATACTGTACTAGATAATGGCCAAGATTTCTTCACCTTAAAAATGAATTAATGTACAGGCTAACGTGCATCTCCAAAGTTCTTAAATCCAGTAATGGTTTAGTTTCATTTTCTCCTACATTTTCAGGCTATTTTACTTAATAAGAGTTTCCATTCTTTTATAGTTTCATACAATATGCTTGGATCATATTTACCCCAACAGATTCTTTTATTTTTGACAGACACGAAGCCTGATACTTGTACATCGTCATTGCTAGTCCCTCATCTCCCTAGGAAATGAATTCCTGTCAGATCCAAATGGCGTTTAGTGTCTGTACTCTTTCCCTCTTTCTGTGTGTGACAGAGGTCGTGTGCTTCTTGTCTGACCAGCTCTCACCAACATTGCATCTGGGCGTCACTTCCATTGTAGAGTCATAGAAGCCCTTGCCTTCTCTTTATGGCTTTTTAATTAACACCGTTTCAAAACAATCATTCAACTTAGACATTTTCAACTTTAGAACTGTGTAAAACTCAAACTTATCAAATATAATATATTTTTCTAATTCTGATATTTTCTGAAATTGGCGTTATTTGGTGTAACATTCTCTTCAGATGTTGGTCACTGGCAGGACACTCTCAGTCACAGACTCACAAAAGGGAAATTAACACTTATTGTTGTCTGTTGGCAGATTTGGTTTTCAGTAGGCAAAGTTATAAATGCATTTTTGTCTTACAAGTTTTCAGTTTACTCTGAGTTTATAAGAACATAAACCCATCATAAGCCAAGAGGCATCTTATTCCAATTTGAGGCTATATTATGGCCCTTACACACATTCCTGTCTTATTTTTGTATGTTGTTATAAGCAACTTAACAGTGATGAGCCTTGTAAGTGACTCATTTGATTGAGGCAGTGTATCTGTAATCTAAATTCTTAGAAGCAGGATCACTGTATTTAACAGGAAATGTATCTACGGTTTTGGATGGCCATTGCCTAGTTCCTTCTAAAGGGAAGGACCAGGCTACACTCTGTCCAGGAAACAGAATCTGTTTCTTAGGGCTCTGATCAACACAGCATGGTAACAATTTTTTCCTTTTTGTCAGTGTGAGGTATGTGAAAAGGTATAGTTCCAATTCACATTTTTCTTCTTTTATTGCAGTTTCTTTACACATTTGAAGTGCCAGTCATATTTCTTTTTCTGTGAACTGCCCATTTATTCTGTTGGATTAATGGCCTATTTCAGCTCAATTTCTAGTTGCTACTTACACCTTATAAAGAATAATTCTTTTGTCTAATATGTGATATTGATATATTTTCTTAATTTGACATTTGTCTTTTAACTTTGCCCATGAAGTTTTTCATTTGAGATTTGTTTTTATCTTGGGAATATATTTTTAATTTTATGTAACAAGGTTGTCAATATGTTCTTCTATGGCCTCCAGATTGTAGATCACAGTTAAGCCTTTTTATTTTCTTTCTAAGACATTCACAAAAACCTACACGTCTTTGAGCATATCCACTGTTTCTCTCTTCAAAAATGAAGTTGTATCGATTTATCTTAATGTATAATCATCAGTTCAGTCAAAGATCCAACTTTGCCCTTGCTCTAATTTGCTGCCATTGGTTCTAACTGTATTTATCTAAATGTTACACCTTTACTTAACTGTTCTGAATGCCTTCTCTAACATCCCAAGTTCTCATGCATATTTTAGGTCTCTTAACATAATTTCTCTTCTGTCTTCATTGGTCCACTTGTCTGTTTTATGTTCTAATCAAAATTTTGTCTCATGTTTCTCTTAATTAAACTAAGAATAAATGCTGAGTGATGCAGAGAAGATAAGAGGTAACAAAAGCTTCCATCATCTGTCTCCCGTTCTTCCTAAAGTTTACTCTACCACCTCATCTCATTTTTCAGTTTATGTTGGCATATATATCATCCCAGATCACATTGCAATATAGAAATGCTCTTGGAGCTTCAAACTCTATATCATCTCCTGGCCGGTGTAGGGTTTCTTCAAAGTAGACTGGTACATGGTTTCAACCTTCAGAAAAGTCAGATTGCAGGTCGGTAGCTCATGCTGACAGAGCAATAGAATCAACTATGTATTGTCTGTCCTTTGACGTGTACTGAAAGCATAGACCACTCAGACTACTGGAGATATGGAACAAACAGTGCAAATACTATCCACATAACATAACACAGATAGCCCTGCCTCTCCCATTCCCGGCCTGGCAGATGAATAGAGATCTCTAGGTAGAAGCCCGCCTACCACCTACCAAGTGCCTGAATGTAGACTCATATTGACACAAAGCTGCATTAGTCAATTTAAGGAATTAATGTATATGCTTAGAAGTTGTTTCTGGCACTATTCAATTTGAATACCATAAAATTTCTGGTCACATTTTTATAAACTAAAATTAATAGGCAATGCAAGAGTTAGGTGACCTGAATGCACAGATCCCTGTACTTCCAACATTATTTTAGTTGTTGAGTCTTTCCTCTTTCTCATCTCCCTCTTCTCCCTACCAGCTTTCCCCTCTCTTACTAACCTCCTTACCGTTTTTCCTAGTGTTTGTTTTGTTTAGTGTCCTCCAGACTTTATCAGGAATGTCTGTGTGGCTGAGTTTGGAACTGACTCATTTGAGGCTGGTGGTCTCACCTGTGGTGGAGCAACTAGATACTATCCATCCATCTCTCAGAATCTGACACACGTCAGTGTGTCAGCAGTAAGCTACTGGGTTCTGTGAGCCACCCACCCCCCATATTTGATGGTTGGGTGGGCCCACCATGTGTGACCCCATAGTCATTCAGTAGGCACTTTTGCTATGAGTTCATGATTGCCATGGCTGTGTCATGCTTAAAAGATGATATTTTGCAGCCCTTCTTCTTAACTGCTGGCTCTTACATTCTTTTTGCTTGCTCTTCCATGATGTATCCTGAGTCTTGAGGAGGTGTATATATCTCATTTAGGGTCAGGCTCTCAGCTGACCTCAATTTTCAGCATTGTGCACAGCCATGAGTCTTTGCATTCATCTCTGTTCAGTATAAGGAGTGATTTATTTATTTAAGGTGAAAGTAGAGATTGCCACGTTTATGCACATGAAGATGGGCAAAAGAAAGCTTGCTTTTGACTACTATGACTTTCTTCCTACAGTAATGGACTCTGTGATAGTTTGAATGTAATTGGTTTCCATAATCTCATAGGGAGTGGCACTGTTAGAAGGTGTGGTTTTGTTGGAGTAGGTATGACCTTGTTGGAAGAAGTGTTACAGTGAGGGTGGGTTTTGAGGTCTCATGGATGCCCAAGCTATGCCCAGTGACTTAGCCTACTTTCTGTTGCCTTCTGTTCAAGATATAGCCAACACCAGATATGCCTCCATACCACCATGCTCCCCACTGTGGTGGAAATGGACTGAACCTCGGAAACTGTAAGAAGTTACCTCAATCTAATATTTTCTTAATAAAAGTTGCTATGGTCATAGTGTGTCTTCACAGCAATAGAAACCCTACCTAAAACAAGCTCTGTCTGTGGACTAACAGACTGACATCATCTGAAAATTTGTTAGAAATTTGAATTCTTGGGTCCTTCTTCAGACTTACAGCATTAGGATATTCTAGCTGTTGATTTTTAAAGGCAAGAAGCTCCTTATCATCTAAAGAAATGTATCTGAAATTGTAGTGTCATGGTACATTCAGAAATATTTCTGGAAACCTGACTTGTTTCCAGTTGTATACCCACAGACACAATTCATGGTGTCTAATTTAGCATTGCCATATTGTATAAAGAAACCTCTGGCTCTTTTCTCCTCAAGTTATCTGATAGATATGTAAGACTATATTAAGTGCACTGGGATGGAGCATTTCAAAATATTTAGTCCTAAAGGAATGGATTCAAATTCCGCCTCTGCCAGTTTTCTGCTGTATTTCCTTGGCAAATTTTCTTAATTTTAATAAACTTCTTTCTTGGAGAGAGTATGTTTATGGTCCCCAAATAGTTTTGGCTTAAGAATCTTCTTTCCCTCTCAGAGCTTCTAATTTCGCATAATTACACACACACACACACACACACACACACACACACACACACGTATATGAAGATCCCTATATCTTACTTCATATTCACAACTGGGATCGACATGTCAATATCATAGTCATTATAAAAATTATATGAACACACATGTGTACATGTATAGAAGTTCATCACACAGAATAAAATATTTATAAAACCTGGCAAAAACAGTTGCCGGAGAGACACCCTGGGGGTTAGGAGTAGACACTGCCCTTGCAGAGGATGCAAGTTTGGTTCTTTGCACCCACATCAGGTGACTTGCAAGTGCCCTGTGGTACCTCAATGCACATATATGCACACACACACACACACACACACACACACACACACAGAACTAGAAATATCCAGGTGTGGATATCTCAGCACTCAAAAGGCAGAGGCAGGTAGTTTACTGTGAGTTTGAGGCCAGGGACAGCTACAAAGTAAGATTTTCTCAAATAAATAAGTGTAAAGCTTATTAAAAAAAAAATTTTCCCAATCCTAGTGTTCATGAAGTGGGGAAAAGATCATGAGTTTGAAGCAAGCTCAGCAACCTTGGCTATATAAAAACAGAGATTCAGGAAGAAAAACATGCCTCTCAAAAGACAAACCAACAATAAGATGAGAACAAAAATAATTAGACATTTCCAAACTATGAGGAAATTGAGAATTGAAATAAAAAACCAATAAATGAATAGTATTAGTGAAAACTGCATTTCTCGGTACTTAAGAAATAATTATAATCTCAGGAAGGATCTGTGTCTCTTCCCTGGATCCTGGATATAATCGCCATAGTCTGTGTATGTGGCAAACGGTTTTTCTCGTGCTCCTATTGCAGCACAAATGACTCTTACATCCCAATCGTTACAACAGAGTTATTGATGATGCTGACTAATTTTGAAGTCATACAACATGTAAAGACATGTAACACTGTATATGTGTATATGTCATTTCATGGCTTCATCATAGAGCTTTGTTACCCCCCACACATACAAAGGCTGATAGCATATAATATTTTCTCTGAATCAAATAAGAAAAAAATCTCAGGCTTTGCTTCTGGCTGCCGAGCCAGAGAGGACTATTGTTCAGGAATAAATGCTTGTGAAACTCCTTCTACAGGTTAACTTAGCTTGAAAAGGATGACTCAATATGACCTTTTAATTGCCATCTTTACAACTTACAGTTTTGAGAGAACAGGGCTTTCCCCTTCAGTATTTAGCTAAATAGGCTAATGTTATAGAATACTGTAAACAAATTCAGTATTGATATTGTTTGTACAATCTGGTGAAATAAGTACAAACTTAGTAAGTACATCTCTAAAGTGGTAGCCCTAAAAGTTCCACATAGATAAAAGGCAAAAGCATCTTTCTTAACTTTATCACAATAGCCTAGGTTTATAGCTTTCTGCTCCCTGCAGGAAATGGTAATGGTCACTCTTTGTTGAGAAACAAATACCTGCAATGACGTCAAGCTCTTATGAATGATATAAACAGCATATCACACCAATGACTCAATTATGTTACATCATTCCTCGTTTTGTCAAGTTATAAAAGCAGACTTTCATGTGTCCTAATAATTGTTTTATTAACATGAAACTGATTAAGAAGTAGAAAGTTTCAGATGTGACCTATGTTGCCCCTTTTGCATTCTATTTGGTTTGGCTTTGGCAGTCACATACAGACATGGTATTTGTGTTCTCTTCATTAACATTATTATTCTTTCATTAGCATACAAATTACTGTGGAATACAGCAGATTTGCATAAAAGGTAAATGTCATGTTACAGAATAAAATAATCATGATTTTGAAAGTCTCTATTTTTATATCTTTAGACTTGTGGGTCTTATGAAATCAGCTACACCATTATAATGTAGTCTAGAAATGTAAGAGATATCTTTAGAAGTAAAGGGATCTTAAAAACAATGTTGTGGAATAAAGATGGAGAGGGTCAACCAAAATTAAGGATGTATGAAAAATGTAATACAAAAGTTTATTACTTTAAAACTAACTAAGAGTATATGATTAAATTTTTTAAGAAAATAAAAAAGCCAGAACAGAGGTACCCTAGATGAGTATAAAGTCATAGGTTTCAAAACAAAATCCCAGTGCCAGACACCTCTCTGTAAGTTGTTAGTCAGGGAGCTCCCATAGGCTACCTAAGTAATAGTGCCACTCTCTTTGGTTGCTCACTCCCACTAGAAGGTCAGACCATACTGCTGAAGCAACATATGCCTTAGATACAGAATACAGACAAACTAAGCTACAGCTGAGAATGAAGCATCCTCCCTGTTGGTGAGCAGGAAGAGGCTAATGAAGATTGCTGGGAAGGGGGGGGAGTCATCCATGATCTCACGCAGAAAATCATGAATGATGCAATACCAACCTGCTAAGTGCACTAGGTATAAAAGTGGCATTACTCTCCTGAAAGTAACCGGCCTCATGGATTGGTTGATCATGAAGAAATGAATCTCATGAATTGGTGACTGCCCCATGAGAAGGAACACTTGTCTAATATTGTAAACCTCATAAGAAGCTTGAAGCTAGGAAGACCCCAGATCTAGGGGGGGAACCTACTACTGATACTGATACTTTGGTAAATTGTGCATGTAGTTAAACTGCCTTTAAACTTTCGTGTTCTGTACACAGAAACTGATTAGCAAAGTTCTCACTCTTGGTTAAAGAAGCCTCTTTTGCAAGCAAGCAATAAGATAGAAATCCAGAACTTGTCCATTTGCTGAAACAAATAAAAGTTGAGAGCATTGCCCAAACAAAACATCTATCTTACTCTCTCCAAAGCCCAGGGAGCCCTGTGGAAAATGAGGTGGAAAGATGTAAGAGTTTGAGGATGGGAAGTGATGCTGAGAAGCATCCTATAAGTGTGGCAAGGCCATTGCCAACAGGACCCCACAGCAGCTCTGGTCACATGCACAGATCTGCACATGACCCCACAGCAGCTGTGGTCACGTGCACAGACATTCACAGGACTCCACAGCAGCTGTGGTCACGTGCACAGACATTCACAGGACTCCACAGCAGCTGTGGTCACGTGCACAGACATTCACAGGACCCCACAGCAGCTGTGGTCACGTGCACAGATCTACACAAGAAAAGAAGATATGAGAGAAAGAGAGGGGCATTTGGGGATGAGAAAGCGCTCAGTAGGAGTGAGGTGATAGGCATGAGCAGGGTGAGTGTGATCACAATACAGGATGCACAAATACGGAAGTGTCAAAAATTAAACAATGCTAACAATAAGGCCTTTTATCTGGACAAAATAGACAACAATACTGCTGGGGATATTTGCACAGTAATAGTTAAGCCAAACGGAAGGAGTATTTGGGCCACATTTTGGAAATTTTAAGTCAGATACTTATAGGATGTCAGTCACATTTAAGTTCCTTCATGTCCAGGTAGAATTATACAACTTCATATTTATATTGGCTTGTTGATAATCTCAATAATATCTATTATTATTAATAATAATAACTATTATTAGACTTCTGCAGTTGCTCTCTCCTTGAAGCATTTTTATAAGTTAAATATTACCATTTGTGCATCCTGTGATAGGAACCAAGATCCAGAAAAAGTTGACTCTCCCAGTATGTAACCATGCTAAGACCGAGGTATAGGTGTTGTAGCTAAGATATGCCAGCCTCTGACTCAGAAAACTGACTTTCCTCTTTAGCAATTTCCCCATTTCTCAATTCTAAGGTGAGGATTCGCACACTTAGCACGATTGTGTGAAAGGGCATTGTGAAAGCACCTGTGTATTGATACATATCTTTTTAGCATCCTTTATCCCTCTCTGTTTGATTCCAGCCGCCTCCCTGCCTTACTCATTAAATACAGCAATATTCATCTTCCCTTTGGGATCAGATGCCTCTAATAGCCTCAGCTAATTCTATGCTCACCTCTGTTTTCCTTAATCAAGACAGCAGAGCTTCCTGTTTTTGCCAAGGAGGTGGCATTGCTCAGCTTTTCATTTCTGTGAGAAGATGTCTGGGGAAATCAGTTTAAAAAGAGGATTTCCTTTTCCTGACTCGTGGTTCCAGAGGTTTTTAGACTGTAAGTCAGCAGTTTTCAACCTCTGGGTCACGATTCCTTTCACAGGGATCTCCTAAGACCATTGGAAAACACAGTTATTTACATTACAATTCATAACAACAGAAAACTAGTTACAAAGTACTACAAGAAAATAACGTTATGGTTGGGGGTCGCCCCAACGAAAGGAACTGTATTAAAAAGTCGCAGCCCTAGGAAGGCGGAGAGCCATGACTGTAACTCCTTGGTCACACTGCATTTATGCCTCTGTCTAGGCATCATCAAAGCTCTGGAGTGTAGGGGAGGACAGTACTCACTTCAGGGTGGCCAGGAAGCAGAGAGGAGAAAGGGCCAGGAACGAAACACACTTTTCAAAGTCACACCTCCAATGAAGTACTCACCCCACTCGGGCCCCACTTCCTGAAGCTTCCGCCATTGGGGAGCTCATTGTTAAGCTAGGACTCTATAAGTTAATTTATCTGCTCACAAGGTTAGAGTCTTTATGATCCAACTGTCCCCCAAAGGCCACACCTCCACACACTGCTAAAGATGGCTAAGAGCGTTCCACGTGGGAGCTTTCTGAAGATATCTGAAACCCAACCCATAATAAATCAACTTAGTCTGACACTCTGAACCGCCCCATTAGATACCGACAAACTAAGCTTCGTGGTGTATAATCCATCCATTTATCAGACCGGCAAATAAAACCTGTTGGGTGCTATTTAGGTGTCTTTTCCTGTGATCAGGTTACATCTGTATGGAAGGTTTTTAAAAGCGGCTTCTTGATTCTTTCATTTAATACTCATGACATCCCTACAACAAACGTTCTTGTTCTCAGTTTGAACTAACTGTATCACCATCAACCTAGTCCTGGAGATTCAGAGAAGATAATTTTTTTCAAACCCCACTATCTACTTTATGTCCAACGTCAGCTCTGAATCACAGCTTCCCCCCTGCTCATCCCCTATATTTCCATTCTGCTTCAAGCCCTTTGTGCATATACCTATATTTATTCCTAATATCTACCTAATCACATTTATTTCCAAATTAATCTCCTAAAACAGTGTTCTAAACAATTCGTGCCTGAATTGAAAATCTGCAGGCATTCTTCTCAGTGCTTCAGCAGAACGTTAAAGACTCATGCTCATTTTTGAAATTTTATCTCCTGTGTTCCCATATAAAATGGTCTAATATTAATCCCAAGACATATCTTAGAGTTGTGTAACTCTGGAATTTTATTCTCACCATTTATCTCTTAGAATTACTTTTCTGTTTCTGTCACACTTTCTAATACTAAGCTATTATTCAAAACCCTGTGCAGATTTCATGGTTTTCCATGATCTTAACTAAAATACTAAACCATTATTGCCGCTCTACACTAGAAGAATACAACCAATAGGAAGTTAGTTATCCTGTAAGACAACACTGTGTTAACATGTCCTCCAAGCTTGCTTTCTGTGGCTCAGGAAAACAGCTATGAATATAGAGACACATAGCTTACAAGCCAAATTTTACTTTAATAAAAATCAAGATAATGTCTTTTTATTCTTGCCTGTTTATTTTTCTCATTATCTTCCACTTCTTTCTCTCCTCAACTACAAGCTCAAAGTGACAACGGCTATCAGTTTCACTAATCCTTTACTCCTCTGCTGTCTAACACAGAAGACGATCAAGAAAATGTCTAATTATATTGTAGATGACAATGTATATATCTAAAGGAATAGCAAATGGATTTACAATACACACTAACAACATAATCTAAAATGAATCTCAACTTATATAAAGGACAAAAAGTCAAAACTTTGTTTCTGTGCTATGAAGCCTGATTTGTTCCAGATTTTAGCCCAGTGGTTAGCCCACCTGACCTACTTGTCATGTAATGAACGGCTGGCTAAACTGCAGTACAAGCTAATGAGAGAGCAGCCAGTGAAATCACCAGGCCACGTGAGAAAAGACCAACAATCTTATGTCCCTCTGCTTTCTTCTCCACCTGGAGCCATAAAGGAAGTCATGTTAATTGTGACGAAAGAAGTTGATCGTGCCTTTGAAGGCACATCTTACAGATCCCGGGGCTTCTGTATGGTGTCACTGACCCTTCAGGGTTCATAGCAGAATCAAATGCTTGGAGAAGACATTTATAGTATTACCAAATTCTACCAAGATCATCTTTAAAATAATTTTTCAGCCTCTGTGTTTGGCTGGCCATTTGCTACAGCTCCGCTGGTGCTCTGAATGTGCCGTTTCCTTCGCATCTCTCAAGTGGGAAATCACCAGAGATCTAACCGGTGATTTAGTGTTTATCTGTGCTGGAGAGAGGCTTCAATGGTTCATTAATGTAACCTGATTCCCTCCTCTGCTGCCTTTGATTCTGGCTTTAATATAATCTTCCTATCTGCGTGACTGTCATGGGCATAAGCCAAGCACAGGCATGACAGCTAAGGAACCAGAAAGGTATTTTTCAATCATGTATTGGGAACCTCATTAGTTATACTGAAAATTATAATAAAAATGTAAGCTCTTCATTTCACCCTAGTGACTGTTTTGAGTATATTGTTTATAAGCGGTTGTCAGCATGTAAGGATCCCTCATGCTAAACATGAAATTAACGGTGAGTTTGTTGTTATGATCCCATTTGGGCACTTATAATAAAACACTTGTTTAGAAATCTACGTTAAAATGCTTGCTCAGTGGAAGCCCGCCATTATTTTTTTTTCTGAGCTACAGAGAGTTGCACAGCTTTTTGTGTTGATCTTCAATAACTTGGGATGCTGAAAATTTTGTAAGAGAACCAGATACAATAACGAAATCAAGAGCACTTGGATTTTCCATGGTAAAGGCACTATAATAGGGAGAGCTCCTTAACAGTCTTCATCCCGAAGTGGTGACTGACCTACAGGATAGGCCAAGGAATGAAAAAATCAGTATCCAAAGGGTGCTTTAAAAACTAACTGCTTTAAAAGTCTTCTCCACAGCAATGCACTTGAAGAGATTTTTGAACAGGTAAAATGGCCTCTTTTATGAATAGCTAAGGAAGACGGGATGCAGGGACATTAGGCATGAGTTAAAGGGATTGGTAGCTAAAATAAAAAGGTTGGCATGGGGCTTAAAGGAAATATGGGTTCATTGACCTGGAGCAACTCTAAACACCACCCCTTTAAGCAAGTCAGAGAGCATTTTTAGAGGGAATTTCAGGCAGTAAATATTTTCCAAAGCAATTTATTGGCTGAGCAGAAATTCTAAATTGCAAATGCATTCTGATTGGGTGATTAGTTAGGAAACTGCTAGTTGAGCAATGCTAATGCCCAATGTGGATATCCAAGCTTACTCAAAAGTCCTGAGGCTTAACCATGAGAGCAGGACTCCCAGCTCCTCTTCAGAAAGTCTCGGGCTAAACCAGCACCGATCCCACACAAAAAGCTCAGACCTAGGTCTATGCACACTGAGTTCTTATTTGGCTCAGCATCTGTGGGCTCTGTATAGACCCCTGGGTTCTAAAGTGGTTGGTGTCAAAGTAACTGTGCAGGGAGGAGCACGGCTCCACCTCCTCACACTTCAGCACGAGTTAGATAAAAAGAGAAAGGAAGGGTACCTGTCAGGGTCCCAGGCTAGACCCCAGAACAGAGAACGGCATTGGTGGACAAATATGGAGATCCAAATAAAGCACACAATTACAGCATCGTTAAGAGTCTTTGACCCATGTGTCATATTAAGTGATTAAAAAAAACCTTGATGAAAAGTTCATGGACTTGCTCATCTCTTTGCCACTCATCTCTAAGTCTACAGCGACTTAAAGGGAAAGGGCAGGAATTGCTTTCCAGCTGTTGGATCATCATTATGGAAGACACATAAGATCTAAAATAACGCTGTCACTCAGTAGCCCGTGTTCTGTAATCACAGACAGAAATGGGAATAGCAACAACTGACATGATTTCAAAGGCAAAAGACAACATATCCATCCATTCCAGCCCCAGCTCCATCCTTCACTTTTCTATATAAACCAGCCTGATCCAATATTCCATGCTTGCCTTGAAAAGTTGAGTTCTGTCTGTATTCACATCGCAATTAATTAGTGCCTAACTCATAATGTATACGGCTTCCTCATGTTTAGTCCATCCATAGTTTACTCACAAATCATAAAGAGAATATGTAAAAGCTCCCTACATGCA
This sequence comes from Microtus oregoni, assembly GCF_018167655.1. Lineage (NCBI taxonomy): Eukaryota > Metazoa > Chordata > Mammalia > Rodentia > Cricetidae > Microtus > Microtus oregoni. The sequence continues at coordinate 37,340,413 of NW_024543060.1, read as the reverse complement.
ACTACTTATTATGGGCACGGTGCTTATAATGTTCAGATTCAACTAAGGAAATGAAAATGCATTTTTCAGTAAAGAAACTGCAGGTGAAAGACTGGATAACTCTATCTTCCCATTAGACTTTAAAACCACTACTTATATCAGCTGTGTAACCAGGCTTGCTGTTCTGGGCCTCGACTCCTTTGCTAAAGAATGGAATCAGGACCAGCAGCTGTGTCCTTCCTGAGCACTGTAAAACGCTGAAATAAAGTAATTAAGACTTGTTCCTGAGAACAAGCTTTCAATAACCGACTGGTCGCAGGGGATGCCAGTCAATCATACAAAGGCTGCGCCGTTCAAGTGACGCATTAAACTTCAAGTCCGGCAGGACTCTGTGTGAGTGTGTTTTATTTTTTATTTTTTTTTTATTGAGAAAAGAAGAAAAAAAACATAAACAAAAATCAAGTTTCCACCTCCTCCCAGCCTCCCATTTCCCTCCCCCTCCTCCCACCCTTCTCCCCCTCCCCCCACTCCTCTCCCCCTCCCTCTCCCCTCTCCAGTCCAAAGAGCAGTCCGGGTTCCCTGCCCTGTGGTAAGTCCTAGGTCCTCCCCCCTCCGTCCATATCTAGGAAGGTGAACATCCAAACTGGCTAGGCTCCCACAAAGCCAGCACATTAAGTAGGATCAAAACCCCGTGCCATTGTCCTTGGCATCTCATCAGCCCTCATTGTTCGCCATGTTCAGAGAGTCCGGTTTTATCCCATGCTTTTTCGGTCACAGTCCAGCTGGCCTTGGTGAGCTCCCAGTAGATCAAAGGCAACCTACTGACTGGGAGAAGATCTTCACCAACCCCGCAACAGACAAAGGTCTGATCTCCAAAATATATAGAGAACTCAAAAAACTAGACTTTAAAATGCTAATTAACCCAATTAAAAAATGGGGCACTGATCTGAACAGAGAATTCTCAACAGAAGAAGGTCAAATGGCCAAAAGACACTTAAGGTCGTGCTCAACTTCCTTAGCAATCAGGGAAATGTAAATCAAAACAACTTTGAGATATCATCTTACACCTGTCAGAATGGCTAAAGTCAAAAACACCAAGGATAACCTTTGCTGGAGAGGCTGTGGAGGAAGGGGTACCCTCATCCATTGCTGGTGGGAATGCAATCTTGTGCAACCACTTTGGAAGTCAGTGTTTCGGTTTCTCAGGAAATTCGGGATCAACTTACCCCTGGACCCAGCAATACCACTCCTGGGAATATACCCAAGAGATGCTCTATCATATGACAAAAGCATTTGTTCAACTATGTTCATAGCAGTACTATTTGTAATAGCCAGAACCTGGAAACAACCTAGATGCCCTTCAATGGAAGAATGGATGAAGAAAGTATGGAATATATACACGCTAGAGTACTACTCAGCGGTAAAAAACAATGACTTCTCGAATTTTGCATGCAAATGGATGGAAATAGAAAACACTATCCTGAGTGAGGTGTCCCAGACCCAAAAAGATGAACATGGGATGTACTCGCTCATAATTGGTTTCTAGCCATAAATAAGGGCCACGGAGTCTACAATAGGTGAACCTAAAGAAGCTAAGTAAGAAGGTGAACCCAAGGAAAAACATATAGTTATCCTCTTGGCTAAGGGAAGTAGACCAAATTGCCGGGGAGAAAATTGGGATCTTGGGGGTGGGGTGGGATGGGGGTAAGGGGAGATGGGGAGAGAAAAGGTAGAAGGGAAGGAGGGGGAACTTGGGGAAACAGGAGAATTGAGATAAAGGAAAGGTGGATAGGAGAGCACGGAACCACAATTCTTAGTTAAGGGAGCCACTTTAGGGTGGGCAAGAGACTTGACCCTAGAGGGGCTCCCAAGTGCCCAAGATGAGGTTCCCAGTTAGTTCCTTGGGCAGCTGAGGATTGGGAACCCGAAATGACCCTATCCTAGAGCAATACTGATGAATATCTTGCATATCATCATAGAACCTTCATCTGGTGATGGATAGAGATAGAGACAGAGACCCACACAGGAGCACTGGACTGAACTCCCAAGGTCCCAATGAGGAGCAGAAGGAGGGAGAACATGAGCAAAGAAGTCGGGACCACGAGGCATGCACCCACCCAGTGAGTGTGTTTTAAACAGCACCAGAGTGTTGGAAAGCTGAATTACTGCATGAAATAAATAAGATAAATGCTAAATGAGCAAACTTGAGGCAAAGAAAATGTACGGTTCATTTTGAATACTGAGTTCTTTATTGCTTTTTTTTTTCATAGTGCTTGTTTCCATCTTGAAGTACCGTGTGAAGATCCTTCACGAGAAGGGCACAGAGAGTAACTTAGCTGTGTATATGTGTTACCAGGACCAAAAAACAGACCAGTTTGCAACAACAGAGCAGTCAGAGTTGGTAGATAATATTTCTCTAAATGAGGGCTGCTGGCGATATTCCTCATGGGACATCATAAAGAATGTGTCTGACTTTCTATATGGGTGGACAGTCAGGACTTTGGGGCTCGCCATTAACTAGGACCATTAGAGGCATCTCTAGCCTCCAGTGACAGCATCACAATATGTAACAGGCTGCCAGACACTATAACATCACTCCCAATGCCACCTCTATGGACCGTACCAGCAGTGCGACCGGGAGCACTTCAGAGCACCCACGAGAGGCTCAGGAGTCACGCTGTGGGAAACGTGGAGTGCCGGTTCTCAGAGGGTCATCTATCTGCCCCTCCATCTGGCGTCTGTGCCTGGAGTTCAAGGCCTCAGCGCAGGAGGCACCATTGGGCTTAATCAATTCTGCCATCTAGTGGACACTTTCCACTCCTTCTACCCGTCCTTTCGAGTTTGCTCTAACTGAGGGGCAGGTATTGATGGTGAAAACCTGGGGTGCTGGTTGGTAGTGGGTGGGGAAAAGGAGAAGGGAGATTGTAACCTTCCCATAAGAAAATTAATTATTGGATATAAATTAAAAAATGTAGAAAGGAGCCGTTCCAGGGGCCTCACCTCCAGATACTCAAGCAGCAGGAGCCATGCTGGGCTGCGCGGCTTCAGATCAGCAGAAAGAGCAGCAGGCGCAGGACCACCTGTTAAGTGAAAATCCAAAAATCTTCAAAGACCTTCCAGAGCCAAAATACTGTGGTGAAAATCCCCCTGGGTTTCAACCATCTTTGAAGGCAGTCCCTTGTTAGCTCTGCCCCCTCCCTCTGAGAGCTGAGCATGTTCTGCCCCCACCCCAGGCTCTAAGCTGTTTTTCTTTTTCTTTTTTTCTAAGAAAAAGAAAGGTTGTTTGTGCCCCTGCAGATATATAAGGAAGACATGGTTTCTAATGTAACTTCACCATCACCTCAAACTCTCTTGCTAATAAATCACCTTACGCTTTAACTGTACTAAATTAAGAAAAATGTAATCTTCCAATTCAGATTGCCTTGTTCTCTGTGAGAAAAACAATACACAGGTTAGGAATGGGAGCTTGAGTAAGGAAAATACTGTTTCTATGACTTTGATTTTGTCTCTTTCCATGAGTGCCAAAGTACAATTAGGAAGGAGAGAGAGAGAGAGAGAGAGAGAGAGAGAGAGAGAGATAAAAATAAAGCTTATTACAAAGTATTAGAATTGCCTATGACATTCCAGACAAACCCAGAATTCCCCGGGAAGAATTACACATTTGTGTTGCTTTTCAGCTGAGAGCAGTCTGAGAAGTTTCCCAAGAGTCTGCATATAAACAGTAGAATGAGAACCTTCATCACACATAACTTCCCACAAAAAGAAGGAAGCATAAGGCAGAAAGTAACCATGTGGCTCCCACCCTGCTGGCTTGCACACGTTCGCACATAGTCATGTGACTCCCTGCTGGCTTGCACACGGTTCGCACATACTTATGCTATGGTAACTTTCCATCATCTCACCATTGAGTCAGGCCTTGCTTTGTCCTGTGTCTCCTTACGGTTGCCATTCCTTCTGCTAGCCTGTAACTTCATTGCGAGTATACCCTTTATTATTTCTTTAGTTGGTTCAAATGACAAAGCATACTGTTTCAAAGGATGTGTACACTAGGGAATGGCTGAGTAAGATAATTTACATATGCCTTGCCTCACATCCTTATTGTTTGTTTTTGATAAGAATACCTGTAATCTCAACTTTCGAGCAGGAAATCCTTAGCTATTGACTAGTTCCCAGTTTTAATGATAGACTTCCCAAATTTACTCTTCCTGACTCTCTGAAATTCGTGTTTATTTTATTTGTTTGTTTGTTTTTTGACCAACCTCTCCCCAGTCCCAGCCAACCTTTGTGAGGTGTCTGTGTTCATATTTTATTTAGTATACTTACCCTCTAGAAGAGGTCTTCTGCGTGCTATATGCTACGTGCTCTCTGGTTGGAGGGTTCCTATATGTACCTTCACTGAATCCTCCAGAGGCTTTACTGGCTCAGATTCGGATAGTCCATTCCTTCATTTCTGTTTGCAAACTATACACAACCAAGCAGCATAGATTTAGACTTGAGGTCTTGATTTCTCCTGGGAGGGTTATCCATTCATCTTGAGATAAGGTCTCTTAACCCTTCCCATGGCTGCCCTTTAAGAAAGAGGCAGTCCCTCTAGGCTCCTCCTCATGTACCGCACAATGTACACGTGGTTCCCTCCCCTTTTCTTCATGCCTGTGCTTTGTTGTCAGTATTTCTGCAACTAAAGTCCCAGTTTGTATGTTCGTGCTCTGCCTATGGTTACATCGCCGACTCTGCTCCTAGGAATTTTTCAGTTTCTAATTTGTCTTTCTGTCTTTTCTCGGCACAGCACTGTTGTATTTTAGACAGTACTCCCTGTGTTTTAGTGGGGGATTCTGTCACGGTGTTCAGTCAATCATGTTGCTGGAATCTGAATGTGCCCTGCCGACTAATGAATCACATAGTTGATCTAGCCCTCCTTTCTTTCTTTGGCCAAGCGATACTACAAATTAAAGAAAAAGAAGGAAAAAAAAGTCCCATTGTGTTACTCAACCCCTTCAAAGCGTCTGGGGTTAGACTGTCAGCCTTGCCCCATCTGTCCTTCTACTTAAGGATCAGTACTCTGCCATCTGCTTCCAACTTGTTCTGTATTGTGGTGCTGAGGCCGATGCTCTTTGAGATCTCCCAAGAACCAGTATGCTGGGAAAGTCCTAAAGTACACAAATCACAAACTTAGGTTGCGTATCTAAGGAGCCATTTACTGTGCGATCATAGAATTTGACATGAACTCAGTATCTTAGGCATGGAAACCACTGCAGAAGTCACCTTGTTGTAGCCAGCCACATAAATAAGGGATCTTGAGAGTTCAGGAAGAAGACCCTAGCCAAGGTCTCTGAGGCCTGAGATGACTCAAAAAAGTGGGGGAGGGGGGCTGCAAATCATTGGGGTTAACATTTATACTTAGACAAGTGCTGAAACATGCTAGGAAAACTCCCTCCAAGATTACTAACTAAAGAAGTTGTTGTGAAGAATTGCCTACATATGTAACACTGTCCCTTTAACTTTGTTTTTTTAAGTAAATATGAAATTTTTTTATAGATTTTATTGAGCTCTACATTTTTCTGCTCCCCTCCCTGCTTCTCCCCTCCCCTTCAACCCTCTCCCAAGATCCCCATGCCCCCAATTTACTCAGGAGATTTAACTTTGTAATACATCAGTCTTTTTATATCGCAGTTAGTCAAAATAATTCTATAACTGCTTTTTAAAATTTCAGCACAGTCAGAAGTATTATACAAACTCCCAATACCAGCCTAATAAATAAACACAAACAACTTTAATCTACACATCTGTTGAAGAACATTTCACCATTTTATTCAACACTTCTGAATATAGAAGCGTGTTTAATTGTTTTCCTCCTCAGTTTTAACTTTGTGGTTTTTGTCTTTCTTTTTAGTATCACTTGTTTGTTCCCCCATGGCTTTTAGGAGAGCAGAGAGAATATGGCCCTGTGACATTGTCTTAGCAAGGAGCAGCACTCTACTTTGCGGAAGTCCTGAAGCCATCACCCCACAGATATATTCTCTCTCTCTCTCTCTCTCTCTCTCTCTCTCTCTCTCTCTCTCAAACAGAGAATATGTTAGGGAAAAAGATGTTGGCCCAGGAGAATTTCTGGAAAGTGTTTTGCTTTTCTCTGGGCGCCGTATCTTTTATTCTTAAGAGTAGAATGAGTTCTTAAGAAAATTTGCTTAAAACTTTTTATTGCCAATTTTCTCTCATGGATACATGTAATAACTATGCCCATTTCCCTAAAATCTAAGAAAGGCAAATATAGTGCCAACAACAAAGTTCAAATAAATCGATGCTAAATTCTGAGGACCTGGACAGAATTTATAAACCATGATTTTCCCAAGGGCCAAGGCTAATGCTGGGCTAGAATGGCAATCTAAAATTCATTTGGTATTTAGATTAGGGTAGATATTAGCTCCCGATACAAAGACATCACCTCCTGGTAGGCATTCTGAATTTACACTCACTCCAAAGGTGATGAGTTAGAATGTGGTATTTTAAAGACTGGGACAGACATAACCAATACATACAAGGGAACATTGATATTGAAATGCTACAGGAGGCCTGGCTAGTCGAGCTTAACTTTTAGAAAACAGAACACGCCAGATGTCTCAGGGAAAAGCATAAAATCCGCATCATGTGCCTAACTGTACAGTATTACATCACAGGGGTGAGGTTTATTAATTTTTTTTTCACTGACAGCAGCTGGTGATAACAGTATGGCCTGGAGCACCAAAAAACTCTGTCCCTAAATACAGGGAAGCTTCTTGGTGTGATTCTTCTAGAAGGGTGGAAAAGAATTTTTGCTTCAGGAATTATCACATACAGGCTGGGCCAGCGAGATGACCCGGCCAGTAAAGGTACTTGTCACCAAGTCTGAGACCCCGAGTTGAGCTCCACATGGGAACCACGTGGTAGAAGGAGAGAACCGATTCCTGCAAGCTGTCTCTGACTTTCGCATGTTGATGCACACGCACCCAGAATAGATACATGAAACACAATTCAAAAATCATCATACAAGCAAAGGATGTCTTAATATCAGCACATCGTTGGATGTGAGCTAGGATGCTCAACAAACTAGGCTCATGGACACCAGAAAGACAGTCACTCGAGAAGGGAGATACCAGTTCTGCTGATCCAGATACTGAACAAACCTGGCTGTCCTCCAAAATGTCCCTGGCATGAATAATATCTCATTTTGTCATGGATCTGGACCTGTAAGTTGCTTCTGTGTCAAGGACAGGTCACAAAAGAAACGGAGGAAAAATCAGTGCTAAACTGGTGAGTTACGGTATGTTCTAAAAATCCTAAATCCACACCATTGGGAAGTTAAAAAATTGGAGCAGTGTTTTTCAGTTTGGTAGTTTCTACATCCCCGTGTACAGATATCCTTGTGTGTAACATATAGAATAATATTCAGACAAGCCATCCACTAAATCATAGGAAAATGATTTTGATGTAAGCCTTTGATTGTATTCTCAATGATTTCTTCTTATGAACATGTTCAAAGGAGTCTATAAAAACATATTTAGAACAAATATGATTCCATTTATTAAACTAGAATTTTGTATGCTATATAATACCTTTTTCTAAAACAGAACTGAGAAATTATTAAAATGGAATTATTGAAACTTGATATTTTACTTAAAGAGGTATTTTTATATACAAAATCACTGTCCACCAGAATACACTTAGATAAATATCCTGCTTTTAAAAACTCAAAATTACCTCCATCTATGTCATGGCAGATGAAATAGATGCTATTTTTTATTTTAAATTTAGAGAAAACATCATAAAATGATCAAACTACTTTCCTTCTGTATTTTTCTAGTAAAATAAAGGTTTTCAAAAACTTTTACCACACTCTGCAATACCACCGGTGCCACCGAGCGCCTGCACGCTGCAGCTGTCCTCTGGTGCCCTAGACCAGTCACAGTTCTAATGCCCTCCTCGGACCTCCTATCCACTTCTTCTCTACGTCCTGCATAACCGTCACCAAATCGCCAATCTGGGTGTCTTTTCCTGCATTTAAAAACGTACCACCAACACAATAATTGTTGTATACTTGATACTTATGTAGCACATACCGGATTTTGGCAGTTTAAAGCATCATCTTTTTCTAAGTTGAGCTATAGTTTTGTGTGATACTGCCATCTAATGGTGTCTGTGGCACTCCGCCTCTTCCACGGGTCACTGAACAAGAGAGTAAAGAAGGCATAGCTCATAGATTTTAGGACTTTCATAGTGGTGAGCACATTTGCAGCATCCTAGTGTTTAAAACTATTTGCATATTGAAATGGCTGACCCTGTGTGGCTAACTTAAACATCAAACCCAAGCCATCTTAAGGTATCTTGTATTGATTTATCTATGGGCTTTAATTAAACACCTTCACTTGTTATCAGTCTTACTCTTGGTTTCCCTCATTCATAAGTAGAAAGCAATCTTACTTACTCATTCAACACTATTTCAAATCAGAGCTGTAGAGAATTTCTTCTAAAGATTAGGGTTTTCCTGCTGCTTCTCTTCAATCTTTCTTGCAAACTGTCACCATTCTGTGGATGGGCCTGGAGGAGCTTGCTAACCATCTCCAGTTCTGGTCAATAGCTGCCACTGGCACTTGGTTTCACTGTGGCCCAGATCTTTGCCTCTCTGAAATTGAATAACTGTAGACTTGACTAAATGGGTAGTGTGCTAGACCTCTTTCAGTTACTCTGGCAAAACACCAGAGACAAAAAGTGTAAAAGGGGAGAGATTTATGTTAGTTCATGGTTTTAGAAGTCTCAGTCCATAGCTGCTTAGCGACCACTTTAGGCCTATGTTGAGGTTGAGCATGATGTTAGGGACCTGAAGAGAGAAGGACCAGCATCCTCCAATCCCCTTCAAGGCCACATTCTTGGGTACCAAGTCACCTTCTAACCACCGAAAGCTTTTCACCCACTTCTAGCAACACTACCACCCAGAGACGTGAACCGTGGGAGGTACTTAAGACTGAAAATGTAACAGGAAGAACAGAGGTTTTAAAATTTCTATGTAACTGCATTTTAAGAGCAGACCCAATACAATTCATACAGGATGAGAGTTCATCTGATAGCATGATGTCTGTTCCTTAAACCATTTGAACAAGACAGAGACTTAAGACGATGACTTCTTAGTTATTCTTACTTATCTATGTGGAAACTAATTTTGCTTAGCTTAGAACACTTTCCTCATGTTTCTAATATAGTCTGTTATCTTATAAATAAGCTACTTAGAAAATGTTTAGCTAAGATGCTCAAGAACAACAATGGACCTGGTATAACCCAGTCAACACGAGATGACGCATTTCGTTAAAACACAGTGACAACATGCTATATATGTTTGGAGAAACAGGGAAACAGCACATTGATTCTTATGTCTTCTGTTTTAGCTTTAGTGATCCCTGGCCCTAAGGCACTATCAGTATAAAACAACAAGAAAAAGAAAATAACAGTATATAGTCAGATAGAAGAATTGAGCTACAAACCAAAATTAAGATTCTAGAAGCTCCTAGGTGTGTTGGACACAGATAGCTTCCCAATTCACTTCAAGGAGTCCACTTCATAGCAATACAAAGTGTAAGTTAGTTTTCCTCAAACCCCTAGTTAAAAAACTTCCTTTTAAAAAAAGTGAATCTAATATTTCTATGTCTATCTTATGAGGTTGTGATTTCAAGAGTTTTAAGCATAGAAAATTGCCTCATAAAACAATTTTATATTTTTAGCTTATTCATATGCTTAGTAAGAAGGCAAAATGGAGACCTATGGCTATAGGTTTAAAGGTTTTCGTCCAAAGAGAACTCGGTGCCCCTTTGGGAGGGGGCAGGTAGAAAAGCAGAGTAAACGTTACATAACAGAAAACAGGACAGTTTGATTAGAAATATGTATAGACACGCGCTTCGCTCTGGTTTCCTAAGCCAATCTTTATCCTGTCCTTCCTATTTATGCTTCTTTCTGTCTTCCCATTACCTTTTATGAATTTGAAGTTACGTTAATCGAAAAATGAGGGTATGTCCTTCAAGAAAACATAAAGTGAACCAGGCCCCTTCATTCCGCGTGGGTAAGTCTCAGCTGGGAAGAAATCCATCATGCTAGAGTCCCACATACATCATAAACTCTTGTGTATTTATAGCAGAATAAAAATGTTTACTGCCTGTCTGGATGCATTTCCCAGCAACGGAGAAACCGACATCTAAGGCCGATTGCTCGGAATGCTATCTGACACTACAGAGGAGAGAGCCATGTGTTTTGCAGACACACAAGTAATAAAATACTTGGGTAAGTTCTGAAGGGAGAAGACAGCCAGGGGAAAGAGGCAGGGGCTAGAAATCATTAAGAAGATTTAGGTTATAAACCAGAGCCTGGTCGGCACACCAGAGGAAGAGAGAGTCCCAGGAAGGGAAGATTAACATTCCCCCAGAATTTGGCAGTCATTAAAAGCCTGATTTCAGGTTCTTTGGGTATTTGTGGGTCCTATTGTACTTTTCTGACCTAGATTAGTCTGGTTACTCAGAGCACAGCGGTGTAGCTCTGCAGTAACGTTGCCCCATGGCTTAATTTCCCAATTAAACTTAAACAAATTTCTCAAATGCTCATAAAACCCTTGGTGGCAAGATCAGTGCACCTGAATATTTAATTATTTGAATGTCAGTCTGAGGCATAGATAATTGGCAGCTAATAGAAAATGCCTAAGACCTGAAAACAAAAGATTCGTCTATGGCTAGTGGGAGAATAAGTGAATGAACTTATTAAAATAAAGGCATTTTTGTTTTATCTTAAATGGCTAGGAAGATATTAGAATGCCGGAACACATTTCAAATAAAAAGAAAGGAGAAAAATATCCCAGTGTTGCAGTTAGAGTCTAAACTCTGAACTTGGCCGCCGTTAAATAATGGAATTAATAGTAAGTGGCTATCTGTGTCTGTCTTCAGTGCAGACTACCTAATGGAAAAAGCCAGCATTAGTCTAACGGAAAATATTCTTTTCATCTTGGTTATAAGGTTTCCACACATGGAAATACAAAACCAAGACAAATAAATATGTATCCCAGACCGCACTTTACAAAACAGAAATTAATCTGGTGATCCTCATACATCAGCCTAATTACATATCGAGTGAAATGGCTGGAGATTTGGCTGGAAGTTGATAAGCCAGAGGTGCTGATGAAAAGGTTATGGAGCTCAGGAGAGGTCCCAGTGGGAAGCCCAGGGAATTAGTCTTGGGCTCAGTCTTACTTTACATCTTAATTACTGATTTCAAAGAAAGGCTAAACTGCACATTAACTAATTTGCAGATGGTCCTAAACTGGCAAACACTGGGAACTGCAGATTAAAAATCCAAAGGGATTTTGGGGGTTCTGAAATGGGGATCGTTGAAATCCAGTCCCTAGGAACTAGGAAGATGATAGTGGAGATGAAACAGAAGGACCAGCTCAATCCTTTGTGGAGGCGTCCTTCTTCAAGACATAAGTCTTAACAACTAACGCACAGAAGCAGGTTTGAAACTGGGCGCGAAGCAGATGGCCCGGGAAGAGCCAGGAGAGAGAATTCTAAAATGCTACCAAGGCATTTGCTTGAGTACGCAATCAACTCAGCCTCCTTCCTTCCATGAAGTTCTGAACTGAGATCATGGCCCTTTGACCACCATGCATGAATTTGCTTTGCACTCTCCATCTCCTGGAGCAGCTGCTGGCCACCCTGCACCCTCGCATTGCTGTGAAACTATAAAATACCTCAGACTCTAGACCATGCGACATCCTGAGAAAACAGAACAGCACGACGGACCTCTCTGTTTCCTCTGTCTTCTGTGAGGTGTCAGTAAAAGCAGCAGGGCCAAGTGGGAAGCACAGTGCTAAAGCCACTCTCACAAACAGGTAATGCCTGGGCGGAGGGTGGGGTGCTTATCAGTGTACAAACAGTGGAAAAAAATCTTTAGTGGAATCCAGAAATGACAGAAATGAATCTCTAAATCAGCGCAGAATGTGACCCTTTATTACATTTAATACAGTTCCTCATGTTGTGGTGACCCCCAACCATAAAATTACTTTTGTTGCTACTTCATAACTGTAATTTTGCTACTGCTATGATGCATAATGTAAATATCCATGTTTTCTGATGGCTACCCCTGTGAAAGGCTCATTTGACCCCACCCCCCAGAGGAGTCACAGACCACGGGTGCCACGCTCTAAGAGACACAATGGGTAAAGTCAGTGGGAGTGTAATACCAAGATGTGAAGAATATCTCTGCGTTCAGAACCAGCTGAGGGGCAAGGTGGGAAAAGAAATGCAGCTGGGACAGTGGTGTCATTTCTGTCAATCCTGCCCTTGTCTGTGTGCCCATCTTCACACTGGGTCCACACAGTTAGCGTTGTCTCCAAGTAAGGAACTTTTTGTTAGTCCCCTAACCACTGAAAACCCTTTACATCCTGGAACTTGTTAAGTCGGTTATACTCTCCTCCTGCAAGGTGACACCTCTTAGCTCTGGAGAAATGAAAGCAGCTTGCTCAGGAGAATGAAGACAAAGGTAGTTGCTGTCCTTTCCTCCAGAGTGAGGAAGGGTAAACTGTGTTATCCGCACACAGGGCTGGGCTGCTGCACAGGGCACCATGGCTCAGTTGACAGCCCCAGGCAAGGTAAGTATGTGCCAGGCACTCTAGCCTCTATGACAGCCCTATGTGTGGTCAAGCATGTGAGAACCATGAACAACAGAAAAGAGAGCACCCAGAAGACAGACCCGGGAAGGACAGCAACCTTTTCAGGGAGATTGGGATGTACCAGAAGCATAGAAAGAACAGGAAAAAGTAAGTGAGGAGAAACATGTTCATCACAAGATAAAAAGAAAGGCAATTGCAGACAGACCTCATGGAAAACGAACAGAATCCTGGAATTGAAAGCCATTGTCTAGCTGAAACTCACAATGTGCCATGAGTTTAATATCAGTAAATCCATTTTCAAAGTCATCAAGTTGACTTTATCTTAAGTATTCTCTTAGAGTGACTAAGAAATGAAGTTAAGAGAAGGCAAAGTGACTGGAACGGACAAATGATAATAGAGACAGAGAGAAAGCATTTTAAACATTGGCTTTCAAATCCTGTCACCCCCTAACTGTGGCAATCAATATGAAAGACTTGGTTAGGATTAATGGAGAGACTGCAGCTTTCCCAGTGTTAGCAATCTTCCCATCCTGAAGCCGTGACTGGGTTCTGTGGCTTCTTCTAAACCAAAATCATTTAGCTCAAGAATACCCTTCACGATGTTCTGCAGGTTATACAATTAGAGACACTGTTGTGACCAAGGCCAGAGTACTCATTCCTTCCTCCAGTATAAACAGTCCAGTGATGTCATAAAAAGAAACAGAACTAAAGCAACCGTTAGAAATACCAAATGGCTGAAATGAATATATGGAGGTATGTCTTCATGCTTTGAATTATGAAGGCAAGAGAGATTTCTAGAGCTTTTATTAGTTAAGAGATGGAAATGTACAGAGTATCTCAGCTCAGTATGACATGTAGGTACACAGGCCAGGCCAGTCTCTCAGGATCATCCTCACCACCCACAGGTGGAGGCCAAAGCAGGCTGACACATGGCAATGGCCCAGCAGCAAGAACAGGAAGGAGTAAGAAAGTGGTGGGCAGCTTAACTGACCGGTAACCCTTACACCTCTGCCCCAGGTAAAAGATAAAATCTGTACAGAAAATGGCAGCAAGAAGATGCAATCTAAATGAAATCCCCATAATCCTAAGTCATTTCTGGGGTTGAATTTCAGAAATGTGGGTTTTTGAAGCTCTACTGTGGAATCAAACGAAATAGTCTACAGTCCACTGTTGCTCTGACTTCCAGAAAACAGTTTCTCCAGAAGATTCTATTACTCTTTGTGTTTTCAATTTACGGGTTGAACTTTTTCAGAGATCGGAAACGACGAAAGGAATCTTGTTTTTGCAATAACAAGCTGTTATATTTAGCTGTTCTCAGGGTGAACAAGGCAAAGCTTTACATACAAAAGTTGCGCATCTGGTTTTCTACCAGCAGGGGGAGGTGCAAGAACTCTAAAGCTTCCCCCACCGACGTGCTGAGAAGTGATTCTGAAAGGGAATGGGAAAAGTTACAGATTAGATTAATCACTTCCTTAAAACCAGCAAGGTTGGTCAAGGAGGATTTTCTTGGTGCGCATGAGGATATTATATCCATTAGAGTAGAAAGGACATGTTTGTTTCTGGTTTAAGATGCCCCTAAAGTGCTTTCTGCTTTATTTTCTTTTTCATAAACAAAAACTGCGACAGTAGCTAGGCTCCTTTCCATTGGCATGCTCTACACTTCTGGATGAGAATTCAGAAAAGGCCACCTTTGTCTTCACCTGAAAACATCTGGATTTCATTAGGGAGCTGGCACCTGCTTTTCCTGTGCATCCCACACTTTCTGACCTGTGACCTCTGAGGTCTGTCACCACCACAGGTGCTGGGGTTGAATGCCACCCTGTCTGTTCTCTGAGTCCACTATCCCTGATACTAACTGTTCCTCTTCCATCACAGGCTCAGGCAAAGGTTCTGTTTGACTTTGGGTGTTAGTCTCTTTCTACCATATAAAAGAAAGGATCTGTATTATATTAAATTCTACTCTGTCTTGCTACTTGAATTTGTAAGTGTATAGTACCAAGAAAACAATGAGCTGGAGGAAGCAGCCTTTCTCAGCCTATGGATCTTGACACCTTTGGGGCCAAATGATCCTTCCATGGAGGTATCCTAAGACCTTCCAAAACCACAGATATCTGCATTATGATTCGTAACAGCAGCAAAATTATAGTTATGAAGTAGTAATAAAGATGAAATGCATCTACTTGTCATTTTGTGTGAAAACTCAAATGATTCAGATAAAAATATTATCTTTTTTTTGATTTTCATATGATCTAACACTAACTTAAACTTTTCAGCATTTTAGTCCAAATGTTTTCCAAAGTCGTCTATTTCATTTTACCTGTCTTGTCATAGGCTATCAGCTTGATCCGGAATGTGATGTGACAGGCCATCCATAATTTGTGCACAGTCAATGATGGGATTATCTGATTTATTGCACAAATACACAGATATAGATATTTATCACGAGAGTTAGAAAGAAGTATAGTCCAATATTCAGAATTTTCAAAAATTATGTTAAAATTATACTTACCAAATAATTCTGTATTCTCAAAAATTGATAAAATATTATCCAGATAAATTTTACTAATGTGTTTTTATCAAAAGTATAACTTTTAATTGAAATTTCTCAAAATGCTTTTATTTTCTTTCAAATAAATTGTTTCAAATACTTTGCGCTGGGAATGAAATCAAATGATAGGCCTATGGAGCTTCGAAAGAAAACCATGGGACAGCATCTCTAAATGGCTCTCTTTAGATGTCAACAGTGTCTTCAATGTGGATACAGTGTAAACACCTTTTAAAATACCAAAACAAAAATTTCCCATTGGAACCCAGGCTCTCAGGGATATAGCTTCATCTCTAGGATTCTATTTGCTTCTCTGATACCAGTGGACTTGAGGGGTTGTCTCAGCAATATAAATCACCAACATGACAGACCTGGAAGGATATGTCTACCAAGGCGATAGAGTCATTAATGCTAAGGAGTAATCAAGAACTTTCTGATTGGACTTATGGCTTTTTCCGCAGGACAGAATGCGTGTCTGGTGCTGTAAATCTAGCTAAGAATCCATGACTGTGGTGGGGGCCCTAGGGAAGGAACTTGTGTTATTTTGCCAAATGAACATAGCAACAAACTACCTTCTGAATGCTTATCCCTGTACCTGTAGATTGTTGTGTCTCTCACCCTCACCAAGGGAAACTGTTTTTTTTTTTGTTTTTTTTTTTTGTAGTGGATAGTAGTTAATACAGGGGTGTGCAATTGGTCAAAGTACAGAGGAAAGGCCACAGTAGAGAGTTCAGCCCTAAATATAACACCTACATGTGTGGCATTGTTGACTTTTGTTTACTCTTGCTCTTTTTTTCTTTATCACAAAGACAGCAGCTAAGGCCCTGTGAGCTCTGCTGTACCCTTTGAGATTTTTCTTTAAGGTTTTGAATTTTTCCAAAAACTCATCAGGAAGCTCTGGAAAAATCTCAAGCCTCTCTAGAGGTTTTCGTTTCCATTCCATTGGGTCTGTTCATGTATTTTTTCCCTTACAGGACTGATTCCTCTTCCGTTCTTCTGGAATAACTTTGTCCTCCATGCAACTTCAGTTTACTTGCTGTATCTAAGCTGGAGATGGTGGGAACAGATCTTCCTGAGAACACTGGAAATGTGGATGCCAAGTGTTCTTTCCAACGGATGCGACCGGCAGATAAGAACAACAAGAAACACTACAGTCCACAGTGGGCCAGACGCGGTCTTGACTCTACCAGCATATACTGAGCCCAGTGACAAGTGGCTATAATACATTTTTTTTTGTTTGGCTATTGAATAAATTTTATCCTATTATTTATTAATATGGTATTTCATCCCCTCTGTTACCTACAGGGTGCCTGAAGTTCTGTGCTCCAGTTCTGATCAGCTGCTGGGCCTTACATCTATATTCTAATACAACTTTGCTGGGCCTAAAATCTATATTCTAATATAACTTTGTCATCACAGCATGAACAGTGCATATTCCTGCACACACACGCATCACATATGAGAAATAAACATTTATAATTCTATAAGAATTAATAACCACACAAGTGAGTGGAGTTTTCCATGATAATAGAGAAAAACTTCACACATTGTTATATTTTAAGAAGCATACTATTTTATGTCCGTGTTGCTATTGTTGTTGTTTTGTTGATTTTATGTATATTTTTCCTTGTCTTTTTATCTACACTTTTTAAGAGTCATTTTTATAGCAAATACTTTATAATTCTTTCAATAAGCAGTACACTTTTGATTCTTATGCCATTTCCAAGGAGTTCTTTTGTAAACAACATCAAGGGCATGTACTTATACACCACATTTTGAAGCATAGCTGTTTATTTCTCCAACAAAGTCAGTGATGGAAGTTTAAAAAATTATTGAAAGATGGTACATTCAAATGAGGATACAAAGATTATTTTTCTCTGGTTACACACAGAGATACACACAAATACACACGCAGACACTAAAATATATACAATGTCTTAAATTTTTTTTTATTGCTGATTCATAAACTCTTTTGATCACAGTCCTGCTTTTGTTAGAGTTGCTGCACAGCTCGGGTACCACATGCCAGAAATCAATGTGTCATAGAGACAGTCTTACTGTAATGAAAAAGAGCGTGTGCTGTGGCAGTCACTCCTCAAGAACTGACGAACTCATGACTTGTTTCTTGTTTTGCTCTTATTATCAGGACACTTACCCTCTCCCTCAGCACCTTGAGCCTCTAGGGAGAAGTAAGGAAGAGTCAGAAAAGAACTCTTGAGTTTACAAATTTTCCCTGAGGCAGCCATCTGCAGGGTCATCTCCCCACACTCATTTCTGCTGGGACTTGGGTGGGGATGCTCTGAAGAGAAGTTGGAAGAGGAGGGGCAGAGAGCTATTGCTCAACATCTGCCATTTGGCTGCTAGTACTAGGTCATCTCCTATAAAGCACCAGTGATGGGAGCAGCCTGTGTTGACCAGTGTGCCGTCATGGTTACAGCATCTCAGCAATCCTGAGGTCCCCATGGATGGAGTGCATAGCTTACCCAAGCCTAGTGGCAGAGCGATTCAGGTAGCAGTTCCAGCACCACATCCGTATCCCCAAACACTTCACAAAAATAAAAGGTTCTTGTTCTTGACTTTAGGGGCTTTTTTCCCAAACTCTACTGCAAGGCTAGACTAGAGCCCAAGGGTCCCTCTCTCTGAAGGAAATTCCCACTTCTGATTAGTGCAAGTGCCTTATTTCTCACAGCAGGACTTAATTTTATCATTTGGAGGATTGCCTGGCAGATCTTTTGTTATCCCCAAATTCCAATCGAAGACAGGAAAAGCTCTCTAAAGTGGCTTTTGCAGAGCATTTTAGTGGGGTCACAAGATGAGCAGATGCTTCCATGACTCTCTTAAGACTGTCATGTGTATGGACTGGTGCATGTTTATAACCCATTGCCTCGAATAAACCCCAGCTGGTTGAATGAACAAAGCAGTGATTCGAGGGAAGAGAGGAGAATGATCCTTTGGGAACTCCTGCCTTTTCCTTCTCTTACATAAGGATCCTATCATTCAGACAGAGTAGATTTTGTTCAATTAATTTCAAATTTACATTTTATGGGATTCAGCCTACTCTGTGCTAAGAAAACTTATAAGCACACTGAACATGTTTACAGACACAGATGCCAAATGCACACTGAACGTGTATACAGACACAGATGTCAAATGCACACTGAACATGTATACAGACACAGATGTTAAATCATCCTTATTTTAACAGGCGATTGTGCTTCCCTTATAGATGGTGTCAAGAAGGTGGTTATGGTAGTGAAGAGTGAATAACTGAGACTTGGAATTTGAAACATTCTTACAACTCTATATGATACTTCACTAGCCTTAAAGTAGAATAAACAAGGGATGTTGGTAATTGTGTAATGTTATGCCCAAATCCATGAAGTCCCCCAATGCCAACAAGGAGACTGAGTCCCATATGTAAAAGCAAAGAGCCTTTATTTTATGTAAATTTGCAAACTCGGTCTCTCCGCATGTCCAACGTATTGGAATAAATGGAGAGCCCAGAGCTCTGTTAGAGTTGTGTTTTTATAGTAGTAAAGGTGGGAGTGAGGGGTTTCTGAGGTTCAAGAACCCTGATTGGCTGACATTTGTCTACGGGTGTCCTGGTGAGTGTGTGCTGGCAGGTGATCCTATCTACAGCGGTTGGAATGTTAGACATTTCCTTTGGATGATCTGTTCTTGGGTGGTGCTCAGGTAATCTTAGTTTATGGTCCTTGCTGCAACCAGGTATTGTTTCAGGGTAAACTACTGAGAATCAGGCCTCTATTAAACTTATCAACAGCTGAGTCTTACTCTGACAGGTGATAATGGTTGGAAGGAAAGAACTTCCTTTGGGTGATCTGTTCATATTTAGCTTATCATGGCTGGCTCCTACAGGTAACAGTTTCCTCTGAGACTCAAACATTCTATCCTGCCGGGAATCTCCTTAAGGATGAAGGTTAACAATGCAAAAATAGCTTCAGGAAGTCCCTGAAACTGACCTCTCCTGCCCAAAGTCAAAGAGCTAAACTTGCAAAAAAGACTCCAGCAGGTTACAAAATTCAACAGAAACCAGCTGTGACGGCTTAAGTACATGTGGCCCTCAAAGACACACGTGTTTGCATGCCTGGCCTATCCAGAGTGGCACTACTAGGAAGTGTAGCCTTATTGGAGGAAGTGTGTCACTGTGGACGCTGGCCTTGAGGTCTCATAGATGTTAAAATCAGGCCCAGTGAGAGAGACAGTTCACTTCCTGTGTCCAACAGAACACGATGTAGAACTCTCATCTCCTCCAGCATCATGTCTGGCTGCCTGCCACCCTTCATGATGATAATGGACTAAACCTCTGAACTGTAAGCCAGCCTCAATTAAATGCTTTCCTTTAAAGTGTTGCTGAGGTCATATGGTCTCTTCACAGCAATAGAAACCTTAATTAAGGCACCAGCTGAGCTGCCTGAAGAGGTTTGTACCAATGGAGGCACATGGTACGGACATTCTCCAGTCTGTTGAGTTGCCTGTAGGCTGTGCAGTGTACTGCAGGTCCCCAGCTTCATGAGCTGTCATTCGTGCAGGGTTGGGCTTCGGTGATGCAGCTGTCTTTGAGTTATGTCTGCTCCTCTAAGAAACCACTCACCCATATTCTTGTAAGTAACCTTAATAAAAATAATTGGTTCAGTAGACAGGACTGTGGTGTTCTCTGTATTTTGGTCTGTTGTGGGTTCTGAAGGGATTGGTATTGGCTTAGGCCCAAGTTCTCATCAGCACAAAGGAGATATATTTGTCCCAGAGGGACAAAAAGGCAGGGAATAAAAGACAAAGACAGGAGGACACTGGAGAAGGGGAAGGAAACAAGGGAGTAGGGGAATATTTGGGGGTGGAGTGGGGATAGGATTCTGTGTGTCTGGATAGAGAGGTTACAAACATGACCCACAAGCAAATGACAGTTCATTAAGGTAAAGGGGAAGCCCTGTGTTAGGATGAGCTGTTTATCTTGGTTAGGCATGTTAATTAGGTGAGCTAAAAGGGGCTTCTGATGGTTGGAATTCAATACTGTGGTAGCCAGACCATAATAGTCAGCCTCAGGAGGAGGAAATGACCAACTAAGGGAATAGACCTTAAAGGCTAGTTTTAGGAATGTAGTTTAATAAGCAAGAGGCATGCTTGTCATGCTCTGTCTGGCTAAAGTCCTTCAGGCTCCGTATCTGGGATGAGTAGACACATGTGTTGTGTCCTCCCGGAAAAGGTTTGTCACACAGCAGTAATATTGTCTATCTAGTTTTTAAGTCATCCATATCTCTGTTTCTTTCTCACACACTTCAAATATACAGACAGACATGAAGTGTTAGAGGTCAAACAGTTCATAAGATAAACAAGTAAAAGGATCATAAAAATATTTATTTGTTTCTGCTAGAAACTTTGATATCTAGTGTAAAATACCAACTTCTGCCTATCAACTTTAATTATATTTATTTCTTAATTTTTTTATTTTATTGAGCTGTACATTTTTCTCTGTTCCTCTCCCTTCCTCTCCCCTCCCCTTCTATGTTCTCCCATGGTCCCCATGCTCCCAATTTACTCAGGAGATCTTGTCTTTTTCTACTTCCCATGTAGATTAGATCCATGGGTGTCTCTCTTATAAATTTTAATATCAGTGTGTAGTCACATGTATGACTATATATGAGACTACGAGAGTCTAGGCATAATTAGAGACTGAGTCTGAAGCTAAAATCAGAGGGTCAAGGTACCAGCGGTGTAGGGTCTGAAAACTGAACCGGAGAGCCACACTGTGATGATGTAGTGAGAGAAAAGATGAATATTACAGCCAAAGAGGGGAATAGAGAGAGAGAGAGAGAGAGAGAGAGAGAGAGAGAGAGAGAGTCCTGCCTTCCTCTATATTTTTTGTTCCTTGGCGCTATGAATGAACTAGCTGATGGCCACCTAAAGTAGCAGTAGCAACTTTTCTTTCCTCAACTACTAATGCAAATGCTGATCTTTTCTAAATATCTTCATTGAAAGACATATAATCCTATGTTTCTAGTCATGCTTTCTCCTTCCTTGTGTTCTCTGTAGCCATTTGAAACCACCCGTCTTTTCCCCATTTCTATACCATGTCACTGAAAGACAGTATAGAAGGAAGCATGCTTTTGAGAACTGTCTTGTTCACTTCCAAGTCTGGAACGTTTGAGACACAAAGAAGCCTTGGTGTGGTGGGTTGAATAAGAATGACCCCCTCATTGGTGCGTATATTTGAATGCATCGTTCTTAATTGATTGACCTGTTTGAGGAAGGACCAGGGGGTGTGGCCATGTTGGAGGAGGTGTGTCACTAGGGGCAGGCTTTGAGGTTTTAAAAGGTCAAGTCAGGCTGTCTCTGTCTCTGTCCCTGTCTCTCTCTGTCTGTCTCTGTCTCCCTCTCTGACCCTCTCTCTGTCTCTCTCTGTCTCTGTCTCCCTCTCTGTCCCTCTCTCTGTCTCTCTTTCTCTGTTTCTCTCTCTGTCGCTCTGTCTCTCTCTCTCTCTCCCCCTCTACCCATCATCCACTTCTGGGTCAAGTTGAAGAGAGAGGAGGGATTATATGAGCAAGAGTAGGGGTGAGGGGGTGGGAGGGGCCGGGGACCATGATGGGGAAAACCACAGAAACAGCTGGCCCAAGCTAGTGGGAGCTCATGGTCTGGACTGACAGCTGAGGAGTCTGCATGGGACAAAACTAGGCTCTCTGAATGTGGGTGACAGCTGTGTGGTTTTGTCTATTTGAGGGAACCTTGGAAGTGGGGCCAGAATTTATCTCAGGTGCATGAGCTGACGTTTTGGAGCCCACTCCTTATGGTGGGATACATTACTCATTCTTAAGGCAGTGGGGAGGGACTTGGCCCTTCCTCAACTGGATATACCAGGCTTAGTTGACTCCCCATGGGAGGTCTTACTCTCTCTGAGATGTGGATTGTGTGGGCAGGGGGAGGGAAACGTGAGGAGAGTAAGGAGGGGGAATTGTGGTTGTTATGTAAAGTGAATTTAAAAAGAAAATAAAAATAAAAGTAAACTTATTAAGAAACAATTGATTGTTACAAATCTATTAACCAAAGCTATATAATTATAAAAAGACCAGATTAAAAAAAGAGATATTTTCAACATAACCAAAAGGTAAGGTTCCATTCTAGCCAAATGGTGATAAAGGATCCAATTTACACTTGTGTTTTCTTAAATAACTAAAATAAGGGAATCATTATGAAAAAAGAGCTTTTAAAAGGTGAGTCTATTACAGTGGGCACTAAAAACCAAGGAGGCAGTCAAAAGAGCCCTCCAATTCCATCCACTCCATCTTGGAAATGTTTCGATGCCTTCAGGCAAAGAAAGAGAGTGGAGCTGGCACTCTGTGCTCTTGTTCAGTAGAGGTTAACTGAGAGACTGGAGAAACCAAGCAGGAGCTCCCAGATCTGAGGAGTAGAGAGTAACAAAACATGAAGCGACCCACAGAAAGGTCCTCCATGCTCCTTCACACACTGACAAAATGTGTCAGGAAAGAACCACAGGAAAGGGATAGGGAGTGTTCTAGTCTCACTAAGATTAGGAATAGTTTCTGTTTCAGGAACCCAGAGTTGGAAGCTCCTCATTGGGGGGGTGGGAGGGGGGTGGGCAGGAACACTCATTTGATACTGCTTTGGTAATGGGTCAATCAGCCTATACCATATAAGAGGCAATGCCAGGCAATGCTTCAAAGACACCACTGAAAGATTAGACCCTTTCTCATGTGACTCACACAGATCAGAGGTCAAGGAATAAGAGCGAGCACAGATGTGCACATTTGTGCACAGAGATGAACATCCGGAAACCCGCAAAGTGAAATCTGCTGTGACCCTAATCTCAAAGATTCCAGGTTCGCAAAGAAGCAGGCAACCACTTCCCACTCTGAAGAGAAAAATCCACTGACTGAAACATTTAGAAGGACAAAGTATTATGGGAGTTATTGTAGGCTACTACAATTTCAATTCCTGTTTCAAGGAGGCCAGGAAACGATAAGCTTGTGAGTGAAAAATGTAGGTGACAGAAAGATAGATAGAAAAGACTTAGATTGGAAATCGGAAGTGAAAAGCTACATTTAAGGTGTCACGGTGAGTCTTTCTCTACTTCTCTTGAGTTTCTTTTTCTGCTCTTTTCCCTGTCCCAAGAATAATTTGCTCGAGAAGCCATCTTAAAGCTCATCTGTGAGAGACAAAGGGTGGTACTCTGAATTTACAGCCAGGTCCCGGGACACCAGCCAGTGCTCTGACCTCTACAGTGACTACGCCTTTAGTCCCTGGCCATTGCTAATTGCTTGAGTCATCTCCTTTCTTTGGAAGCTTTTTCTCCTTAGCTCCCTAAACAAATAGTATGATTTCTAAGAACGATGGTCTTATGGAGAAAAGAATGTAACTCACCAAATCATTGTCTTCAAAATATTTTACCAACCATGGGTTAATTTGTTTATGAAGATCTGCCATAGACAATTCTTTACCTAGGGGTATATGCAAACAATATTTTGTGAATGAGTCACATGTAAGTTCAATGAAACACAGGGATTCCCCCAGTTCTGGTCCTGCTCCACACAATGCTGTTGTTGACTCTCAAATACCTACAAGGAAAAGCTCCACTAGTTGTATGGGAAGAGATAAAGTCATGTTTTTATTTGTCTACTTTCTCGGAATACTTTGTATTCTTTCCAAGCAAACGCAATTTGCTCTAATTGGTTTGAATTCAAGTTCATGCTCTCTGAGTTGAGACTTCCTTTGCTAAAAAAGATGTCTGCTCCTTCAAAGTCCACATGCTACTCTAACAAATAACAGAGGCTAACGTTGGGGGATTTGTCTCTAAATGTGAGATCCCAAAGGGACATTGAACTGTATTTGACTTTAAAGTTGTCTTTTTTATAGATACAAATATTTGACATCTGACCCAAAATCTGTCCTCCTGAAATATGTCTAAGAGAAAAATAAACACTTATGATTTATGATAGACACACTTTTGAAACATGCTTCTGAAGAGAGAACTGGTTTGACGCAGTTTGGCACCAACAATTGAACTTTGAGTATAATGGATGAGTCTGTCAGTATTAAAATGGTTTTGCATGGACAAAACAAAGTTTTCTTGTACTTTATAATTAAATATACATAACAAAATGTTTCTTATTTCTCATTAGTAAATGATAAAAGTAAAATTGAGTTCAGTCTAAGTATTTCAAGACGGTTAAGATTAGACATAAAGGATTTTACATCTTAATATGATTTTCACATTAAGGTTTTTATGGCTAAATTCTGTTAATTAATGATTTAAGTGTAGAGAATGGCTGATAATTGACCTCTGTTTCACTCAGGCAAATTACATTCTTCAGACTTAACTAGCCGTCTGGCATGAAAATTATAAAATACACCCAAATAAGCAAAAAATAAAATTTAAACAGAGCACCAAAGCCTGTCTGACAAAACTGCTTTCCAAGCAAGTTGACTAACACTTACAGAACAGTTAGAAGAAGCCACATGCTACTCACAAGCCAAAAGCACATTGCTCCAAATGGTTTTAAACACGGAAACGACACAAATATGTTTCCTGCCACCAAGATACTTAGAACCTATTCAAACAGATTTATTAATAAATGTAAACATTTTGAAGTATAACAGTACAAATATTATATGTACAAGCTGTTTTTGAAAATTTTTACGTAAATTGATGCATCTTATCTCCCAAATCCTATGGTCCAAGATCAGAAATATCAGAGGCAGGTTTTGATGAAGACAAGAAATGTAGTAATAAGAACAAATTTTCATAGGTAGAAAATACAGTAAGGGGAGGAAAGAAAAAAAAGTTTACGGATTTCAGTTTTAACTAGGACTCCTCATGTAAGTAGCCATGCGAACTAAATAAATGCTAAAATATGCCATTAGTGGCTTATTTTCTATAGTTGGGAATAGAGACTGAATTAGCCATGCATAAGGCCTTAGACAGTCAGTTATAGTAAACCAAGTATGTTGTGCCACATTTACCTCCTTCCTCAACATGGTATAATTATTTTTGTTTTTAAAAGATCTCATAACAGTTACCCCACAATGATAGTGGCTCAAAAACTCATGAACTTATTTTCTGACATATAAATAAGCTCTTGTTAGAAAGTCCGAAGTCAGTGTGGTAGTTCCATGACGTCACAAGACATGCAAACTCCTCTTGTGTTTCTGCTCACCATTTTTGGTGTACTGCCACCATACTCAAGGTAGACACTTGGTCCAGGACAGATGATGCAATTCCAGCCAACTTACGATCCAAAGAACAGAGTGAAAACTATAGGAAGGTAAAATGAATTTTTCCCTAAACTCCCTATGGTTTGTGCTCCTAATGGCCCAATATGACTAAAGACTTGGTTCTCAATTTGGTGGTTCTGGAAGTGATGAGGACCTCTAAGAGGTGGAGCCTAGAGGAGCAGAAAGAATGAGAGGTCAGAGTTTTAGGGCGGAGTGCTGTGAAAATGTCTTTCAGATATGACAAAGCCATTGACCAAAGAACCAACTGCTTCTCTGGTCGCAGGCACCAGCGTGGACTGTCACTATTTCATCATGTGACAGGTGGGGGGGGGGACTCGGATGGCTTCACATCTCAATGAGGGGCTGAGGGAAGCTAATGGATGCCAGGGGAGGAGAATTGATTTTCCTCTGCGGGGTAGCTACTCATCTGCTGTCCCTGTTCCAGTAACTAACCCCCTACTTATGCATATGGAAGCAACCATGATTAAACTCAATGTATGGGAGCAAAGGACATAAAAGTGGATGAAGGTTTATTGAGAAGCAGCATTTTATTCCAAACAGGGCAGTTGTAGAGCGTAATAAAGTTCTAAGATGCCCCAAATTCAAGATATAGATGTAGAACATTGTCAAAGAACCATTTTTTTAAAAAAAAAAAAAAGAGCTGGAGTCTCGTGGAAGGTAAGTTATTGTAGGCTCATCATTGGGAGGACTCAAGAGTCCCCAGTCTCCCGTCTCTGGCTGCTCCTGGTTCAGTATATAACATATACTTGTTACTGCCTGTGCTGTTAGCTACACACCACGATGTGACGTAAATGGAAAATTCAGGTGCCCTTGCTTGAATCCCCAACACTGAGTCAAACCTTTTCTCTTCCCTAGTTGTCCATGTCAAATATTTCATTGTTGTAATAAAAATCTATTGCGGTCTTTTTAAAGAATCTTTCCAGAATTCTTTGGCAACACATTAATTCTCATGTGTCTAAAGTGGATGTTGACAATAGCCCAAAACTGCTTGGAAATTTGCCGTCTATTAAAGCTGGTTTAGTTAATGTGATGGTTTCGATGAGATTTTTCCCTGAAAGTCTGGAGTATTTGAACAGTCTGACCAGAGTAGACACTGTTTTGGGGGGCTTTTGAGGTATGGCTTTGCTGCACTACGTGTGCCTCGGTGGCAGTCACTGAGGTTTTAAAAACCACGTGCCATTTCCCCTTAGCTCTCTATTTCCTGTTTAAAGTTCAAGATGTGAACACTCAGCTTCCTGCTGAAGCCTCTAAGGTTATAGCCTTCTGTCCCTACCATTACAGATTCATTAAGTCCATGCATGGAGGCTGGACTTAAACCTTCACAAGGGTGAGAAGGTGTTTCCCCCAAAAGCAACACAGCCACCATAAGAATCTTGCCAACAAGGGAGAGAAATGTCCAGATTCAGGTGAGTTTACATTATCGGATGGTACAATTCAATCAACTGAGACAGTTAAGAGAAGGTGCTGATGTCCAGGACTCTGCGTGGATAGCGACAATGAACTGTTTTCAGGGGCTAAGTAATTTTGATGAGGGGTGTCAGCTGTTGATTAGCCTGCTACCATTTCTTGTGTGGGCAAAACACCAACTCTTTTGATTGAATATGTTTATGGAAAGAGTCGAGTAGTAGGGAATTGTTTGAGTTATTTTATAGATGAGTGATAAATCACATCTGTAATGTCAGTAACTAAGTGTGGTACCAGTGAAAGTCTGCTATATTTCGGTCTTTTTTTTTTTTTTTTTTTCCACCAGGAGTAGCAAGGACCAAGCCTGGACCTTATACAGAAAGGAGGAATGAGGACCCAGTAAGAGACCCTCTACAGCTTATCTTCTGGACTACAAATACCCAAGCAACACACAAGATCCCGTGTCACCCCCATGCACCCACTGGCCCTTGGTCTTATATCCAACAAACATTTTGCCAAAGGAGTCAGATGCTCAGGGAAGGGCAAGGTGAGGACAGGATTTCCAGGGATCAATGGCAAAACTTCCAACCCTAAGTGGGGGCTGAGGGATGGTGACCACTGAGCATGGGGAGCAAAGCACAAAGGGCCAGAGGGATAGGTGGGGGAGTCCGAGTATAGCTCGGATAGCACAAGCGCTTGTATGTGTAGATGTAGGCTTTGCAGCTGAGACACGTATGCGTCTCATCCTTGACGTCATTGATGAGGCAGGGCATCAAGCGGCAGCCCAGGTCATAGGCAGCAGAAGAAGCCCAGCATGCAATTCATCAGGTCAATCTCATAGGAGATGGTGGTGATTGCCTGCTGGCAGTGGGGGCACACTGTACAGGTGCACCCTCAAAGATCTCTCTCTGTAGCACCGTCACTGTGGTGGCTGCTCTTAATAGAACCAAGACTGTGACCGTGCGGCCCCCAGGGCCACAATAGGATCCTGGTGGGTAGGGCCCCGGTGGATAATAGCCCACAGGTGGGTGAGGGCCTGGAGGAGGGTAGAAACCCACAGGCATGTAGGTGCCACTCATGTGAGGGGCACAAAACCAGGCTGAGGCACTGGATGATTGGGTTAACTCCTAAGGTGGAGGAGCAACAGCAGCCCAGGGCAGAGCCATGCCTGGTGGTGGCTGCATCACTGCTGGGGGTGGGTGAGGCCCCCGGGTAGGTGCGGCTCCACTTTCCCCCCCTAGTAGTGGGGCTGTAGGATCTCCAAGATGAGGAGGGGGTGGTTCTTTAGACATTTTTGCTGCTGCTCCTCCTGGACCTCAGATTCTTGGTGCGCAGAGAATAAAAGCGGGTGAGAGCGGTTCAGCTACTGGCTGAGGCACGGATCCAGGCATTCTCAATCCCTACAGAGCCAATTCCCCTGCTTGAAGGAATACAAAAGGAGTCAGCTGAGGTTGATATCTGACACTGGCTTGTCCCCTTCTGTTTTGATCCGAATCCAGGAACCCGAGGCTGGAGGAACACAGAGACTGGCAGGTGTCCAGCCGGTGCTCCCAGGAGCCCCTGTATCATTGGCCCCTCACAACAGATTCATAAGCTAAGGTCCCTTCCTACTCATTAAGTGTGAAAACCAGGTGACTTTGTCTAGTAGGGCTACATTCTTGTAACTTTATAAAGGTTATCTCAACATCAGTGGATTTTGTTCTCCCAGCTTCGTATCCAAAACGGTATGTGCTAGAATTATTTAGATGCAAGCAATGTTTATATTCTATACACATATTCAGCCTCCTGCAAAAGACATCCAAGGCGTAGATAATAAAATCTGGCAGCTCCCTGAGAAGTCAGTTATTGATTTCAAATCTCAAGGCTGTTCCTGACTGTGGCATCCTCTTCAACAAACTATTCCCTTTCTTACGTCAACATAGAGATTTTGAGAATTACACCACAAGTATTGTGACATCTTCAGCACAATAGAGAATTCTGGATTTGAGTTTTCAGAATTATAGATCAAATTTTGTGACCTTTTAGTACAGTTCTTTGTTTATGAATGAGTTTATTTGCTAAATGCCTGAGATACTCCAGCTACTCTTCAGTATTACACAGAAGAGAAGAAAACCTTTCTGCCTCTTTACAATCTTAGACGTTTAAGGAATACAGCATCATTCTGTGAGAACTGCCAAGTATAAAAACACAGCAATGAAATATGGCACTTTAACTGTATTTCAGACCAAAAGGTCCTAAGGGGCATTTGTAGAACATTCCAACTGAAAGCAGCAGAATATGTGTCCTTCACAAATATTCATGGTAGAGTTTCCAAGAAAGACCACGTATAAGACTGAAAAACCAGCCTTAACAGACATCAAATGACTCAAATCATATCAATTATTTTCTTTCATCACAATGGTCTGGAATTGTAAATCACAAGAGAAAATTTGGAAGACTCACAAATGCATGGAGATCAAGCATACTGAATATGCTACTGATGAATAGAGAAACCAAAAGAGAACTGTGTACACACCTCCTCAGTCTCTGCAGGTTACATATGATACCCCAATAGTCATGGTAGAGCTCAGTGTCACACCTGTCCTTTTTCAATGTTAATAATTATTTTATTATTTGAAAAATCAAAATATGACATCTTTTTTCCCTTTCTCACTCCAACCCCTTACATATATGCCATCTCTCTTTGAAATTATGGTTTATTTTTCTAAAGTTATTACTGGTATGTATATCTCAATCCATTTAGTATTACTTCTATGTAAGTAATTTCAAGGCTGACCAATTGGTATAGAATAACTAGCTATGGAACTTATCCCAGGAAGACTATTTCTCCTGCTCTCAGCGTTCCTTAGTTGCATGTAGTTCTCTGTTTAGGGATGGGGCCCTATGAGATCTTCGTTTTCCATGTTATCATGTCTACTGATGTACTTTTTTGGGTCGCGTTTGGGCTACCATATAGTTGGGGGATCATGGGTGAGGCTCCCCTCTCATTTTAGGAGACACAATTTCACAGCAGCTTTCCTGGTCACCTGGCTCTTAAAATTTTTCTTACCCCTCTTCTTCTGACTGCATTATAAACATCTATTCTGCTGCCCACAGATAGATGTAGGTCTCACCCATCAAAGAAACATCTGTTTACAAAAGGAGATCGTTACAGAAAACTACAAAGGTTCAAAATCCAGAGAACAAATCATTCTTGTTTCAGTCACCTATGAATAGCTACAGTGTTAGTTAGGAGAAATCCTTTACATATTGAATACATGTCTGTCTTTGTTCTGACTCCAGGTCATTTAGACATTGCTTTCTCCAGTTCACTTTTCTGCCCTAACAGAGCTTTATAGTCCTTATTGTGAAAGTTGCTTTTCTCAGTGACTTCTTCATTCATTAATAGAATACTAGGGTATAGATGCAGCTTTGAGAAGTAATCTAATCTCCCATCACTTTGATTTATTTCATAATTCTAGGATTACAAGATATTTCTTCTTTGACTTAGCCATTTAGAATAGTTGCCATTATAAAACACTGAAGAGTACATTGTACCCAACAATGATGTCCTTAGTACAGACAGCAACCAGATGACCTAATGTGTCTTTCAGTTTCTAACTTCTATGATATATTACAGTATGGCATCTCTTTGTATAATAGTCCTTTATGTGAAGAAATGAACATATCATCTAATTCTTTATTCCTTTTGCTTTTCAACCACAATATAGCCTCTGATCAAGCTCAACATTAAAATTAGAAAGCAGATGAACATCTTTCAATGAGCTCTGAAATCCTCTGTTCACAAGGTAGAATGCAAAACTGATGAACTCTGAATTTATAACTAAGTAGATGAAGTTTTATTGTGTAGATAAACTTATTGACCAAGAACATATGCCCTTCCTCTTCTGTGTTTCATCTATTTATCTTCTCCCTAATTCACCTAATTTATGAATTGTATGAAAAATCACTCTAAAATGATGAAATCATCTGATGTCATTTCAATTAATCAGCTCCTCTTGCAACTCTTGCAATACATGAATAGGGTACTCCTTTTGCTTTCTAAATTACTAGGGTTTGAATTATACAAAATGCTTTATGTCTTCAAGTGTATTCTTAATTTTAATTACAACAGCATAATTAGAAACACAATATAACTAGAGCAGTTTGGGTGGATATTTCTTGCTCATGGTTATTAAAATTTTTCAAGTAGTTGAAGGAATAATTATGTGAGTATGTATGTGTTTTTAGTGCATGTGTGTGGCCATGTATATGTACACACACAGAGGCCAGAAAGGACACATTATAAGACCACTCTCCATCTTTTTTCCTTGAGATCAAGGGTCTTGCTAACCTTCCATCTTCACAATCTTCAGTAGACAAGCTGGCTGAAAAGTCACAGTAATGCTCCTGTCTCTACCTGCTCCATGCCCTGACTTTTACTTGGTACTGGGGATGAGGGTGTCTCAATTCAAGTCTTCGTACTTTCACAACAAACTTTAATACCCACTGAGCAAAATTCCCTTCAACTCAATAAGTTTTTCATTCATTTTTTAAAACTGCATTCACTCTCTTAGGTAGTCGTTCTGTGTACTAACAAAGAAAAAATTCCATTTATTATTAAATAATATGACAGATCTTTGAAGAGATTCCATTTGTTTTCTAAGCACCTCATAAGACAAATGCTTATCATAAAATCTAGTCCCCAGAACAGTCCCTGACAGATGGTGGCATGTTGTGATATACAGCCACGAGCATTACTTTATTGGATGGCATCCATCAAAATCATAAAAGAATGGCTATGTATCACAGATTATTAAAATCCTAAGATGTGCGTTAATGAACTTTAGTTCGGGGAACATTTTTAGGATCACAGAACACTGAGAGGGGAGAGTGCAGAGATTCTGTTTGTGAGTTTTATAGTCATTGAGCAATGTAGTTCTCAGCAGGTGACTGGCACAGAGCAACAACTCACAAAGGTGAATTGGCACCTACAGGTCTCATTTCCCTCAGATTCTCCATCATTCATTCTTATCTTTGCTCTTGCCTTCACTCTCGAATAAATTTACTAAATGGTCTACAATTAGAAATGGACCTCGATTTTTACATTTCTGACAGGGGAAACCTCAGTGACTACACTGACATCTGTCTCTCGGCTCCCTCCTGGAAGTCCTGCACCTTTCTCTGCATGACATTCCCCAAAGTCTCGTATCTGTTTACCATGATCTGCTCTCAAGAAATCATCTAAGACTTCTCTGTAAACATGTGAGGTCCCTTTGCAGACCCCATCAAAGAATTAAGCCAGCCTCGCGCAAATGGCCCTGGCTGAGGAGGGGAAGCGTGCCCCTCGACACCCAGTCCCAGAGACAGTCAGATGCAGTGGGGCAGTGAGTCAAGCTGGAACTCATTTATTTTCTTACAACATGCAACTTATAAAGCAAAACCCCATGAATCCAAGAAGCGGGAGGGAAATTAACCAATCACATCAGCAGTCACGTCTATGAACCTAGGCTCCTTTAGCCCCTAATGGGGATCACATGGGCATCAGACACTTTATGTCATCTTACCCCATCTCTAACTCCAATCATCTTCTTGTGAATAAGTCAGATCTCCTCCCCACTTTGCTCCCCTTCAGCACCATCTTGGCTGGGACTATTCTTCATGGGCTTTGCAACATCACCTTTTTGAATTTCACGACTGTCCCAGGTGTTCAGATACAGTCCACAACTACTTGGCCTGACGCTATCTTCTGACCTACTCTCCTTGTCTCTCCCCAACTCTAAACTCATACAGTGTGTAGATGATGTTCTACTTTGCAGCCCGTCATTACAAATTAGCCAAACTAACATCTCTGCTCTCCTAAATTTCTTACCCACCCAGGATATAGAGTCTCACTTTCCTAGGTTCAAGTGTCCGCCCCTCAGGTTACCTACTTGGGTCTAACAATTATCCCAACCCACAAAGCCATTACCTTAATTAAATAGGAAACAGCTATTCCAGTTTCTTGCAATCCCCTCTACCAAGGAATAGCTGGCTTCTTGCGATCCTGAATCCTATCTTTTTCTCTCCTTGCTTGCCCCATGTATAAGGCAACTCTTGACTCTCCACACGAGCCCCTCCTCCATCTCATTACTAAGCGCTTCCAGAGGCTCCAATAGGCTCCAGCTCTTCATCTCCCTGACCTGACTGGTCCTTTCTCCCTCTATGTAACAGACAAAAAGGGATATGTCCTTGGGTTCTTCAGTCATTACTTGAGACCTTCCTTTGTACCTGTAGTGTACCTGTCAAAGAAACTAGATCTTACCACTCAGGGATGGGAGCTCTGCAGATGTACTTTAACAGCTGCCAAACTCCTTACTCATGAATCAAAGGATCACATTTGGGTCACCCACTACTGTTTTCTCCCAACACAATCTGTCCCATCTCTTAATTTATTAAGGCTTATAAGCACTACCTTCTTCCTGTGTTCTTTCTTTCCAAGGGGCACTAGTGGGAGATGCCACTCTGACTTTCCAATCTTGCCCACCTCTCAACATCTCAAATCTTCTCCTTCAACCTCATACCGACTATTCCTATCTTTTTCTTATATTGAAAACCTAGAGGAACTACTGCCCCATCCTTCACACATATAGGAGAGTATATTGCCCAGGCCACCTATGCCTGGTATACAGATAGCAGCTCCGTTTTACTGGGGGGTGGGGAGACCTGTAAAGTGGGCACAGTGACAGACACTGGGGTTGAAGCCTACGCACTCCCCATATTAATGGCCAGCAGGCTGAATTAATAGCGCTCACCCGTGCCTTCCAATTAGCACAGGAACAATCCCTAAACATTTACAGAGTCCAAATACACCTTTCATATCCTCCTGTTCCATGTTGCCATCTGGAAAGAGTGTGGGCTCTGAAAACAAAATGCGAATCCATAACTAATTAAGGCCAAACTATGGCCAAACTTAAAAACTTCCCATCTCCCCAAAGCTGTAAGAATTACTTACTAGCAGTCCCATCCAACCAACAGCTCCATCACCTCTGAGGGAAATAACCGAGCTGACAGTTAGGACAGCACCCTCCAAGACCCAGACTCACCTCACCCACCTCAGGGAATCCACACACTACATCCCACACCCTCACGGTCACCCCCCAATACTAAACAAATTCTCTCCTATTTACACCAGCTACTTTATCCTAATAGTCAGGCTCTGTCTCGAGACTCAACTCCAGCCAACTCCTGAGGACTTACAGTTCTTAAAATCAATCACCGTGTCTTGTAAAATCTGTCAAAAGTCAGATCCCAATTTTAAATATTGTAGCTCCCCTTTTCCTACCCACCAGGCCAGGGGCTCCCTTCTGGGGACTAACTGACAATTTCATTTTACTCTCTTGCCCACAGTCAGATGGGTTAAATGTCTCCTGGTCTTAGTAGATACGCTCTCAGGATTGGTAGAAGAGTTTAACAAGAAGTCTCTGACCTCTTTATCAGGGAGATTATTTCCTGATTGGAGATTCCTGCCTCTCTCCAGTCTGACAATGGCCCTGAATTTACCCCCAGGTTTCCCAAACTTTCTCTAAAGCTCTCATCATCCCCTGGCATTTACATACTCCATACTACCCCGAGAGTTCAAGAAAGATAGAACAAACTGACCACTCCTTAAAAAATGTTCTTGTTAAAATGTCAGAGGAACTTCAACTTGACTGGGTATAACTCTTGCCGCTGGCTCTTTTCAGACTCTGGGCTCTCCCCAAAGGATTCCTTTCCATCTCGCCCTTAGAACTCATGTATGGGCAGCAGGTTTTGGCCCACCATCTCTCATCTGAACTGTCTCCCTGATGATGATCTGTGTCCCTGATCATCTCCTCACCCCATTGCTGTAACACTTCCATTCCCTCCTACGGAACTTTACGGACCACTCTCTACTTTGACAATGTGCAAACCCCTCTCCCTCTTTAATCAGCATCAGGAATCAGATTCTTCTCTCTCCTCCAGGCCAACACCCCTTACCCCTAAATGGCAGGGCCCCTTTAAGTAAATTCTTGTAACCCCACAGCTGCTTAGCTTCAGGGCCTCCCTCAATGGATTCACCTGTCTCACCTCAAACCCTTTACTCTCCCACTTCAGAATAATCTCTCGTCATACTCAGTGACTCAAACAGGGCCCTGTTCCCTTAAGCTCCAGAGGACACAGAGATCAATTGCTTTGTCTCCAATTCCTGAGGGATGCGGTCTCACTCCACAGCTGTACCCTACTGGATTGGGAGCCCTGTGTGTTTTCCTTCCGGATCCTTCTCCTCACTCTCCTATCTCCACCAAACAAACTCTGCTTCATTAATCTTCCTTGTGTGTCTCCAGTGACATATTCAAATCCCTAATTAACTACTCAGCTGTTGTTACAGTGACCACCATTAGCCACAGAGCCGGAGGCACAAAGACTACTAGAGATGCCCAGGTGGTAAGGAACAGTAACACTCCAGAGACATTCACACCCCTAGACTCAAAAGGGAGACTCACAAAACAAATTTTAAAATAACAGGTTTATTATTGACTACCTTGAGCCAGCAGCCACCAGTGTCTCCTGGACGTTAAGGTGATACCATGGTGATGAAAAAGCAATAGGTACCTTAAGGTTTGTTTCAGGTGAAAATTAAAAAGTTTAATTGGTTATTTTTCTCTCACTTGCTATGTGACTGTCCATAACTTGAATAACCAATAAATTTCTATTAAGCTATTTACCCAACTCTAGCAGAGTATTAAGCTCTACATTCCACCACTCAGGATTTTAAAGTCCCTGTGGTTGTTTCTTAATATGTCAAAAACTTATCTCTTTTATAAACTTAAAAGTTCTTATAAGCTCCAGGGAGCTGAATTGGACCCACCCATACAGATCAGATTCACTCAAGTACCATTCACCTTTTTCCTGGTCTTTGGACCCCCTTCCCTTATCTTGGGACACCTGGGGAGCCCCCCTCCATCTTGGGAATCTCCTCCCTCAATTACCAGTATCTAAGGAAAAATTTCCAAAATTCATCTTCTGCTTTGCCAGCATCTTGCTAGGTCCAAGCTGTCAACCAGACGATTTCACAGAGCTCAGACAATGGGAAGACACAGCCACCTCAGGACAAGCCCCCCAGAGATGAACGTCTCCCACCAAGTCAACTTGTGAGAGAGCCAACACTCTCATTCCTGCCCACCTGTTACCCTTAACCCCTCACTTTTTATAATAAACAAAGGGTAAAATGTCCTTTCCATCTCACTCAGGATCCCATAGCTGTCAGCATTCAGGCAAAATGCTTAATCATCCTAGATGCTAGCTAGCACTTCCAGAGTCCCGTGACCATGTATGTGCCATCAGCATTTAGGCAAAGTGCCTAGTCACCCTAGGGCCTTATGCCCTATGTAATCTACACACATGAGCAGCGTGACCACATAATCTGTACAGAGGAAAGGAACGGCTACATAAGCCCCTATATGCATGTGCTGAACTACCTTTAAAAAGCGGATATGCCCACCCCACACTCTCACCATGCTTTCTTCAGCAGGCCTGTGCACTCCCTCTTCCCTTTCTCTTTATTAATAAAAACTCTTAAAGTGTGTTTTGTTGTCTATCTTGTGGTCCGTTCTCGTGCACAGTAGTATCAGTAGTTATAATCTCATGTTTTTAAATCTTTTTTGGTTGTCTTCTAAGAATAAACTTAGAAGCTCTTCTCATTCGTGCTAAAATCATTTGTACAATCTAATATGAACAGTTCTCTAGATAGATAGGAAAAGTGTTGATGCCTTTAACCCAGAATCTTATCTTTGAGCCAACAAACTTTTGCTACGGACTCAAAGGCATGAGTCTACTGTTTTTTTCTACAGTGTGGATTTCAGTACAATCTACAGGATGGTGATACTAATATAACTTTCTTCTCTTTATATAAACTTAAAATATTCTTGTAAGTTTCAGAGAGTCATGAGACTTAGATTTACCTATCACAGGTCAAATGGACTCAAGAAAAGTACTCCTGTCAATCAACAGCCTAAGTTTCCCACCTGCCTATTCCTGAGGGTAGGATCTCTCCCCCTTCCCTTGGTCTTGGAACTGTTCTTCTCCCCGAACTACCAGCACCAATGGGCAATGGGCATGGAAGTTTCAAGTGTACAGGATAACTAGTTTCCTCTAAGCTCCTTAATTCTATCTTATGTCCCAGAAGGTTTGCGATCAGCTCAAGACTACAAATTGCCTCCAATATGCCCGCCCCAGGTGTTCTTTGAAGCCTGTATCCCCAACTGCTCCAAAGTAGCTTACAGTTTACTTGCTACAGGTGGTCTCAGAGAATGGGGCAGTAAGAAAAAATGACTGACCGTCCCAAGGCTGTATTTCTCTCTCCCTTCCCATCCTTTGACCGTTATTCCAGCCTCCCTGCTTTCCCACAACCAAGCCCTAATTTCAGCAGAAGTAGTTAAGAAGATTTATGTTGCCCCTTAGCATCAACCAAAGGTTGGGATGTTAGATCTCAAAGAAACCCGGGACACGTCTCACCAGTACTTGGGGCTCCTCCCAGCACTTCTTACCCCACACCCTACCCTAAACCTCTTCAATTCCAGGCTTGGCTTCTCTTCTCTTCCTCCAGCCTTCTATCACTATATAACTCAGCCATTTTGGCTACACATTCTCTTGGTCTCTTGGCTTACTCTGGGACACTTGGTCCATGACTCCTCTCTTGGTTCATTTACCCCTCTTCTCTTCCTCTCACACCGCCCCCCCTCATGACCCTGTTCAGTCAGCTGGCCATGTTTAGTATGAACCCTTCTGGAGGCCTCCAGCTGTTCTCTCCCTCATATTTACAATAAACCCTTTCCCTCAGTCATACCGTGGAGGGGTCATGCCATCGCTGTCAATCAGTGTTAAAATATTATCTCTCACTAAGCATGTTAAAAATTCTCTACTGCCCATTTTCAGTATCTATTAGGCAAATTTGATAGCTAATAGCTTAAGAAGGATGACATTTATCCAATTCAAATGATTAAACAGCATTAAAATGATATTTGTTGACACAGTGTCTCCAATGTTAACATTAAAACCTAGTTAGAAGACAAAGGGACCCCGGTAAAACCACAAAGACCTGAAGGATTGCAGCAGTCCATGAGAGCCATACCCTACGAGTTCCAAAATGTCCTAACAAACTTCCCACTTCACCAGTGAAGAGCAAACAGAGCATTTTAGCAAGGAGTGATCTGTTGCCACTGGCCTCTGAGGCTGGCTTTTACCATTTACCTCACCCTGGTTTCCTGAGGATATACTGCCAACGTGAACTGTCCGAATGCTTTCTGGCCCTAGCAGAAGGTGGTAGGCCTGGCAGAGATGGCAAATGCTCTTAGTACAATCACTAGTCACGTTGCTATTACACAAAGAGTTGCCATCTCTCTTACAACCCTTTTATCTTCTTTTCTATTCAGAAACAGAACAGTTTCTTTTAATTTGCTTATCCCAAAAGCAGTACTGGGGCCAGAAATCTGAGAATATTTTCACAGTCTTTGAAAGCTTTCAGGCTGCCGCTTAGCCTCTGGGTATTTTACCACCCCCATCCAATAAAGCCTGTCCTGCTTCTCAGCATTGAACCCCATGGTTAGCACAAGGCCTACTGTTTACTTTTCCCTCCCTTGAAGCCTACGACCCATCTCAGAAATATTAAAGAGATAAGAGGCTGTATGAAAGCTCTCAAGACACTTTACATTTGGAGCAAACAATGGACTATTTACTTGGCTTATCTTAGGATGGGTGTTCCCTCAGTTCATTAGGGAAGGGCCAGGGTAGAGGAAATTTACACAAGGGACTCGGGCCTCCCAAATCTCCTAGGAAGTAGCTAGACCTTTGGGGTACCAGCCTTGTGGCCTCAGCCAGGCCTGCCAGGCTCCAAACAGAAGATAATGTCTCACATAAACCCTTTATCTTCTTGTTGAAGCTGAGTATTTTATAACTGAAACTAGAGTTACGTACACAGGTTGGGTACTGTTGAGATTCTCTATCACTCAAGTATGAAAATAACAGAAGACTACTCAGTGAAAAAATAGAGCTTATTAGTCAGGAGCTGGCTACAGTACAGTGATCAGCCACTGTCAATGGCTTTTCTCAGTGACTCAGGGAAGAAAAAAAACTACAGTGATAAAAAGAAGGCCTTTGGATACGTGCCCTGACTGCAAGGTTTTGGGAAGGGCCAATTAGAAGCAGAACACTCGTATAATTAGTTTGAAGATCACATTTGGTTTCTGCACTTTATCTTGAGTTAAAAGCACAGGCAAAATTAAGGAAGCTGATGGCTATTGAGCAAGACCTGAAGGAGACTAGCTGCTCCAGAGGCTGCTGGTCAGCTTCCTGGCAGGGTTGTGGTCTAGTTTTTTGGGTCAAAGTTCTATTTATGATGTGGTCATGCTGCCTTTCATGTGGGTTTCATCTCCAATTTTACATCACTCTAAGATGAAATGGTATCTAGGAAACTTAGGAGAAGAAAGCAACCCTACAACTGCACCCAGATATTAACTCTAGAACCATTTGTATTTTAAAGGGAAGCCTCGGTATTGTAGCCCAAGTCATGCTCTTGAAGGAAATTTTGGAAAATAACATAAAAGTGTTTCACTCAGGAAACTGCTTGATTAGGAGCTAGAGACAAAAACTGCACCAGTGGTGTGTATTTCTGTTCATCCAGTTTCAAATTGCGTTATAAAAGGCTAAATTGTTTGATAAGCACTATTTCAAACAGCTACTGAAAAATAAACAGTTCCTTAGAGTGGACACACAGAAGACTGAGAGGATGTGCTGAGCAGGACTTACAAGCTGTTGTGAAGATAGTGAAACATGTAGATGCAGCAACTGGCTTCTAAACCAAGCCCCGGGATTCAGGGACGGTTACACTGCAGATAGGAGAAAGGGGATTCTGGGATTCCTCTCACACTTCTGATCCAGAGGTGATATAGACAGGGACGGTGTTAGCTGAGTTTGATTATAAAAGAAGGGGAACACCCAGAAGAGTCATTGCAGGAGAACAGAAAGCTTAGCTCTGAAAACCCAAACAGTAGATACAACTACAGATACAGATAGCAGAGTCATCAATCCTAACGCTTTTTGAATAAGGAATTAAACAAACAAATAAGTACAGTTTCTGTGAGTGCTGTGGTAGAGTTTGCACTATTACAGAAGGGTTGGAAATGCAGAAGTAATGCGGAGGACACAAATAATGTACGGAGCACAGGAAATTAACTGGTCCCTAGGGTACTATCTCTGGAAGAATACTGGTAAAAGCAGTAGGATGGCAATAAGTGCTGTGTCTTCTTCACATTAGATTCACCCCTTAGCATGCTCCAGTTTTTGGCTAGTTGAATTATGACCAAATAGATGAATGGCCATGCAAATAGCCTAAAGCCAAGGGACTTTAAGAACATCTACATAGGCAACTGACAAAAGCTGGGCATGGGAGAGGTGGCCTTCCTCAGGTAAGAACACAGCAATCAGTTGTGCAGCGTCAAACCATCAGCCCTGAGGACATATATACAAGTCACTTTATATGGACAGGAATATATCTGTATATGCATGTATGAATAGAGTAAAACATGGTGCAGCTTCACACCTCAGAAATTCCTATGCAACTCACAAGGCAACATAGGCATCTCAACCACAGTAAGAATCGTCCTCTTGTGAACACTGTATAGGCCAACACTGAAAAAAAAGATAGATGAAGAAAGACAGACAGAAAGGGAGAGGAAGGGGGGAGGAGAGAAGGAAGTAAAACAGAGAGAGAGAAAGAGAAATAAATAGCAGGAGTAATGGCCACACCATACAAGTTTTTGTTGTTTTGTTTTAGCAGGGTGGAGGTGGTCATACACGTGTGTTGTGTGACCAAATGTTTACTGAGGAAATGTTACACAGTTGTCTATCATCCCCTCCGCTATAGAGATCCCATGAAAGACCAAAGTGTGGATAGTACCAAAGTCTAACTTGGTGAACCAATGAGTTTTACTGGGGTTATCTCCAGGAACAGGGTTATTTACAGGCACAGACACGCCTTACAGACAACTGCATCGCCAAAGCCTACCCCAGGATAGATGGCAGCTCCCAAAAGCTGGGAACCTGGAGCTCATGGCAGGCCACTCCACAGGTTGGAGGATGTCCCTTTCGAGAGGCTCAGTTGGTCTAAACCTCTTCTCGGCTGCTCAATTTCCTTCTTCCAGGTAGCTGGTCTGGTCTGAGAGTCTTCTTTGTAGCTTGGCTTCTCTGAGACTGACTTTCAGCAGCTTTGTTACTTACTTTGGAAGGGAGGCATCTAGTGAATCAGGTTCGTTTCAAGGAGCTGGATCCAGAAAGTGTTGGAGTTGCCCCCTTCCTCTCCAATTGAAAGAGATTCCCTGGAGAATGGAATGTTTCAACCTCAGGAAATTCTTACCCATCAACATGTTTTAAAACTGCCGCAATCTCTTTACAGTCTTTTAAATACACTAATAGCAATGGTTGTACTTATTGCCTACTAAATGAATTCTATTTCAGTAAAGGTAAGTTTGGGGCATAGCAAGTGACAGTCCATCCTCAAATGTCCCAAAGTCTATTTAGACTGCCAAGAAACAGAGAGATTTCTTCAGTCTCAACAAGAATTATAAACTCGCTTGGGCTTATTCAAATAATTTGGCAGTGTATCTGTGGGAACTGGCCTTGAGGCTGATGCTCAGCCAGCCTTTTCAGTGGACAGTAGTGACAACGCCAGGATGCCACAATACTTGCCGTGTTTGTTACTGTCTGCATTAAACACTGCTGCCTCAGGACCATGTACTGGGCATGTACCAATCTTCCCATGTCTGGGGTATCATGAACTCATTAGTCCTGAGTGTTTTGTCAAACACCTTATGCAGGTGAGGCCAAGACTTGTAAGAAGGAAGATTTCAGATGGGAGAAATTAACTAGAAATATCAGCTCAACTTCATGCTCTTCTTCTTACTGAGATCTTTACTAGTCAGGGGTTTACTTAGGAATTCATTAGTAAATATATATTTGCCAGTAATACACACACACACACACACACACACACACACACTACAATGTGGATAATTGGATTGACTTACATGATAGGGTCTGAGCAGTGCAGTAATAGCCATCTACATGCTGGAGAGGCCATGAATGTGGTAGTTGCTCAATCCAAGAACATGGATATTTCAGCCATCTCAGTCCACTGTTAAAGACCCACAAGGCCCCAGGTTAGCCAGGGGTGTTGACATGCTGTCTGAAGTCAATGACAGATGACAGAGCCGTACCCATCCTAGAAGAGCTTGCACCAAGGCTGTCTTCTGTCACCTTCCTTCCATACAGGCCTGTTGGATGGTGTCATGTACATTTAGGGAATGTCTTTTCTCCAGTCACTGTCCCCCTATACTTTCCCTCTGTAAATACCTCTACAGAAACACAGAGGTGAATGTCGCTTCTCCTCATCATCTCTTAATCCAGGCAGCTAGACCAAGACCAACTATCAAAAAAATGCTCACAATTTTCACATGATGCTGTCTCTCGAGAGCAATTTAAAGATTCTTTTTAGGATGACGAAAATGTTCCAATACTGAGTGTGATGATATTTTCTTCACATATTTGTGAATATGTTAAAGCCATAGCTAAATTCTATGGCATATACTAGATTATATTTTATGCAATCATGTAATTACAGTTCTATATAATTAAAATATTTCTTCAACTCCTCCCTGCTTCACTTCTTCCGAATGGAGACTGCTGTCTGCCTCCTAACTTGTACACGGTTTAGACAAAACTCAGTGAAGAAGTGAGCAGTCAGTTCTTGTCTTTAATTTAGCCTTGAACGACAAAAGAAGACTTAATTGCCATTAGTCACCCATTTCTTGTCCCAGTGGGTGTGTGACTGAGTTTCCCTCATGGCAATGGCCTGCCTGCCTTTTGGGAGCTTTCCCAGGATCCTCTTAGCACAGTTGCAGGGGTGAGGGGTCGAGTGTCCTACTTGGCCACTGCCTGGCACTGCACTCAACCTGCAGATAGTCTTTGGCTCAGGACAATTCCTCTTCCAGTTTGTCAACTATGATGGTGTCAAAGTCATTTCCATCAATAGAACCACACTTGGAATCTGAACTTTGCTCAGATTAGTAATGTGTGTTATGATGCTTGGTAGGGTAGGGAACCTCAACTCCCCTTACATTACACAATCATTGAAGGAACCAGTGCTCTACAGTGTGCTTGTAGCTCAGCTACAACATTCAGTAGGTAGATAGGCCACCTTTTTCTTCTCTCTGTCTGTCTCTTTCTCTGTCTGTCTGTCATCTGTCTCTATCTCTGTCTCTGTCTGTCTCTGTCTGTCTGTCTGTCTCTCTCTCTTTCTCTCTCTCTCTATGTGTGTGTATGTGTGTGTGTGTGTGTGTGTGTGCGTGCGTGTATGTGTGTGTGTGTGTGTGTGTGTGTGTGTATTCTGGGGTAGG
Organism: Microtus oregoni; assembly: GCF_018167655.1. Classification (NCBI taxonomy): domain Eukaryota; kingdom Metazoa; phylum Chordata; class Mammalia; order Rodentia; family Cricetidae; genus Microtus; species Microtus oregoni. The sequence goes on along the minus strand of NW_024543060.1, from coordinate 37,297,125 downwards.
AACCCAGGGCTTCACACATTAGGCCATTGCTCTGTCACTGAGCTATATCCCCACACAGCAAATTCATTTTCAGCTTTGCCTCAAGTAAAATAAACACAGGAAGTCTCAGTGCCATGCAAGCAGTGCTCTGGAGATGCAGACCATTTTTTTCTGTGCTCCCTAACTTTGGTGCCTTAGGCAGGGTAGGTACTCCAAAAGATTACTAATTAATTAAGCATGGCAAGTTATAAATAGGAAATGCACTTATCTGAAAGGCTTTAATACTCTGCTTTGACAGTCTCCCATCCTTGACTATTTAAATAGGATCATCAACTTTCTAATTAATTGAGTCTAAAAATAATAATTTTATAACAATTATAATACTTATTTTCGGTCAATATGGTTTTAGTGAGTCCCATCACTAAATTCAGTTTCTTGTTTTAGAAACTGAATTCCAAGTTGGTACAAGGAGGATATTCTATAGTGTGTTCTTTGAGAAGTAACTGGGATTAGATAAAATTATTGAGCCTTAGCTTCATGGTGGACTGGTAGCTTCCCAAGAAAAAGAATCAGTCTGAAAGGATACATGCATATTCTATCTCAAAATGTGATGTCCCTGTTGGGCTAGTATCCAGTCAAAAGGCCCTAGCCAGACATCTGGCAGATGCTGGCTCCGTTCTTCTCAGCCCTTAAAACCACAAGCCAGATGAAGTCCTATTCCTTAGGAGTTACTCAATCACTAGCATTTCGTTATAAAAAGAATAGAGACTAAAACACAGGAATAATTTCACAATTATCCATTGATTGAAGATACCAGTGAACATTTGTGGACGTTTTTGTTTGAGTGCCTTCTAAGTAGTTGTTTGTTTAGGACAAAGATTCCATCCAAGTAGCCCAGAGTGCAGATAATATTTTAAATCTGCTTCACTAGAAACTTGTTCCACTTATCTAAGGATTACATCTATCAAAATATTTTTGAGCCGTTAAAATTTATCTTAAAACTATCTCAGTCAGGGGAACATTTCAGCAACATAGTCCTCTCTTTATCTCCCAAAATAAATCATTTATCTACTTTTCCTTCCACATTTTGGCTGCAGTTGGTACATGTGAATATTTGTAAAAATGGACCCCTGCTTTCCAAGTCAACTCTATCAATTACAGTCATATATGGATCACCTTCCGTCCTGCACACAGCTGCCACGGGTGGTGGCTCCCACACACTCTGGCGGGACCAATTCTGCTTTAGCTTTCTCAAGAACATGTGTTAGATGGCCCAGCTTTGGAATCTTTATCCTAAACGGCTTTTGAAACTTTAAACATCTTTATCTAGGGCCTAACATTCTTGTACCACCCATTACATAAGGACAGTAGAAGCCCATACAAACAAGAAGTGAACAGTCTTTTGTTTTTGTATAGGCCGTGCTTAGACCGTAACACTTGGTGAAACCAGGTAGAGGGTGAAAGAAGGGAAATGGTTTGCTTGTAATCTTTAACTGCCTTGCTTCCCATACCGTTTTACCTTAGTCATTGTTGCACTTATTTATTATATGACATGCAGAAGTAGTCTTGAAAATTAAAGCTATTTTGAGATTTTGTCTAGTCCAAATGGAAATGCCTATCATCAAGTAAGCAAATAATAACAAATGCTGGTGAGGAAGAGGAGGGAAAACAAAAACACAACAAAAAAATCACTATTCAGTGTCGAAAGGCAGTGTAAACCGATCCAGTCAGTGTTGAAATCAGTCTAGATGTTGCTCAAAAAGTTAAAAATATAATTATCATAAAACTGAGGTATAGTACCCCTGAGCATATGACCGAAGGACTCTCTATCCTCCTATCGAGGCCCTTGTGCAGCTGTTTATTACTGATCAGTTCACAAGAGCAAGGGAACGAAGCTGTTGCAAATGTTCAGCAACAGAAAAGGAAGAGTGAAACTGTAGAACATACAAACAAATTGTGTTCAGATATAAAGAAAAAGAACTTACGAAATTTATAGGAAAACTGACAGATATGCAAATTATCTCACATTAAGTGAAATATGGTAGATTCAAGTAGAAGGGTTTGTCATCTCTCATATGTAGATCCTCGCCTTCAAATTTGGTGTGGCGGTGTGCGTGTGGGTGCAGACTGTAACTACAGGAGTGGGGTCTGTTTTGAGGAAGGAGAAGGGGTAATAGCACACATGTCACATGCAAGACAAAGGGAACTTCTGAGTGTGGAAGAGCACGGTAAAGGCACAGGAAGGTGGGGTGCTGAGTGATGGAGGAGCATTAAAACAGGTACGTTTGAAGATGCCGTCATGAAATCCAGTATTTCCTATGCTAATTTTAAAAACAGCTTTGAGTAACCCTCTATCCAAATATTGTGAAGCAGCTCTTGTATTTTTTTCTAGTTCCTTTAATATGAATTCCCTAACTGTCTTCCTGGTAAACATTGCATGCCCAGAACTTGGGACATTTGGAGACTGTTCTCTTTGCTTTTTCCTAAGAGTTTGAGCTCACTGAATGCAATGAAAATTTCCTAATTTGATCGAGTCTCAGTTGTAGGGAATTTTATCTCTCTCTTATTTTATCCCATGAGCCATTTCTTTCCCATGGTTTTGTTGGTTAAAAAAATCTGTTTAATAACTTGAAACTTTGTTTAGAGAAAAAGTTGATTCACACGCTGAGTGAGACATAAGCTGTCAGCTTCAGGAAAACAGAAGACACTTCAGGACAGTGTTTGTGAGGCTGTTCTGGTGGGAGAAGTCGGCTTCTGACTGCAGGAAAGGAAGCAGAATCAGTGAAAAGTCGTGTAGCCCCACTGAAGACAGACAGCAGAGCTTTACCTGGTAAGCCACACCCTCGTGGTGATACACAGATTAATGGAGATGGGTTAATTTAAGAGTTAACCAGAAATATGCTTAAGCTATTGGCCAAACAGTTTTGCAAATAATATGGTTTTTGTGTGATTATTTTGAGGCTGAGCAGCTGGGAACAAACAAGCGGTCTCTTACTACATTCTACTTTGTGGGCCCTGTTAGAGGGCTCTCCACCCATGCTCCTTGAGATTTCCAAAATTACTGTCTTCAGGCTTGCAATTCCCACAGTGTGAGAAGGGTAGCGACAACCTTCCATGCTGCACACACTCCAAATGTGTTCCAGACAAAGCCAAGTAAATCTTACAATATTTAAAAGCTCAGTAATTCTGGGACTAACCACGATGATAGTATTCACAATTGTCATGACGTATTTTTCCTCCTCAACTACATTCTGAATATTATCCAGGGGTGGGGATGGGAAATGGCCCCAGGGTTATCTCTGGTTTCCTCACATCTATAATTCCTTTTCTGACATTCTCATTTGTAAAAGACAATAGATAGTGATAAGCTATCAGTCATGTGACTATTTGTAGAAAGAAAAGTATCCATTTTATGAAAGATTGCTAATCTTTTGTAATAATGTCTCAAAGCACATTCTGGTCTCCTGGGATATTATACAAAGAACATTTGGTGCTTAGAAAGCAGGGAAGCATTAAGCCTATATTTTCAAGATATAAAATTAAGTATGTCATTATTAAACTTGACATAAGTATTTTGACTGAATGCAGTGTACACCACAGACCTTTTATTTTGTGTTATAAATAGAGGAAATGCATTAAACTATATATGGGATGGTTTGGAAGGGGAAAATGATAAGCTGGGGTAATTTAGAAACAATTGCTATATTATAAACTTAGTATACATAAAATTAAAGTTAATAGAGAAATATAAAAGTCGATTTCAAGTACATGTATTAAGGGCCATTGACAAAATATATAATACAAAACACTGGAGATACAGGAGAATAAATAAGATAATAGCAAAGAGAACAGAAAAAATAAAAAATAAACTACTACAAATAATAAAGTAATTGAAATGAAAGCAAAGGCAGAAACTTTCTGGACTGGTTCCAGGAATGGAGACAGTTAGTGAACAAGAAGGAAATATGGGTGCATTCTGGGAAAACATTGCAGAGAGTTAAAGAGGTTAAAAATGCAAAAGCATAATAGACATTAATAGAGACAGAAAACACCTTGAGAGCCTTTACCACACAGCAATTAACACTTCAGAAAAAGAAAACAGAGACAACAACAGAACATCACGCAATCAAGTAAAAGTTTAGATCTGAAGAAGGATGAGTCAGACTGTAACCATTGGATGCCAAGTGCATAAAGTAGACACAGTGGTGTCTGGATGCACTGGGGTGGAAATGTGGACCATCAAGGGCAAAAGGAAAACTCTTGTATATCAACTGTACCCATAGACGTGGCTTACAGGATAGCTCATTCCTATGGCTCACAGGACTCAAACATGGGGAAGACTGTTGCATACCAGCATGCAGAGAACCATCACCATTGAGAAAGACAACAAACAGGGATGAGGCTTCCAGGTCAGTACCAGCCTGGTTTCTACATGATCTGTCTCACGTGTGGTGTCTCTAGCAAGCATGTTACTGTGAAGTTCTGGAGGGTCATACAGCCTGTGAAGTTTGGAGATCTGTTGGATCCCACTTACAAACAATATAACAAAGTAACCCATTCCTGAAACTGGACATTTTATTTGAGAGACTGTTGGTATCTCGGAGGGATATTGTTCCTCTATTACAAGACAACAACATTGTCTCTCTCTCTCTCTCTCTCTCCTCTCTCTCTCTCTCTCTCTCTCTCTCTCTCTCTCTCTCTCTCTCTCTGTATGTGTGTGTGTGTGTGTGTGTGTGTGTGTGTGTGTGTGTGTTAGGAAACTTCTACAACACTGCGTTTCCATAACGTAGGAAGCACAGATTAAAGAAAGCATTGTTAAACATACAGACATGCTTTCTCCAAAGGAAGGAAAAAATGTGCTTAGGATAAAGGTCTCAGGTACTTTACTATGGTGGGATATTTTTAAAGGAATTTTGATGTAACCACCTCTGAATCCTTGTTAAGGGAATTTTCACACAGAGATGTCTTCCCCTACCCCAGCAAAGTTTGTCTGTGTTTAAGTGTGAAAGAAAATTAAACCATGGGCTTAGACTCTCTTGAAGTAATAGGGGCGTCAGGGCTGCGTTCTCAGCACCCCCGGCCGCCTGCCAGGCTAGCTTATGCCCAAAATAATTACACGGACACTGTATTCTTTTAAACACCGTTTGGCCCATTCTCTTCTAGGCTAATTCTCACATATTAATTTAGCCCATTCCTAATCATCTGTGTGTAGCACCCCAAGGTGCGCTTACCGGGAAGATTCTAGCCTAGTCCATCCTGGGTCGGAGCTTCATCCCGGGAGCAGGGCATGGCGTCTCTCTCTGAGGCGTCTGCTCCCGAGAGAGCTGTGGAGTCTCTGACCTCACTTCCTCCCAGCGTTCTGTCCTGTTTTCTCCTCCCACCTATCCTCTAACCAATAAAATGGGCCAGGGCAGTGCCTTTATTAGCCAATGACCTTCCTCCATCATTTCCCCTTTTTCGGTTTAAACAAAAAAAAAAGGCTTTAACTTTAACATAGCAAAATTACATATAACAAAAACAGTTATCAAGTAAAAGTTACAATAATCTTTATCATAACTAAGGAAAACTATAACTATAACTAACTATTCTTAACTCCATCAAAGACTCCAGAAAGATACAATACTACCTAAGCAAACAAGAAAAAAGCAACTTTTAAAACTCTAGAAATGACAGAGACATCTCGCTGCCTGGACAGTCACCCAAAGTTCCTCTGTACCGTTGGGGCATCCATCTTCAGCCTTCAGGCCCATGGTATCCAGCAGACATTTCCATAAAGCAGGAAAATTCAAAGTCAGTTCAGTCACTATCTGTTGTGTCCTGCAGAATGTCTTGCAGACTCTTTCATGAATCAGGAACCCCGAAAGATCATCTCACCTTAGGCAAGTTCAGTAGTCCTCTCTCTGCGGGTTCTCTGTGTCCAGTTTATGCAATAGTCCAGGCAAGAGCAGTTTCTTGCCCAAATGGCTATCAAACTCCATAAGGATCCTCTTCGATGCCCATCTTCCTCTTGAAGTAGATTGGTGCTGCCAGGAGCAGAGTGTCTCATTGTCATGAAAAGTCCTCAGTTATTAAAACATTAAATGTCCTATTCTGTAATCTTTGAAAGACATGAAGAATGTCTATCTAAAATATATCTCTATATATCTAGAAAATCTAACTAACATGACTACAAGCTTTACTATTATCGATGATTATCCATTAACAACCTATATTTCTTAATTATACAGTACATATTTAAATAAACTACACAATCACGATACCTTAATCAAAATCAGAAACACTTATATATATAACAAAATTGACCTTAAATCTCTATCAATAAAGCAAAATCTATACTAATGCAAATTATTCATATCTATATCATATCCCCCTTTAAATGTAAAAGAACATTTATAAACATTTTTTGGGAATATGGGCGCAGTTATTTCTCTCCAAACTGCTTCCTGCTGAATGGGGGCGTCGTTAATTAGGTCTTTCATGGTATAACCTGTGTGCTAGTTTCATCTCAGTTGGCAGTTGAGCGAAGCAATTTTCTGAAGATGTTCACTGCAACCCTTCAGGAGGGCGTGGTCCATCATACCAAATCGGAATAGAAGAAATGAACAGGGTCTCATCCTCTGTGAAAACAAAATAAGAAACTCCTTTCCAAAGCATCATGTCCTTAGATCCAAATTTCAAATTCAAGGCATTTTCAAAATATCTATGTTGGATTAGTTCAGCAGCATTTATAAATAAATATCTTTTAGCAGCTGTTGCTCCTTCCTCAGCATTCAAACAATTCAAAGAGAGCATAATAGCATACAGTATCAAAATTCTCTGTCTATTTTCCATCTTTGTACTGCTTTGTTTTAACCTCTATTTCGTTTATTTTTACTTTTAACTCTTTGCTTTTTGAGACAGGTTCTCTGTATCTTTGACCTGAAGTAACTCTGTAGACCAGCCTGTCTTTGAACTCTCAGAGATCCGCCTGTCTCTGCCTCCCAGGCATTCGGGATTAAAGGTGTACACTACTACACCTTGAACTCACAGAGATCTGTTTGTCTCTGCCTTCTAGGCACTAGGATTAAAGGCGTGTGCTACCACACACACAACAACTCTCTTCCTTTTTTTTTGTTTTTTTTTTTTACTTTAAGAACTTTAACTTTTAGTCTGCATATATTTTTAACACAGTGTAAACCATTTAAAAATTTTCTTTGTCTTTGAATATCTCTTTACTGTATATCTGTCTTTTTCTGACCACATGAGTCTTTAATTTACCAAGCAATCTCAGTAGGACTAAAGGCGTGGCTTTGCCAGCTAGATCCAGTCCATTCCTTAGCTTTCCAGCCTCATGGCTGAGGTACTGGCTGTAGCCAGCAAGTGAGCTTCAGCAGCCTGTGCTTACAAACCGCACAAACCGCCTGCGTAAAAGAGTCAGAGTTTGTCCTGGCAGGATGGCTCAGAAAGCCGGCATTTTTAAAGGGCGCAGCTTTTTTCCTGCTACGGCTGAAAACCGAAAAGCATGCATTCAGCTTTTCGTCAACACCATTTAAGTGTTTCGTGGCAGGACCTCTTAATGAGCTGCAGGCTTTGCAGCTAAAGCTGAGTCAGGAAGCCTCTCTTAGATGAGGCGCTTGCTTGCCTCGAGCAAGCAGAGTAGAACCGAGAAATTGCTGCTACCAAGAAACCAGGCACAATGCTTTCATTTTGTTCTAGAATTACTTTCCAAGCTGTCTCAGGCTTTATGTGGAAGCAGTTGTCCACGTGGGCGCCATATGAAGTAATAGGGGCGTCAGGGCTGCGTTCTCAGCACCCCCGGCCGCCTGCCAGGCTAGCTTATGCCCAAAATAATTACACGGACACTGTATTCTTTTAAACACCGTTTGGCCCATTCTCTTCTAGGCTAATTCTCACATATTAATTTAGCCCATTCCTAATCATCTGTGTGTAGCACCCCAAGGTGCGCTTACCGGGAAGATTCTAGCCTAGTCCATCCTGGGTCGGAGCTTCATCCCGGGAGCAGGGCATGGCGTCTCTCTCTGAGGCGTCTGCTCCCGAGAGAGCTGTGGAGTCTCTGACCTCACTTCCTCCCAGCGTTCTGTCCTGTTTTCTCCTCCCACCTATCCTCTAACCAATAAAATGGGCCAGGGCAGTGCCTTTATTAGCCAATGACCTTCCTCCATCACTCTCTAGAGATGTTGATCTAGCCTGACAGATCAAGTCCAGCTGCACCGAGTTTTCCTTCCACTGCTTCAAGGTTTGTTTCCCTGCCAGCTGTGATACCTGCAGGGACCCCCCCAAAAGCATAAGGCCTTTCTTGGAGGTCTTTGGTGTTAGTTATACCTCCTTATATACCTCCCCCCATATACTCACCCCTCCCAGTTCACATTAACCCCCACTCTTTTTTTTAAGTTCCCCATAATCCAGTCCCTTATTAGTTCCTGACTTCTATGGGCATTTCAATTTAAAAACAATCATCTAAAGACTCAAAGCTAGCACCTATATATGAGAAAGAACATGATAGATTTGTCTACATGGTCTGGATTACTTATGAGGATAAGTTTCTTAATGATGGCATAAGTATCTTCATGTTTTATTTAGTACTTATGTGCTTATTCTGATTTTTATTTTTCAAAAATTTATCATATTGCTTTCAAAAAGGCAAACAGCATATTAAAGACTAAGCAAAGCCAAACCTATGCCTTACTGACTTAACCTTGGGTATTTGTAATTATACCTTCATAGATTATTTATAACTCCAAATATTCCTTCCATGTGTCCGGGACCTAGTAACTGAAAAAGAATATTCAAGTACTCTGAGCAGTTTGGGGGCAGAAGCGGATTTAGACAGAAAGAGGTTCCCTCCTATTCATTTTTAATAGAAGTTTCTATTCCGTCCATTATCAACAAACAGAACGTTGCAGGTATTGACTTAATGAGAATTGCATGTTAGTACTGTGAGAGAAAAATGTACAGATTCACACGCAGTGTGTCTGGTGGTAAATGGGTAAAATAAAAAATGAGAGGGGAAAAAGGGTTTTGAGACAAGCTGTGTACCAGAGTGGTTTCAGGGGCTTCTCTGAAACAAAGGCTTGAAGAAAGTGAAAGAGCCAGCCATGGCTAGCTGAAGGAAAAGCATTCCCAATCACAAGGTGAGCAAAGGTCTTGGCTGTTCTGCTTCTTTGAGGAAAGCCAGGCAGTCAGCAGCTCCTGAGAGGATGAGTAGGGTACGGGGTAAAGAGGAGATTGTGAAGGTGGCAAGAATCAGGGGCACTGGAATGGACATTGGGCAGGCAAGGCCTGATGACCACTGTGAGAAGAAGTTCTTCATCCCTGAGTGAGACGGGAACCTACTGATGTACATGATGAGTTATCAAAAGGAAGATGGATCATCACAATTTTATTGCTCCCAGCTACACAGTGTTTCAGACCAAAAGTAACCATATTTATTGTCTATAAAAATAAAGAAAACCCCTTTGTAACACAAATGCAGCATTCTCAACAGTTAACCAAGTATATTTTTCCTAATAATCCCAAGAAATTTGGGGGTTAATGAAACCATCCTGTTAAACCCATCAAATGTTATCCCTTGAATGGAACACATACCAATGAAGAGAAAAAAATGAACAATATCACGTTTTCATATTACCTCAATGTTATATAAGCTTGCATTAATTTGGACAGGAACACTTGCTACCGTAGTCAGCACTGCTAACAGGAAAAGACTTAACCTTGGAAGATTTTCAATGATGCTTTGAGCCTCCATATCAATATGCAGCTGTGATGGTATAAATGACAAATTAGTTACATACATATTTATTTTAAAGGCCTTGATAGGTACTTTGTGTAACTTACATGTCATAAACACTGTCACTCATACAAGAGTTATAACTTCTTTTGAGAACCAAGAATAAATCATATTGGGTGAATGACAGAAAAGTACTGAATAGTACTTTCCTTTCCTTTCTTAGTTGATCTTTAGAACTGAAAGAACAAATTTGATATGTATCACTGTAGAATAGTATCAGCTTCTAGCCCAGCAGTGGTGGCACCCACCTTCAATCCCAGCAGGGTTGAGGTAGGCGGATCTGTGATTTCCAGGTCAGCCCAGTCCATAGACTGAGTTCCAAGACAGCCAGGGCTTCATAGAAAACTCTGTCTAGGTGGGGAGAAAAACTATCAACTTCTAGTCTGCAAAGTTATTCTAAAAGCATGAAAATGTGGGCATCTCCTGATTATCAGGCTTCAAAGTTCTGTTCTCTCTGCAAAACAGTAAAACTCAGAAACCATCTCCAGAAGAGAAGGATGCGTTCTGAGATCCTAACTCCTGTAAACTTTCCTGGAAGAACATATATTTGCAATGATAAACCTTCAAATTTTATATGCTGGTTTAATTTAGTCACCTTAACGGTTTGGCAGTATGATGAGTGAAAGGTTTAGCTCTTTTACTTGGACAAAGGAAGAGTAATAGAGAGCCCAAGAGTAGAGTGCACTTTTTGCCTAGGGTATATAGTGCAAGGATTTTAGGGAGGTGTTTTTAGGGCACTTAAGGCAAAAAGTGTGATTCAAGACTAGAAAACCCTCACTCTGTAAATTCAGTTGTGAAGAATGATAAATTGACGCTCGTTATGTCTTCTGACTTGCTTGAGAGTGGGTTTGCCATTCTGTGGTTTCAGCTGAGCGGCAGCTTTTCCTCCTTCAGGCCACCTGTTTGAGTGAGAGGCTGTTGTTATGGGAACTAGCTCCTGGCACTGACCTCTTTCTTCTTCCCCCCTTAAATCTCAGGAAAAGTCAAAGGAAGCCAGTGTCTTGGCAAAGGAGACTGGATCCTAACTCCACCCCTCCACTTCCTTTGCACCTGCAATGCCCATTGTATTGCGCAAAAGAAGGTGATGAGGAGCTGAGATTCACTGGGGAGGAATTAAAGCTGTTACTCCAGCATGCGGAGCATTTTTATTCTATGTATTGAGAAATCTCAGCATCAGGAAACAGATCAATCTGTCAATCAGAAAACAATGGAAATCAGCATCCCTGCTATTCATGGTTAGTGGGGATCTCTGTCAGTGAGATAAACTAAGTCTGTTGTGCTTATAACAAAGCTTCTGTTCCCTAGCTAGTTGCTTGTGTATGGTTCTTAAACTGAGTCAAGTTTGCCAGGTTAAAGGTATTAGGTATCCATATAAATAGAGGCCATAAAAGAGATCTTTGGTATTTGTCAATTATATTGACTCCACAGAAAATGCTTTCGTTGAAATGAGATGCAACCACAGATACTGTCTCCGCATAAACACCTGCTTAGTACACAGTTTACAAAACAAAATTTATTCGTAGCTCCTCTGGCAAACAGGATTTCTTGATAAACAATTTTATTGACATCTCTTGAAACCCACAGCCTGGTGCCACTTGAAACATGCTCGCCCTTTCTCCTGAATGTTTCCTTCATCTTTCTGCATTGAGGGAAACCTACATAGCTTCAAGCCTTGCCAGCAGTAATCCTTTCAAGTGGAAATGTTATCCTTTGGTCATCCTTGTCTGTGGACCTTGTGCTGACAAGTTCTTCATGCTGGTAACTCCACCGAAGACGTCTTTATTAGCCCTCACGTTGCATGAAGTTTCATTTTTGAGTTTTGATCTTGTAAGACTTGTCAGTATGGCTTGTATTTCGCATTTCTTTAAATACTGGGATCCTTTTGTCCTATGTTTAAGGTTACTTTGAGTATATCAAAGTTGTTCACTCAGTTCCTCCTTGACTGTCACCATTCTTAGTAATTTTGTTGTCTACATGAACTATCTAGAACATTTTTGCCTCTCATTTCCTTGACATCTCTGTTCCAAGATTCACTATCAAGCTTGATACCCCTACCACTGCATCTTCCTTTTCCTCAGTGCAATATTGCTCTTTTTGACAAATACTCAGTTTCTCTGGTACCAAGTTCCAATAATCCTTTGACTACAGTGGGATATTAGACAAGCCTTGAAGACTACCTGTGTAGGACAGAACTAGTGACTCCATGCTGCCAAGCGCAGAGGCCCTTCTCTCTGTGCTCCAACAGCCACGAGGATGGTAAAATTTCCCTGATTAGTGGGTGATGGGAATGAACACTCAAGCAGCCATAGCAGAAGAGCAGGCACTGTTGCTTCTGATGGATCTGTGTTCTTGTGGAATCCAGCCCTATGTGCCACCTGCACAAGCTAACTGTTAAATATGCGGGTGGTTCAGGGCTCCTGCTGATCTCCAGAACTTCTACACTGGAAACTCTCCTTTCTAGTTCTCTGTATTTATTTACTCAGTGGATCAAAAAACAAATGATTATTTAACTGCACTGGGTGGCCCAGTCAGGGATGAAAAGAAGCAAACTGTCAAATTACCAGTGAGCCTGGAAGAGACTCAAATTTATATTCCTGAGTGAGAAAGCCAATTTGGAACCTTATAAGCCAAGTTAAATGGCTTTTATGGTTTCAAGCCAAGTACCTACCAGAGAGATACAATCTCACTAAATTCTGCTGGATAGTCTGTGCTACAGAGGGAGTTCAAAACCAGCCTACACAATTCCAACTGCTTTTAAGCTGTAAGCGGAAATCACATACTTATGTCTAATGTTCTCACAAGTTAGTCATTTCAATAACCAGTAATCTGGGTTATCTATTTGGTTAATTTCTCAAATATTTCTTTTTAATGTCTTCCCTTTTATTATATTTGCACATTTCAAAATTTATTTTTCCAAACTCACAAAACCAAAGTTTGTTGTCAATAGCCAATATCAATTATGTAACATTGCCAAAGCATTAATTCTCCTTTAGTAGTTATTGTTGAATCTTCTCGACATTGACTTCTTTCTTTGTGCATTTCAATCATTTGTCAAATGGATAAATAATTCCAAGTTCTGGCATTTTGCAAATATACTGCTGCAGCAAATATTCATGTGCAGCTCTTTGTATGAACATGAACTTCAACTCAATCTTGTCCATTCTGTCAAAGCCCAGCTGCCTTTACATTATCAGAATCTGGTTCTGCTACACTCAGAAGCCCCAGAAGACCCTGATGACTTGATGTTCTTAGCTCATTATTACCTAAACCTCTAGGTTGTAGTAAGTTCAAACTACAAGAGAATTTGATAATTACATGTTCTTGGGTGGGGGATCCTTTTCCTGTGTTGAATGGTGACTGAGACTGGTAAACACCCTTGTCACTTCTCAATGAGGATAAACCTCTTGGTTCCATCCTTTCACCAAAGATGCAACGTTTCAAATGCTCCTGTTGTGTAAAGAAATCTCTCTTCTTCTGCCCTGCCTTGCTTGCTTCACCTCCAAGTCATTAATCTTTTGAAACTGCAGTCTCTATACAAGACTTACTATTTTTTTTCTTCTTCTTTTTATTTCTTTGATTTTTGTTCATTTGTTTTTACTGACAGGGTTTCTCTGTAGCTTTGGAGCCTGTTCTGAAACTAGCTCTTGTAGATCAGGCTGGCTTCGAATTTACAGAGATCCACCTGCCTCTGCCTCCCGAGTGCTGGGATTAAAAAGCATGCACCACCACCGCGCAGTTACAAGACTTCCTTTTGTTACTGGAGTTTTCCAGCTTCACCAGAAGATCAGTTATGAAATCCAGTGTGTAGCTTTTTGTTTGTTTGTTTTTCATGTCTATGTTTTTCTTGAAGTTTATTTCATATAAAACCCAGTGTTCTGATAAATAAAGTCAACAAGCTTTAACTGTTAATTATTCCCAGAGCCAAAAAACTATCTATTCTTCTGCTGTTTGCCTCTAAGTAGTAACTAACTCAGCTTTACTTAAGATGATTTCACATGATCAAGACTGTATTTGCTCTTTTTATACTGAAGACGTAGAGCAAGTCCCTGGCTACTGTACTTTTTTAGCTTCTCCTCTTCCTTTTAGTCTCTTGAGAGTGGAATCTTACATTCCTCACTCAGAGCTGACATTTGTTAAACTCTGAATTTAAACTGTCTAATATCGAATGATAAAATATAGGAGAGAGGTGGCTGATCCTGGATGTGACTAACAGCCCCCCCCCAAACAAGTTCACTTTAAGCCAAGAGTTTGGATTTTCAATAGTAATTAAAAACGCAGTCTGCAGATAGAGCAGAGCCCTTCTACTGGGTGAAGAATCCATGAGGCCGGGGAACAATGTTATCTGTTAATTCTGTGGGAAGGTTTAGTATACAGCTGTCTTACAGGTGCTTCCTGTGGAAACTCAGGGGTTCCCATACAAGACTGTAGAGGACAGCTGAGAACCAAACTGAGCCCAGCTAATTACATTTGCCCAGCATGCTGGAAAGAAAATCACTGACCAAAAATAACATGTTTAAGTACTGTTCAAGTTGAGATACAAACCAGCAGCCGTCAGGAAATGCGAAATTAAATCTGCCCTCCACCCTTCGCTTGCCCCGTTGTGCCCAAGCAGCACCAAGGTCAGAAGTTAATTGGGGACGCTGCAATGCACACACAGCCTGGCATATTTCAACTCAGTGAGGTCAGGGGGAAAACTTAGTTAAAACCTTATTAGAGCAGTTTACAGGAGCACATTATTATGAATATGAAATTGGAGCCGTGGCTTGATGGAGTGTCACCTTGCCAATGTAATTTGTTGGGAATAATATGAACACGAAAGTGAACATAATGACAGTCCGGACATTTGTCTCCAGGTACACTTGTCTCTATAGATTTGATGCTGCAAATGCATAGAAAAAAAGTAGCATTTCCACCATTCAATTTTAACTTAAGATTTGGGTGTCTTTGAATTAAAAGAGGACCTTAGAATTGACTGCAAAGCTAACTTTCATGCATTTTTCTTCTGCATGATACTAAGTTTAAAACAAATCTCAGTATCCCCATGAAAACCAGAGGCACATTGCAGTGAATCCATACTTCAATGAGGGCACTGTCCTGTCTTCCCTGTAATGAAAGCAACCACACCCGGCTGCCTGATGGTCAACAGAATTTTTTGGATTTCACATTATTCTTCCGATGTATATATACTTTCCCCTTAGAAGACTCTGCAATACTTAGCCACATACATCAATTTCTTTCATTTCACTTAAGATACTACAACTTAATGGTGCATGTATGTTTATACAGGCGTGTGTGTGTGTGTGTGTGTGTGTGTGTGTGTGTGTGTGTGTGAATGTCCAGGGTCTTCCTAAATCTTTCTCTGCCTTATATTTTAAACAGTTAGGTCACTGAACATGGATCTTGTTGATTCATCTAGACTGGTGGCTCAGCAAGTCTCAGGCTTTTCCTGTATGGGATCCCTCAGCCCTGAGATTCCAGGTGTGAACCATCATGCCTGGCTTTTATGTGAGTGCTGGGGATTGAACTTCTATCCTCACGCCTGTCTAAGTACTACTTTGCCAGTTGTGCCAAATTCTCAGCCCCTCCTCATATCTTCAGTAGACACAGAAAACATTGTATCTTTTCTCTTTTAAAACATTGTTTTTATTTTCTCTACTCCCTTCTTCCTCTCTCCCCTTCCACCCTCTCCTGTGACCCCCATGTTCCCAGTTTACTCAAGAGATCATGTCTTTTTCACCTTCTTATGTAGATCCATGGATGCCTTTCTTAGGGTCTTTTCTTAAGACAGGATAAGTAAATGGGGGGGGGGGGTAGAAGGCAATAAAAAATTGAATAGAATTAGAAATTTGTTTTATTTCATATCCTGTTTAGTCACCCATGGCATACAATTTGGAGAATATGACTTAATTATACCCAGGCTTCCAACTGTATTCATATTAGAACAAAAGATAAATATATCATAACTAAGAATAGCTATTTATTGAATCATTTTGCTTTTCATTTTATAACTTAGACTAAATTATTTTTGAGCTTAAACTGTATTTTTGAAATTCTTTCACAAAGGATTTATATGTTTTTTAGAAGATATGAATTGATAGTCATATTTGCAATGTGTCTTTCACAGTGAGATTGACCATTTTACGGCATTGTGCTGGAGTATGCAACCATTCATGAATCCTGCCACCGCCTGCATTGGACAGTATGAAAACATAAAGTAAACCAGGAAATGGGCACAAATTAAGTCTATTTTTAAAAGTAATACTTTGTAAGAAACTCTTTACCACCCTCTAAAACTTTAAAAACAAGAAATCTAACATTTTCTTAGGACTGAGTCTAACGTTCATTTCTTAACAGGCAAGGGTTAGACACTCAAGGCTACTGTGCTTACTCTTTTCTCGCGAGATCTTGGAATGGCTCCTGAGGAGACTGTACCATTGCTCGGCACGTTCACTCAGTATTTGGATACTAGAGATCTAGCGTCTTTTCAGTTCCCTAATTTTCCACTGATTTTTTTTCCTACTGACTTCTATGCTTCTAAATAGCAGACAAGCATGCGAGATAAACGGTCTATAGAAATTACTGGTTCCCTCACTCCCGGGGAATTACATATAAACAATTCTGTATTCACCATTATCGGGCACAAAGGCAGAGGGAAAACCCACCCCGACATGACCTGCCGCACAAAATTCCTTTGTTACCAACTTCAGTGCTTTCTGAGTCTTCAAGCAAGCCATTGACAAGCTCTCTTTTCCCACATGCATAATTCATAAGTCAGCTAATTAATATTTCATAAGTTAAACAGTTGTTAATATTAGTTACTTGTTTTCATGAATGGCAAAATTTAATTTCCCCCAAATCTGCTTGCAATACATTTCTCCTTTCTTTAATACAGTGCAGGGTAGGGACTGTCTGCAGCCACACCTTGAGGAACAGTCTTCCAATTGTGCCTCTCACCAGACAAAAGCTTGCACACTGTGAACAAGTCTTAGCCAACGAACGCTTCAGGGGAAATGCTATACCACATGATACGTCATGACCTTTTTCCTCTCTTCTTGTTGCACAGAGATCTGAACCCGTCCTCTGGCTCCATTCATTGAGCCTTTGGCAATGACTGCTAGCTCTGTTTCCCTTGCTTTCTTTATGGTTAAGTGCACTTGCTCTTCCATGGAGATTTGCCGAGTGCAGAGCTTAGTTGAAAGGGGTAGGGACAAAAATATGTAAAACCTCCATCTTGTAGACACCTCAAGCTTGTTACCCCAAAGTATGAGTGACTTCTAAATTCCTGCACACAACAAGAATTTGAACTACCACCCACAACAGCAAATTACTACTTGAAATGCAAATTTGTGTTGCTGTCTAGTTCCTCAGGTTGAAGGGAAACTTGATAGCATCCTTTGTAAGACTTTGGTGACTTTCATTACATGTGCATCAAACATAGGACTGGGGTCCTCAGCTTGAGATCAAAGGAGGACTAGCATGAGAAGGCCTGCCTGGTCCCGAGACTTATACAGAAACCCACCAGGTCTTAGAGAATGTGAATAGAAAGGACCAAGCCAACCTTAACTCCCAGCTTTTCTCTTTGAAGTCACTAAATTCATTTGGTTGGCATCATTCTTGTATCTCTTGAATCCTTTTACTGTTTTTATACCAAAAGCCATACCATGGAGTAACTGTTATTTTCGGTTCTCTGTATGTCTTCACCATCAGTAGCCGCATAGCCCATCTATCATTTTTCTGTTCTAGTAGACCAGCTGTCATCATTCTACAATCATATCTGTATCCGGATTAAAATCAACCATTGGCCTCCCACTTCTTTAGGATAAATCCTAAATTGTCTACCCGACCGAGAAGGCTGTGTGGCTGGCTTCAGCTCACATCTCAACATTGATGTCCTACGGCTCCTGCTTCATCCTCCTTGGGGAAATGCTCACCGACCTGTATCTGGATAGCTCAGAGTGTCTGGACTTGAGAGTGACAATCTTCTCAAGAACCTTTCGGACCTCCTCAGTGGGAGTTAGCTTCCTTTTACCTCACAGGTGTCTGCTCACTCTTTCTTATTTTCTCTCATAGCTGCATAGCCCTTACCCCCTGAGCCATGACTTGTCTGTTTTATGCTCTAGATCTGATACAATTTGTTCATACTGAGGATACCAGGACTTAGAACAGTGCCTTGCCATTTAAGACTGAAGAAGGAGCAAAAAAGGGGGAAGGAGAATGCAAGAAAAAAAATCAGCCAGACCACTAGAGAGAAACCGAAATCAAAGCCTATTAAAGCGATGTCTTTCAGAAGTCCAAATGAGTCAGGAAATAAACCCTTAGGTGAGTTGAGTGATTGTAAAATCCAATCATGAGTTCTCAGTTAAGAAAATTTTGAACCCACTCAACATTTTCTGGTTTTTAAACCCCTTTGACAACAATATATAATCTCCCAAATTATCTTTAAAAAATTTGGGATAAACAATTCTTAATGGGTTTGAAATTTCACAATGGCACTGGAGGTCACCAGCATTTGATGCAGCCCTGGCTATAGATCTGTGTCCTCCTCTGTAGATGCCTGATGGGCTAACAGAACTTCTCATCTCTCCTTTATTGTTTC
Organism: Microtus oregoni; assembly: GCF_018167655.1. Classification (NCBI taxonomy): domain Eukaryota; kingdom Metazoa; phylum Chordata; class Mammalia; order Rodentia; family Cricetidae; genus Microtus; species Microtus oregoni. The sequence goes on along the minus strand of NW_024543060.1, from coordinate 37,278,763 downwards.
CTGTGGTCCATGCATTCTCCTAAAAACAAATGAGCACTTGTGCCTTCTTTTGTATTACCCTGGCTTAGAAGATTGCGCACAGCACGTTTCATAAGCCTGCAGGTCTGAGGTCCATGCAGGCGTGGCTGAACTTTTAGCTTAGACATTCACAAAATCAGGGCATCAGGCAGGGCACCCTGTTCTCTGAAGGCTTTGTAGGAGGGCACGCTTCCATATACATGCGATGTTGCAGCATCTCTGTGTTTAGAGGACTGGTGTCAGCATTTCCTGACTAGCTTATATTTCTTGCCACAAGGCCCCTACCATCTGCAAATCTGTAATGCCACATCAAGTCCTCTTGACTCTTAGATGGCTTCTGACTTCCTCTTCTGCCACCAAAATAGAACTCTGCCTTGAGAGTGCACACGTGACCAGGTTGGGCCCATTTGGAACCTTCTTGTTTTAGGGTCAACAGTTTCATAACGTGCTTCTGTCTGCAAAATTCTTCTGCCCTGCAACATAATTTAATCACAAACAGTAAAGTCGTCTGTTAAAGATCGTGGGAGTCAGGTTAGAATTCTGCCACTGGAAGTAGAGATGGGTTCTTGCTTCTTCCCACTACAGAAGTTTCTGGGGGGTATTATGTCTCTAATAAACCAAGAGAGTCATCTTGCTGTCCTGCTTATGAATATATGTGCTAGGGCCTCCTCTTCCTTCTGTGGTTTAATACAGAAAGTGTCTCTTCTTTGCTTTGCAATGAACATCTTCCTCTATAATTTGTACTGGTGGATATAGAAAGTCCTTAGATAGCCTGATTTTTCTGCTCAGTCTTGAGGATTAATTGGTCTGAATTCCCTGCAAGTCTGTAAAACTAAATTTTCTCTTCTTCTATAAACTTCTAGTAGTCCCAATCAGAACCCCAGTCAAGTACTATTGTGCACTAGACATATATCCCATGATTCTCTCTCTCTTTTTTTAAATACTATAGTGCCCTCTTGAAAATAATCACTTAGATAGGTATAATATATATATATATATAATATATGCATGCACATATGTACATAAAATCCTTCACTCTTCATATTTCACATATCCTAAACCTGCTTTCAGTTAGGAACTGGTGATAACATCAACATAGTTTCTCTAAGCAGAAACATAGGAATCATTTATATTCCCTTTTTCCCCATCTTAGGTATCTTAAGGAGCAAAAGGAACATTTTGCACGTTGGAATGAATAAATGAACCAGCGTAGACAGATTGCATAGACCCTTATTTGTTAGACAAGGGATTAAAATGTCATTTGATATCTGAAAGGATCCTCATTTGATAAAGGGTGAGCTGGCCTATAGAGGTATGTCACATGTATACAGAAGGAGAGATGGAGTCTTCAGGATGTATTTCTAGTTACAGACTTGTTGAAACAGAGTTCTTTCAGTGTAGGACAGGAGCAGAAACTAAGGCCTTTAGTAAATGAATTCATTAATCTAAGTCAATAATATTTTAGTATTTGTTGAAAAACAGTTTTTTGATTTATTAGTTTTATCTTATGCAACATTGGTGTTTTGCCTGCATGTATGTCTGTGTGAGAGTTTTGGGTCCCCTGGAACAGAAGTTACAGACAGTTGTTAGCTGCCATATGGGTGCTGGGAATTGAACCTGGGTCTTCTGAAAAAGCAGCTCTTAGCCACTGAGCCATCTCTCCAATCCAAGTAAGAGTTCCAGGCACAATGGATAAAACCTTGGGAGAAATAACAACCCTCTCCTATCTTACATTTTGGTAAGTGAAAACTAGCATATTAACAATCTAGCTATCTAAATGTCAGTGGAGAAAAACAATAGCAAAGAAGTGATCACACAGGAAGGCAGAATGGCTCCTTTAGTTTGGCAATGCCAAGAAAAACATCCATGAAATCAGAACGACATGAAGAGACCAGAGGAAAAGTTTTCAGGCTGAGGTGACTTTTGAGACAACTGACATGGAACCGCAGCTTGTTTGAAGGACCCAAAGCTCTCCAGTTGAGTGAGCTTCAAGGAGAGATATTTGGATGTTTGGAGCCATCACTGGGATGCAGAAAGCGAGTGGCCTCATAGGTCAAGGGTCTCTAGTTCATGGGATTAAAAAGAGAGGTTCTGGGCTGGGTAGGATAAAGCTAAAGGGAACAAGACCTAGTGTGACTTCAGTTTGATGTGACTACTCTCTCCTGGAGAGAAGCTGGCTAGAAGGACACAGCAGCTGAATAAGATCTGACAACCTGTAGGCCTGACAGGATGCTGGCAATTGGGAGCTGACCACAGTGGAACATCACCAAATTCTTCAGAGTATTATTATTATTATTATCACTACTATTATTGTTATTTTATATTTATTATCGATATTAGTATTATTAGGATATGAAGTTTTTCCACAAAAGGTTCAAGGCTCAGTTGCAAATAAAGCAAAATTTAGAGGTTATCAATGGATCATAACAATCTGAATTCATCAATGGGTTACTCCAATGACGGCATGACTGTTTGATAGCATTATTGGGAGCTGACCATATTTTAAGGGGTAAGGCATAGTTGGAGGAAGTAGGTTACCAGAGACCCTAGAACAATATTTTTATTATCTCTCTCTCTGTCTTACTCAGTGTCTGTCTCTGTAACATGAGGGCCTCCTTGTTGAGGTTTCTGTCCTGCCCAGTTCCCACAGTCATTTAGGTCCCAAAGAAATCACACCGAGAGTCTTCATTAGGATATTAGCGCTCTTCATTAGGTTAGTAGTCTCTGCAAACCTGAAAAACTGTTCTATTACTCATTTTAGTATTTTTACTCATTCAAATTAACATATATTGGATTACTATGTCTGCCAACATTTTAGAGATAACTTACAATAAATATTTTATATTTGAAAAATGGGAGTGGAAACATTTAAATAACAATAAATAACTCCACCTGAACTTTTTATATTCTACCAGAAACATAAATCTAGATTACATAAAACATGACAAATTATTTAAGAAACATCCTTTTTTTTTACTACTTTTAGGAGTAGGTTAACGCCCATAAATAATTTTAAACTTTTACTTAGTGATTTAACATACTATATAATCTGCAAGGATTTTCTAACTGTGAAGACAGCTTATTTCTTCATATGAAAGTTATTCTATTTAATAACCAACAGTTTCTATTCTGCAGCAGCATGCTGATGTTAGCATTCTCATTTTTATTTAAAATCTTGTATACATAAGAAAACTAGATTAATATTTTGATGCTGACTTGTATACATACTCCACTTAAAATTTATTTTAAAGTTTACTTGGTGGCTCACACCTTTAATCCCAGCACTCAAGAAACAGAGGCAGACAGAACTCTGTGAGTTTGAGACCAGTCTGATCTACAAAGTAAATTCCAGGAAAGCCAGAGTTGTTACACAGAGAAACCCTGTCTTGAAAAGCCAATATATATGTATATATATATGTATGTATGTGTATGTATATATATATACACATACACATACATACATATACATATATATATACATATGGCATAAGAAATAACTCAATTTACTTTAGAATGATTCCCATATATTTGATAAGAAAATAAGAAGCCACATTGCTTTCTGGGATTTTATATCTTGGAAACACTCCACATTTTCATCCAAAGTCACATGACGAGACACACAGACAGCTGGAGACTTGCTCCAAGGCTTAGAAAGCCTCCACAGAATTCTGATGAGGCTGCCGCTTGCAGTGCATGGAGCAGTGGCTGATCTCTGACCCTGCCCAACAGCCAGGGCTTTTGTCATCTTGCTGCACAAGTCAGATTAGGCTGTAATTAGTCTTCAGACAACGGCTGTAATTATACATTCAGGTCCCAGTGTCTGGCAGGAGGAGAATGATTTGGGCTGGCCATGGACAAAGAAGAGTCAAAAAGTCAAAAGACAAACTGCTTTTTGATACATTTTTCCAAAGCTGGGTGCTCCCCAAAGTGAGAAAAAAAATCAAATTGAACTGGAAAACACCCGCTCATTCAAAATACCACAGAGGCATCATTCTCATGAACAGCAGTGGACTTGATACACCAGTATATGAACAACTTTGTGACCAAGAAACAAGGAAAGACAATGAAGTTTCCCTCAAGCTTTGCAGCAAAAGCTGTTTTCTATTGAAGCTTCATTTTGGATTTCATTTCATTTAAAATGCATTTAGTTTAAAGAAAAAGCTGAAAAGGAGATCAAGGCAAAAGAAGAGGATGAAGAGCAAGAGGAGGAGGAAGAAGAAGAAGAGAAAGAATGGCATAGCAACTAGGAGAGACGAGACAGGGCTATAGTTGCAGCATGTTTTCTCAAATCTGCTGTTTGGTTTTCTCTTCTTCTAAAACCTGTGGTCAAGCTGTTTTGAGTCAGCAGACTGAGTAGGCTCATAGCTGAGAAAGGCACACAGAGATCTTCCCTTTCTCAGCTTTGGGATGAGTCTCCAGCTGCCTCTGTACCCTTTAACTTCTCTGTTCAGAGTTCTAGATGTACCAAATCTGTCCTTTTCTCAAGGATAATGTCTTATTAACTTCTTTTAGCTTTATTCCATCTTTATAGGTCCTTTGAGAATTGTGTATGTGTTTTGATCATATTTCCTTCGACCCACCTCTGTTTCCATACCAACCCAGATTTGGGTCTTTTTCTCCCCCTCCCCAAACTTTCAAGACCAGTTTGTGCTATCCAAATATTCTTCAGAGCACGGTCTTCCTCTGGCAGGTGTAATTTACCGTGATAACATTTTTGGTTACCAAATTTCTGTCATTTGATTGTTCTGTATGGCTTTTTTATGTCCAGGGATAGCCCCCATCTCCTCAGGTAATTTCATGCTAGAACACAGCGCTCGCTTTAGTCATCGCCTGTTCACTCCATCCTTACGCTCTGCCTGTCGATCTTTAATACATCTCACTTGTGATTGCTTCTAACATTCAAACTTAACCATAGTCACTGCCTCTCCTTTCATACATGGTTCTTCGTTTGCTCCATGATGGTATTTTGGTTTTTTTTTCAACCACTTTTAATGAACACATACTAATATGATTGCTTTGAAAAATGTTCCAAAGTTATTCTGGTCAATGTGGCATGGAATTTTCTCCACTGTTCTATCCTGCTGTTCCCAGGCTTCTGGCCTCAAGGACATCATGAGTACCTTCATCAAAGTGGTGCATTTCTTGGCATTCAGCACAGCAACCAGTCCAGCTCAGAGCTCCACAGCCATTCTTCTCCCTATGTGTGCCACCTGTTACTTCCTCTCTCACAGGCTCTACCTTGTCTCCCTGCTCCACAGGACACTTTTTACTCTGATTTTTATTAGACTTCATTGTGTTCATTACAGCTTACTAATATTATTTTAATATCATCTTAGCTCCTGATACTGTAACTCAGTGACTGATATTAATGAAATATATTAATTAAATCAGTCATTAACACAAATGATCCAGAATTTTGTAAAAAAAAGTTAAATAAAAATTATATGATTATGCATCATTGGCATTAGGCTTCCATATTTTATTCAAGAAAATTATTTATCTGGATTAAAAACAGCCAGCTCAGCAATAAACACCTTATGCATGAGGTTAACACCGTATGATGGAGTATGACCTTGGAGTCAAGCAACCTCTACTAGTATTCCTCAATCTCCCTTCCCTCAGAATGTGAACTAGCAAATGTCTCCTTAGTCTTCAGCCTGTAACTTCCATGTCTACTAAAAGGTGACATATCAGGGGGCTGGGGTTAGGAACCGCCCATATTCCAGAACCAAGGGTACTTCTAGTCTGTTGGGACTTCAGAGACTCAGAGACAGCAGCCACTTCATCACCTGCTGCCAAAGAGCACACCTTTAAAAAAGTCCCCACCATCATGGTTCACTGTCTCCTTGTCTTTGTCTCTGTCTCTGTCTGTCTGTCTCTCTCTCTCTTTTTCTCCCTGCTCACAGGCAGCCTTTTGCTCTCCCTCCCTAATATGTCTTACCCTTGAGAGATCTACTGCATGCAGTAATTTTGGTGGCACTCCATGACCCTGACCTGCTAAGGTAATCTTCTGGTGCTAAACCCTAACATTGGTGCCATGTGACCTGGATAGAAAAATAGATGATTTTAAATAGGAACCATGTGGCTCTCCTCTCTATCTTGGCTATGACCTCATCAAAATGTAAGCAGCCACATGGCTGGCAGCCATCAATACTAAGGTTAACGAGCATATTCCATGTGACTTCACTATCTTAAGATGACCACATGGAATAAAGCAACAATTACAAAACTTCTCAGCCCTAATGAGCTCTCTGTTTATTATTTTAGCCCTTTTTAGACTAAGGAAGCAACAAGTATCTAATTTTTTGGATCAGTACGGATTTTTGTATGATGACAAAATTTTAATATTATGCTTGCTACAACATACTATATATGTAATTCAACTCTGGTTCAGAACATACTGCATATGATGACAAATTTTAGGGTAATAATGATCTACTCAGATTAACAAAAGCTGACTTAGAGATTTTACATAACTACTTTTGTCTTTGTTAACTGTTCAACACCAAGAGTATAAAAAAAGTTAGATAAGCAACAACATATGATTGATAAATAAAGTATATTTAACAAATATGATTTATAAATTCCTGAGGTCTACTCAGGTTCACAGTATGAACTTCAGTTAAACAATTGCACTTTTTGGTTTGTTTTTTGTTTTTGTTTTTTGAGACATGGTTTCCCTGTAGCTTTGGAGCCTATCCTGGAACTAGCTTTTGTAGCCCAGGCTGGCCTCGAACTCACAGAGATCCTCCTATTTTAGGGCTCAAATTAAACAGGAATAAAGCTGAAAAATCCCAGTCTTATGAAAAGTACTTGTAAACTGTTAAGAATAATTCAGACATACAAGTTAATAGTCAGTCACCTTATAGACGATCAGATTCTTTAACGTGTTCAGAACTATACCTATAGTCGTGTTAAGTACTAATGTAATTAATTACAGGAATAAGTTTCATTTAGTCTCCTGTATATGTTTTCAAAGTTAAGCCTAAAACAAGTAACTAGAAACAAGTAAAGTTTGTTAGTTCAGATATACTTAATAGATAGATGGTCCTCGAACTCTTCAGAGATCTGACAGATGTGACATTTTAAATGTTCAATAATAATAATAATAACAAAGGCTTTTCCTGATAGAAGTGCTAGCTCCTGGCATACCCCTAAGCTTTCCTCCAAAGATGATGAGGCACAGAACTCAATCTAGTGCTTCCTCTTAATGTGGCAAAGCTGGTCACTGAGTAAAAAAGCTGCCCTTCATCTAACCCACTTCCAGGACTGAGGAGCTGATCACCATGCTGCCTAGATAAGGAAGGGTGAGTCTCCCAAGTTCCTACCCCACAGGAAAGACCCTTGAGTCTTCTGGGCCTGACAGCCGAAGATTGACATGGATCCCGACAACCGCAGAGGAACCTGTGTGATTATGCAGGCAGCTGGCATCTGCCATTTTCAACAGACTCAGGAGCTGCTGGTCTGTACTTCCTGCTTAATCAGATGAAATTTATCCTGCTCAGCTGTCTGCTGGTGTAGACCAGTAGGTCAATGATAGTTTTTCCTGTTTAACAGCAGCAAGCATACAAGTTCCTCCTCTAAGGTTTCAGCTGCTTTCTCGGTTCTCTTCATAAGGAAAAATCAGGCCTCAGGCCTCACTGGAGAGCAGTAAAGGAAGACAAATGGCTTACCTTGTCACCAGACACAGAAAAGAGATAAACTCACAAAATGGATTTCAATGTAACTTTTTACAATTGCTTTATTTTAAGGAATTCCCTTTATATTGATTACTGCTGTCAGTAATCAATGACCTGTGTTTCATGGTGAATGATTGGATAGAGAAAGATGTGAAGTTTATGTAGGGTCTCGGGATATGAGTCTTCAGCTGTGAGGATCTGAGAAAATGTTCTACAATGTGCAAATGCAGGTTAGAAAGGTCTAAGAAAGTGTCTTAAGGTGTGCAAATGAAATGTGTAGTGGCATAAGAAAATTATTTAAGATATATAAAAAAATAAAAGCTGTTTTAGAATATGTTATTAGATTTATGTTACCTATGATATTGTTATAATAACACTTTAGAAGCAGAGTTTTAAGGTTAATCAGAGGAATTCTGATAAACTTTTAATCTAGCTCACGTAAGCTCTGACTACTCTTCCCATAGTGACAAGCTCAAGATTTTACATTCCCCTTGGTTGTCTGCTAATCATAGACTTAACAGGGCTTCTCACTGTGCTAAAACCATTTGTCTAATCTATAGACACTCAGTCTTCTGGATGGAGGAAAAAGTGTCCATGCTTTTAGTCCAAAATCATTTTGAGTCCCCAAGAGTCTACTATGACTCAAAAGTGTAAGATTACTGCCTTTCCTACAAGGTGGATTTCAGTACAGACTGCAAACAGTGGTGATGCTAAGATATTTGAAAAAATTCTTGAAAGCTTCAGAGAAACAACCAGAAGCCATCTCTCATGGGTCAAATAGACTCCAGATAAGTATTGTAATAAACAGCCTGTTTCCCCTCCTGCCTATTCCAGTTATTCCTGAGGGTGGAAACTAACTCTGACCCCTTTCCCACTCACCCCGCCACCTTCCCTTGTCTTAGAGCTCCCCTCCCACCAATTACCAGGACCATGAGTCTAAAAGTTTCAAATGTACACCTAAGAAAAAACTGTCCCTCTAAACCCCTTAACTTTACTTTTTGTCCCTAATATATATCTGTTCCAGTAACCTGCCAGCTCCAGGTGTTCTTTCAAAATTTGCATCCCAGGCAACTTCTTCAAATATTAGCCCCAGTTGGTCCAACCTCACAAGCACTGCTCCTACTTCTTTAATTCCAGAGGTTTCATAGAGACTGGACAACAAGTGAAATAGCCTACTCTTCCTGGACTTGGCCAGCATCCCAGCTTTCTTGGGTACCCAAAGATATTGTTGCCCCCAGACAACAGGAAGCTGTCTGAAGAGCATGACATTTCAGTTTCTGACTCACTGGCCACCCCTTTCAAGTTCCTCACGTTTTATAATAAAAGGGAGAAATGCTGGGAAAGACCCACATTTCAGAAGCGGGTGCCCCACCCACCTTTAGTGATTCCGTGCCAACAGCCTCGTCATCACCAAATGGACTGCATATACATTAGAAAGTACCCACCATCACAGCCCACTCTTTGTCATCCTGTCTCTGTCTCTTTCTAGTCCCTACTCAACAGCAGCCTTTTGCCCTCCTCCAATAAATCTCTCATATGAGATCTGTTGCATGGTGTGATCCATGCAGCCTTCTTTGGCTGGGATCCACCAACGTACTCTTCATCACGTAAACTCTTCACCACTAAACCCCAACAGCTGTAGAAATGGCTCAGCGATGAAGAGCACTGTTGCTCCTCCTAAGGTCCTGGGTTTGTCTGGTAGCATCTACATAGCAACCCACAACCATCTGCAACTCCAGTTCGAGAGTACCTAACACCTTCTTTTGTCCTCTTAGGGCACCAAGCACATATGTGGTATGCAGGCACATGCATGGAAAACAGCCATATGTACACATAAAATAAAATAATTTTTAAAATTAAGTGGTAATGTATCTCTAACATATTAAATAAAATATTAAATGAGATGGGATGGGGAGGATGCTTTAGTGGATAAAAGAACTGTTGCTCTCCCAGAGGATGTGAATTTAGTTCCCAGAAGCCACCTCAGTTAGCTTACAACTGCCTGTAACTCAAGATGCAAGAGATGTGATGGCATCTGCAGACATCTGCACTTATGTGATCCATGCACACATCATACACACACAAATAAATCTTAAAAATACATATTAAATACAAAGACTGTCACAGAAAACCATAACTAATCAAAATAAAGTGGTGAAGCCCAATCCTAAATGATACATCTACAATACAACTCCGGCACTAAGGCTCAGGGATCATTGAGGACAAGGGAACAGAAATAAAGTAAGATCCAGAAAACCAGAGAGTCTGCTGTGAGATTGTGTCTCCTAGAAACATCAGAGAAAATACAGTCATGAAGTATCACCAACATGACTGCCTAAATAGGCTCTGAACACAAATACCACCAAATAACATGTCAACAAAGAAGGGTGAAATCTTACAGAGCCTCAACCCTAAACAGTAACTAAGTAACTACAGTAACTAAGGAATGCTGAGAACATGGAAAATAATTTTCTCCAGGGAAAAACACACTAACTGATTATCCAATATCAAATGATCATCCCTGAAAACATATGCATATGAATGCCATTATTCAGACAGAGCAGACTGTAGTTATATATTATGGAATACATATTATGAAATATATATCCCATATATATGAACAGAGATAATTGAACAATCAAGTAAGGGTTAGAAGAAAGCTACTATAATCTATTATTTAATTTCAAATAATTTTTCAAAAAATGTTTTTCAGCTAAAATCAAAGTATCAAACATTGATAAGTTTGTCAACCAGAAGATTGAATTAATGTATTGATTATAATGCAATGAATCCCTAATACAGAAAATTCTAAAACTCAAAGTTATTTGGTGTTTAAAATCTAAGTAAATATAGAAATAAAGTATGCATACTTTTCTGATAACATCTTTAAAAAAGCTGAGGAAGAATTAATGTCATATCCTCACAAAGTCTCAGTTTAGTCACCAACTTCAATTAACTTTAATATTATTTCATCTTGAAGACTCATTATTTCTCACATATTAAATGAAATGAGATATTTGGTAAGGTGGAATTGAAATAAATATTAATATTAATGGCAAAATTAATAATGATTATGCAATTAGTAAAGTTTCTTCCACTTCCAAATTTTATCTGATTTTGTGACTTTCATGGACAGAATGACTTACAATGCCTTAAACACAAGTGAGCTGACATCTTTCACCTTGCGCAGGATCGATAAGTCACTATTCAGACATTATCACCTGCCTAGTCCTCAGTGCACAGAAACCTATGAAGATGCAAACAGCAATAACTACTTGAAAATAGACAAAATTTTAAAAACATATTTTAATAGCAGTCCCCGTTTCTCTGTTTCACAACTGTTTTACATTTTGAGAAGCAATGCTCAACACTACTGCCTGTCCTTACCGACCCTGTCTAACTCCCATCTCTTCCCTATGGACGCTCACTGCCTTGCTAGCTACAGAAAGAATCCGTACTTGCTGGAGGCGTAGACTGTTTGTTCACTTACCAGCCACCCAGACTCAAAATAATCACACACAAACTATAGTAATTGCAATACTGTTTGGCCAGTAGCTTAAGTGTATTTCTAGCTAGTTCTTACATCTTATATGAAACTATTTCTATTAATCTGTGTATCATCGTGTAGTTGTAGTTGTGACCTATTGGTAAGGTTCCAATAAGCGTCTGCTGTGTGTGTCCTGCAGTGGCAACATGGCTTCTCCCTGACTCCTCCTACTCTTTCCTCCTCTATCTGCTTGGAATTCTCACCTTGCCTTATTCTGCACTGCAATAGGCCCAAAGCAGCTTCTTTATTAACCAATGGTATTCACGACATACAGAGGGGAATCTCTCATCAACTTGCCTCAGTGAATATCTGAATCAAATAAAATTCAGACCACATGCTGTGACCATGATTTATTCAGCTAAAATGGAGGGTCTGTAATGCTACACATCTTGATTCGAGGTGTGATTCATGGACTCTCTGTGGAAGGCAATGACTTCTCACTGTGGCTGAAAGAACAGATCATCTATTCAGTTAATTTTCTTTCTTTTTTTTTTATCATGAGCTTATTTTTTTTATTGAGAAAAGGAAAAAACAAGTTTCCGCCTCCTCCCAGCCTTCCATTTCCCTCCCCCTCCTCCCACCCTTCTCCCCCTCCCCCTACTCCTCTCCTCCTCCCTCTCCAGTCCAAAGAGCAGTCAGGGTTCCCTGCCCTGTGGTAAGTTCAAGGTGCTCCCAGCTCCGTCCATATCTAGGAAGGTGAACATCCAAACTGGCTAGGCTCCCACAAAGCCAGCACATTAAGTAGGATCAAAACCCCGTGCCATTGTCCTTGGCTTCTCATCAGCCCTCATTGTTCGCCATGTTCAGAGAGTCCGGTTTTATCCCATGCTTTTTCAGTCACAGTCCAGCTGGCCTTGGTGAGCTCCCAATAGATCAGCTCCACTGTCTCAGTGGGTGGGTGCACCCCTTGTGGTCCCGACTTCTTTGCTCATGTTCTCCCTCCTTCTGCTCCTCATTGGGTCACAGTGCTCCAGTGTGGGTCTCTGTCTCTATCTCCATCCATCACCAGATGAAGGTTCTTCTTACTTAGCTTCTTTAGGTTCACCAATTGTAGACTCCGTGACCCTTATTTATGGCTAGAAAACAATTATGAGTGAGTACATCCCATGTTCATCTTTTTGGGTCTGGCTTACCTCATTCAGTATAGTGTTTTCTATTTCCATCCATTTGCATGCAAAATTCGAGAAGTCATTGTTTTTTACCGCAGCGTAGTACCCTACTGTGTATATATTCCACACTTTCTTCATCCATTCTTCCATTGAAGGGCATCTAGGTTGTTTCCAGGTTCTGGCTATTACAAATAATATGGCTATGAACATAGTTGAACAAATGCTCTTGTCATATGATAGGGCATCTCTTGGGTATATTCCCAGGAGTGGTATTGCTGGGTCCAGGGGTAGGTTGATCCTGAATTTCCTGAGAAACCGAAACACTGATTTCCAAAGTGGTTGCACAAGATTGCATTCCCACCAGCAATGGATGAGGGTACCCCTTCCTCCACAGCCTCTCCAGCAAAGGCTATCATTGGAGTTTTTGATTTTAGCCATTCTGACAGGTGTAAGATGATATCTCAAAGTTGTTTTGATTTGCATTTCCCTGATCGCTAAGGAGCATGACCTTAAGTGTCTTTTGGCCATTTGAACTTCTGTTGAGAATTCTCTGTTCAGTTCAGTGCCCCATTTTTTAATTGGGTTAATTAGCATTTTAAAGTCTAGTTTCCTGAGTTCTCTATATATTTTGGAGATCATACCTTTGTCTGTTGCGGGGTTGGTGAAGATCTTCTCCCAGTCAGTAGGTTGCCTTTTTGTCTTAGTGACAGTGTCCTTTGCTTTAAAGAAGCTTCTCAGTTTTAGTAGGTCCCATTTATTCAATGTTGCCCTAATGTTTGTGCTGCTGGGATTATACATAGGAAGCGATCTCCTGTGTCCATCTGTTGTAGGGTACTACCCACTTTCTCTTCTATCAGGTTCAATGTGTTCTGACTGATATTGAGGCCTTTAATCCATTTGGACTTGAGTTTTGTGCATGGTGATAGATATGGGTCTATTTTCATTTTTCTACAGGTTGACATCCAGTTGTGCCAGCACCATTTGTTGAAGATGCTTTCTTTCTTCCATTGTATACTTTTAGCTCCTTGATCGAAAATGAGGTGTTCATAGGTTTGTGGGTTAAAATTCGGGTCTTCTATACTATTCCATTGGTCGACTTCTCTGTTTTTATGCCAGTACCACACTGTTTTCATCACTGTAGCTCTGTAATGAAGTCAGGGATGGTAATGCCTCCAGAAGATCCTTTATTGTATAGGATTGTTTTGGCTATCCTGGGTTTTTTGTTTTTCCATGTAAAGTTGATTATTGTCTTCTCCAGATCTGTGAAGAATTTTGATGGGACCTTGATGGGGATTGCATTGAATCTATAAATTGCCTTTGGTAGAATTGCCATTTTTACTATGTTGATCCTCCCAATCCAAGAGCAAGGGAGGTCCTTCCATTTTCTGGTATCCTCCTCCATTTCTTTCTTCAATGCTTTAAAGTTCTTGTCAAATAGATCTTTCACTTCCTTGGTTAGAGTTACCCCAAAATATTTTATGCTGTTTGTGGCTATCATGAAAGGTGAAGCTTCTCTGATTTCCCTCTCTGCTTCCATATCCTTTGTGTATAAGAGGGCGACTGATTTTTTTGGAGTTGATCTTGTATCCTGCCACATTACTAAAGCTGTTTATCAGCTGTAAAAGTTCTTTGGTGGAGTTTTGGGGGTCGCTTATGTACACTATCATATCATCTGCAAATAACGAAAGTTTCACTTCTTCCTTTCCAATTTGAATCCCATTGATACTCTTATGTTGTCTTATTGCTATTGCTAGAACTTCAAGCACTATATTGAAGAGGTATGGTGAGAGTGGACAGCCTTGTCGTGTTCCTGAGTTTAGTGGGATGGCTTTGAGTTTCTCTCCGTTTAATTTGATGTTAGCTGTTGGCTCGCTGTATATAGCTTTTATTATATTTAGGTATGACCCTTGTATCCTAATCTCTCTAATACTTTTATCATAAAGGGATGTTGAATTTTGTCAAAAGCTTTTTCAGCATCTAATGAAATGATCATATGTTTTTTTTCTTTCAGTTTATTTATATGATGGATTACATTGATAGATTTTCGTATGTTGAACCAGCCCTGCATCTCTGGAATGAAGCCTACTTGATCATAATGGATAATTTTTCTAATGTGTTCTTGAATTCGGTTTGCCAGTATTTTGTTGAGGATTTTTGCGTCGATGTTCATGAGTGAGATTGGCCTATAATTCTCTTTCTTGGTTGAGTCTTTGTGCAGTTTTGGTATCAGAGTAATTGTAGCTTCATAAAAGGAATTTGGCAATGCCTCTTCTGTTTCTATATTGTGAAATACATTAAGGAGTATAGGTATTAGGTCTTTTTGGAAGTTCTGGTAGAATTCCACATTGAAACCATCTGGTCCTGGGCTTTTTTTGGTAGGGAGGTTTTTGATAACCGCTTCTAATTCTTTGCGACTAACAGGTCTATTTAGATTGTTCACCTGGTCCTGGTTTAACTTTGGTATATGGTATTTATCTAAAAAAGTGTCCATTTCCTTTACATTTTCCAGTTTTGTGGCATATAGGCTTTTGTAGTAAGATCTAATGATTCTCCGAATTTCCTCTGTGTCTGTGGTTATGTCCCCCTTTTCATTTCTGATCTTATTAATTTGCAAATTCTCTCTTTGCCGTTTGATTAGTTTGGATAGGGGTTTGTCAATCTTGTTGATTTTCTCCAGGAACCAGCTTTTTGTTTCATTGATTCTTTGGATTGTTTCTGTGTTTCTATTTTGTTGATTTCAGCCCTCAGTTTGATTATTTCCAGTCTTCTCCTCCTCCTAGGTGAGTCTGCTTCTTTTTTTTAAGAGCTTTCAGGTGGGCTGTTAAGTCTTCAATGTGAGCTTTCTCTGTTTTCTTTAAGTGGGCACTTAGTGCTATGAACTTTCCTCTTGGGACTGCTTTCATAGTGTCCCATAAGTTTGAGTATGTTGTTTCTTTATTTTCATTGAATTCCAGGAAGTCTTTAATTTCTTTCTTTATTTCTTCCTTAATCCAGGTATGGTTCAGTAGTTGACTTCAGTTTCCATGAATTTGTAGGCTTTCTGGGGGTAGCATTGTTGTTGAATTCTAACTTTAATCCATGGTGATCTGATAAGACACAGGTGGTTACTAATATTTTTTTGTAACTGTGGATGTTTGCTTTGTTACCAACTATTAGGTCGATTTTCGAGAAGGTTCCATGAGCTGCAGAGAAGAAGGTATATTCTTTCCTATTTGGGTGGAATGTTCTATAGATGTCTGTTAAGTCCATTTGCTTCATTACCTCCATTAATTCTCTTATTTCTCTGTTAGGTTTCTGTCTGATTGACCTGTCCATTGGTGAGAGAGGAGTGTTGAAGTCTCCTACTATTAATGTGTGCAGTTTGATGGCTGCCTTGAGTTTTAGCAATGTTTCTTTTATGTACGTGGGTGCTTTTATATTAGGGGCATAGATGTTCAGGATTGAGACTTCATCCTGATGAACTGTTCCTGTTATGAGTATAAAATGCCCCTCTCCATCTCTTCTGATTGATTTAAGTTTGAAGTCAACTTTGTTAGAGATTAGTATGGCCACACCTGCTTGTTTCTTAGGTCCATTTGCTTGATAAGCCTTTTCCCAGCCCTTTACTCTGAGTAGGTGCCTGTCTTTGTGGTTGAGGTGTGTTTCTTGTAAACAGCAGAATGTTGGATCCTGTTTTCTTATCCAATCTCTTAGCCTGTGCCTTTTTATAGGTGAGTTGAGTCCATTGACATTAAGTGATATTAATGACCAGTGGTTGTTCACTCCGGTCACTTTTTTAGTCGTAGAGATTGTGTTTTTCCCTTCTTTGAGTTGTGTTAGTGAAGGGTCTCTAGATGTCTGAGTTATTGTGGTCATTGTTAGACTCCTTGGTTAGTGATTTTCCTTCTATTAATTTCTGTAAGGCTGGATTTGTGACTGCGTATTGTTTAAATTTGTTTTTATCCTGGAAAATTTTATTTTCTCCATTTATAGTGAACGATAGCTTGGCTGGGTATAGTAGTCTGGGCTTGCATCCTTGGTCTCTCAGTTTCTGCAGTACATCTATCCAGGACCTTCTGGCTTTCATGTTTTCCATGGAGAAGTCAGGTGTAAGTCTGATAGGTTAACCTTTATAAGTGACTTGGCCTTTTTCTTTTGCAGCTCCTAAAGTTCTTTCCTTATTCTGTATGCTATGTGTTTTGATTATTATATGGCGAGGGGATTTTTTTTTTATCCAGCCTATTCGGTGTTCTGTATGCTTCTTGAACCTTCATAGGTATATCTTTCTTTAGGTTGGGAAAGTTTTCTTCTATAATTTTATTAAATATATTTTCTGGACCATTGAGCTGCACTTCTTCTCCTTTTTCTACTCCTATTATTCTTAGGTTTGGTCTTTTTATTGTGTCCCAGATTTCCTCAATGTTTTGTGATGAGAGTTTGTTTGACTTGCTGTTTTTTTTTTTGATCAGTGTGTTTATTTTCTCTATGGTATCTTCAGAATCTGAGATTCTTTCTTCTAACTCTTGTATTCTGTTGGTTATGCTTGTTTCTGTAGACTCTGTTTGTTTACTTAAATTTTCCATGTCCAGTCAGCCCTCTGTTTGTGTTTTCTTCTTTGTCTCCATTTCAGTTTTCAAGTCTTGAACTGTTTCCATTATCTGTTTGATTGTTTTTCCTTGGTTTTCTAGGGTATCATTCACTGATTTATTCAATTCTTCAAACTTTTTGTCATATTTCTCATCCATTTCTATAAGGGCGTTCTTTACATGCTGTTTAAGGGCGTCAATCACTTTCATGAAGTCAATCTTTTCTACTTCTTCTTGATTAAGGTGTTCATGTCCTCCTGTTGTGAGGTCGCTGGTTTCTGGTGGCTTCATGTTGCTTTTCAGATTGTTGGGTGAATTCTTGCATTGCCGTCTGCCCATCTCTTCTTCCAAATGCTCCCTTATGGATCTTCTTTTACCGGATCAGGTCTCCTTACCTACTGATGTACCTTCCCAGTGATGGCTCTCCCCAATGCTGGCTCTCCTGGCACCCAGATCAGGTCTCTATGCTGGTTGGGTAACTCATAAACAAAGCGCCTACCTTGCTTGGTGCAGGCAGGCTATAGAAACAAAGGAACTCCCGCCCACTTGGGTGCCCTAAGGATTCGGACCCAGTGCCCAGACAGGCTGGGCTGGGTGATGTTATGTGTCGAAAGAGGGCAGGGGGGCCGAAGTGGGGAGGGTTCTGGATGCAAGCTGGGTGGGATAGGAAGAAAGAGGAAGTATGCAGGGAGTAGAGGCCCTGCAGAGAACCCAAGAAGGATAGGGGGTTGAGGAACTTCTGAGTTCCCTGTCCCGGGCAGGCACCGCAGTGTCAGAAACTCACCCCAATGTTGGCTCTCCTGGCGCCGAGAGATCAGGTCTCCGTGCTGGTTGGGTAGCTCGTAAACAAAGTGCCTACCTTGCTTGGTACAGGCAGGCTATAGAAACAAAGGAACTCCCGCCCGCTTGGGTGCCCTGAGGATTCGGACCCAGTGCCCAGCCAGGCTGGGCTGGGTGATATTATGTGTCGAAAGAGGGCAGGGGGGCGGGGGGCAAAGTGAGGTGGGTTCTGGATGCAAGCTGCGTGGGATAGGAAGAAAGAGGCAGTATGCAGGGAGTAGTGGCCCTGCAGAGAGCCTGTTAATTTTCTTAACAGCTAAGCAGGAAAACAAATTTAGGGGCAAACACCTATGCTAACACACTCATAATGTCTCACTTTTTGTTAAAACTTTATGATGAAAATGGAGCATGCTGTGTAGTGTTCCCGCATGCTGCTTCAACTTCCACAACTTTGAGCCATCTTCGCTTCCAGAACCATCATCCTAAGCTAAGAATACTCTGGAGTGCATGCCTTACCCCAAAGTGCTTTCTTGCATGAAATATAAAGCTAATTAACAACCCTTTCATACACACACATTTCCATTGTTTGAGGAGGTCATTGCTTGGGGAAAACTATTTGCATCCTCTGATCCTCTGTTGGCTGCAAGTAACTGGTCTTTCACCTTTCTTTCTCTTCCTTTCTTCCTTTATATCTTTTTCCCCCTTGCTGAATTCATTTGACTTTGCACTCCCAGTATATACACAATTACAATTTAATAAATTGCAAACTTCAACTGACATATCTATGGAAACCTTTCAAGGAGTGAGAGACAGGTCTGTAGATCATGGGATTGTTTTTCAGCATGTATACAAGTTGTTTTGAATTTTAATTCAAAGATAATGTTTTCCTTCATGTATAATTTACAGGTTATCAATATTGTTGAAATAGATCAGGATGCATTGATAATATAATAATCTGAAAAAATTCAATGTCAGGGTTTCTATTGCGAGGAAAAGACACCATGACCATGGCAACTATTATAAAGGAAAACATTTGATTGAAATGACAGATTACAGTACTCAGGTCCAGTCAGTTATCACCATGGATGGTGGGGGGCATGGCAGTATGCAGGCAGATGTGGTGGTGACTACATCTTGAGCAGAAAGCCACAGGAAGTGAACTGAGACACTGCACTAAAGCATCTATGAGACCTCAAAGCCCACCCTGCACAGTGACACACCTCCTTCAACAAGGCCATACCGACTCCAACAAAGACACACCTCCTAAAAGTGTCTCTGTCTATGAGCTTATGGGGCCCAATTATATTCCAACTACTACCTGCAGAAATAAAAAAAAATAAAAATTACAAAACAACAATCAATACCACAATATTTCTTAAATTATTCAAGATTATATGACCACCGCATGGCTAATGACTGAAGCAAAGGCCAACAAATACCTAATAACTGCCAGATAAGTACCCCTATGTACCATCCATTTGCCAAAATGCTTAGATTGTCTTGCTACGGAGATTAAGTAATGTGTATCTAAAAATATACGTGAATAAGTAAAAGTGGGGAAAGCAATAGATTGATAGAATATTTAGTTGTTGCGGGCTGAAGACCCCTAGCCCCTGACTTTCTTTGACGGCCTCAGACCCTTTGCCTGCTGGAGTGAAAAAAACTTGTTTTTCTGTGCCTGCAGCTGCTCTGAGCACAAGACTCTCATGAGTTCCTGATGGTAGGGGAGTGAATTCTGGTGGGCTTTACAGCTGGAAATCCCAAGAGCTGGGGCATGACTATCAGTTAAGGATCCTTATATAAGCTTCCCTGGTGCACAATAAAGTTGGCATTCTTGTTTCAAGGATGACCTGTGTCCCTGTGTCTCTATCTGTTTGTTTTTAAATCTCCAGCCTAGTTCCCAGGTCTGGTACCAGCCCATAGTCCAGGCGCTACATTTAGTAAGTAACAAAATTCATGTCCCAGATGTATCAAGTTTTGAGTAGCTCTCCCATGATCTCTTAAACACTGTGAGCAAATGTGTACTCTCAATTACTCACTGAGAATCTTGAAAATGGTAGCATGAGAGATCTTTCCTTAAAATTTTACAATGCTTGGTATCTGGAAAACTTTGTGTTTGAACTTAGCTTAATTAGAAAAAATACTTTGATTAATTTTTTTAAGAGTTCCAGGAACCACTCAGGTCCGTAAAGTAAAATGAATCGGAACTATGATAAAGATTTATTGAGGTGTAGGAACTGGCACAAATCCTGGCCAGTTGTAAACTAACATCTAAGAATTTGAGGTAAAAAGAGCTATTCACTACAAATGGAATCTAGTGAAAAGAGAATGAGGTCCTCTCAGGCAGCTCAAGCTCACTCCAGCTGGGATTTATTGAAAACCATATAACTGGGGAAACTGGAAGGAGATTAACCAAATATATATAT
Source organism: Microtus oregoni (assembly GCF_018167655.1). Classification (NCBI taxonomy): domain Eukaryota; kingdom Metazoa; phylum Chordata; class Mammalia; order Rodentia; family Cricetidae; genus Microtus; species Microtus oregoni. The sequence goes on along the minus strand of NW_024543060.1, from coordinate 37,258,639 downwards.
CCCTCAGAGCAATGCTGAGTGAGTTGGCTTTGCCTTTCTCATCTAATAAAGATTACATTCCTCTGATAGATAAATGTTATTGCTCAGTATCTGAATATGTACACTAATCTCACTAGAACTACAACCTTTACAGTGTGATAAAAACCCAACAACCCTTGATACAAACAGATAACAAAGTACGACTCTGACGTTTCATTCATCCTCAATGCCAAGTTATGTGTGTTTGAGAAGGTCCTTTGTCTCCTCTTCTCGGAAAATGACAGCTTTTTATTAGCTCTATCTCTTAAAGCTTAAACCGTCACTCTTTCTGCCTCCCTCCTAATGGTGAGAGCTGAAGCTTCTGGAGTATTTTATCTATTTATATGACATTTGCCTTGACGTTTCCCAAGTAATAACGCACAGTAGCAGAGACAGATGAGGGTTCTGTGTCTTCCTTTTCCTTGGGGCAAACCAAATGCACATAGACTTGTAAGAAAAAAATTCCACAGTGCAGACAATAAATAAAAGGGAGTAAAATGCATGCAACAGTTTCTCAGCACTCTTGGAAAATTCCAGGCTAGAAGAACATTCTATTCAAGCTAAGCTTCTGCATCTTTTACTTGGAACAGTAGAGGTTAGCTTAGCTTTATGACATGATTCTTTCCCACTAAGCAGGTTACATCTAAATTTGAAACCATCATTTTCTTTGGTTTCAAGAAATAGACTAATAGCATTCAACTAATAATGCTTTTGTATACTGGAACCATTTGGTAAGGTCAAAAATGAAACATTTGGGGTTTCATGAAAACTGGGGAAGGGGTGCTGCTAGCTCCTGTGGGACAATGGCAGATGGCAGTTAGCTATTCTTTAATGATCAGAACACCCTACCTCCCAAGAACCATCTTGTCTAAGGTGCCTCAGAAAGAAGCAGTTGTCACCATGCCTAGAAAGATCAGACATGTCTAAACATAGAACGTGCTTTACTTGACATTAGACCTCACTATACAGCTTGTGCTGGCCTGGAAGAGACCTGTCCTCCAAAACACTGTGTGTGAAATTGTTGGGCGCTTTTCTTACATACCCCAGACTTTGTTCTCCTCCAATGACTTTGTCCCCCAAGGAGGTGCTTGCCTTGTTTTCTGAGGTCCTCACCGGCTAGCGTACCTCCATGTGCTTCTTGTTGATAGGAACAATAATAATTGGACTTGGAGGCATACATGCCCCATAGCAGACTTCAGATTCTATTCTAAATGTTTATTAGATTTTATTTCACTTCCTTCTGAAGAAAGGCAGGGAATTTTATTCAGTTCATAAGTATGACTATTAACATTGATTGTAATCCACTAGTTTCACCAGCTCACACTGCTAGCAGAAAATAAAGGAAGCTTTTGATCATATCAAGTTCTGCCTGGATCCCATCTTTGGTCTCAGTCAATGAGCTAAACTACACAAAATTCAAACAGGTACCAGTTTTCCGTGAAGTGCTGTGAGTTTACCCAATGCCCACAATGAGACGCCTCTCACTTTTCATAGATCCCAAAAGAGTTCTAGCACAAGAAAACATTAGTAAAGAAAATAAATTTGTGATAAAATGATAAGTCTTTTTTCCTGTACATTTCATATTTTTCCTTTAAGGTCACATTAGTCTTAAACTTGCTGTGTAAATCCAAATATCTAATACCCTTCATAGGCTCAACTTTCAGACACTCAACCTCAGCAAGTAGTGATTTTGGAGGTTGTGTAACCATTTGGAAATGGGGCTTTGCTGGTGATCTAAGGGCCATAAGAGGGACTTTGAGGATTGTCATCCAGTCTTCCTTACAGTGCGTCTGTCTACTCTCTGATCTGCTGAGAGATGAGCAAGCAGCCTCATACTACAAACACCATCAGCAAGATTGGATTCTGTAGCCGCACTTGGCTTGCTATGATGGACTGTATTACCTAAACCATAAGCAGGAACCAACGCTTCCTCTTTTAAGTTGCTCTTGTTAGCTATTTGGCCTTTGATAAGAAAAGCCACTAGAATGTTCATCAAGACTCCTTTCAAATCTATACTTCTCTTCTCCTTGACTCTATTCCCATCTGTCCATCATACACGTAATGTCTCTAATTTCTGATACTGTCCCAAGCAACTTAGCTTAAACTCAGCTTTAAAACTCCAAGAAGTTTTTAGTTTCTTTTTTTAAGGAGAAAAGAAAAAGAACTCAAATATTCATTGCTACTTTAAAAAAAAAAAACAAGTCTTCTGTTGTTTTTTGGGGCATCCTCTTGGGGGTTTCTGTCTCAGTTATCATCAAAGTCATATTCAAAACAAAGAATTTTCCTTCATGGGACTGAGGGAATTGGGAAATAGCAAATGTTCTATTTCTTAGAAAATAAAAAAAAATGTCTATCACTGTTCTGTATATAATTTAGAAATTTACTGAATTAACTTTTAAGAATTGCTCTACCTTGGAAAGATCCTTAAGAAATAACAGTAGGTCCATGGGCTGTTATCATTAGGAATCAAACATCAGCCCAATTTGCTTGCTTAAAGTAAGAGTCAACAGGGCAGATCTGCTTAACTTCCTACGGATGGATGACCAAGAATGGCTTTTACAGTTATAAATAGTTGTATTTAAACAGTTCTGCAGGATCTACATAATATCCTCAGTTCTGTTTCCTGGCCTATCTTTGACTTATTCAGCTCCTGGAGTCCAGTCTATTTTCTTGCCATTCTCCTTTAAGATAATTCTTTTTAAAAATCACCAAATTAATGACTTGGGGTGATTCTCTATGACAAGTTTAGGCAGATGTGAGCCTGGCTAGGCATGGCTCAGTAGAGATAAATATAAAAAGCCTTTATGGGGCATCTGAGACAAAACCATATATCATTTGGATGGCTTTACCATGTAATTGAGATAAAGCAAGACTTTTAAAGGATAAAAGAGACAGTGCTCAAATCTTGTCCCTTGATAAAATGCCCCAGACTTTCCTGGATATGCTTGATGTATCACTGAGACTTTAAATCCTGTCTTCCGGGGAGGAGTGGGGGGTCTAGGAATCATTTCTATTCGGAATATTATTTTAGGGACAATAGCACACACCGCTTAATGTCTTCCAGGTCAAGTGCACAGAAAACACACAGGGGGCAGTTGTCTTTTGTTTCATCTTTTTTCCTTTTATTAAAAATGGACTTTTTCCTCACATACTATATCCTGATTACAGTTTTCTCTTCCTTTATGTCTTCTAGTGCCTCCCCACCTCCCAGTCCATCAGGTTCATTCCCTCTCTGTCTCTCATTAGAAAACAAACAGATTTCCATGGGATAATAAAAAAATGAAACAAAATCTATCACATTGGAATTGGACAAGACAAACAAACAGAAAGAAAACGGTGCAAGAGAAGGCACAAGAATCAGAGACCTACTTGCTCACAAACTCTGAGATCCCATAAAAAACACAAAACTGGAAGTCACAAAAGATACACAGAGGAGCAGGTCCAGACCCATATGGGCCCTGTACCCACTGCCACAATCTCCGTGAGTTCATAGGAATTTGCTCATGTTGATTTAGAAGGTGTTGTTTTTTTAGGGTCCTTTACAGTATTTAAACAATATAAGGTTTGCATTGATTTTATTTTATTTTTAATATTTATTCACAATAAATATAAATAGCAGTGAAGGTTAATTTTATGTGTCAACTTGACTCAGCTATGAGATGCTAAACATTGTATCTGGATACATCCTGAAGAGAAGGGCATTTGAGTTGCTCAACTGAGTATGGTAGAAGACCTTTTTCAGTGAAAATGGGTGCCATCCAATCCACTGAAGCCTAAATGGAGCAGGAGCTGGAGAAAGGAAAACCATCTCTTTCTGACTTAGATGCCAAGCTCTTCCTCCTCAGGGTTCATTACTTTCGGACTCAAACCTGATTTTACCGCACACCTGCCTCCTTTTGTGCATTCTCGGACCTGAGACTGTAGTAATCACATTCCTCATCTCCTGTTTGCTGTCTCCAGAGTGCAGAAAGTAGAACACAAGAACTCTCAACTCCCTGGCAGTATTAGGAAGGCCTTGTAATCTTTCCTATGTGCTTATGTATAGAGTATCCATCATTTTTTACTCAAGAATTCTAATATACACTCTCAGGTAGAGAACTATATCTCATAGATACTTACATTTCATTTCCTTTGCATGTATTATTTTAATATCAAATATTAATTTTATATAAGATAATAAAACTATCACAAACTACCACTTTAATCAAGGATTTATTAAGAATATATTCTTTCACCCCATTGCAAATGTTTTCATGATTGAAATGAAAAGTGAATGAATTAAGTATTCATTGTCCAAAGTTAAAGAATAAAATTAGCTGAAAGCTAAGGCAAAGTAGGGAAAGAAATTATCAGAAAGTTTCAAAATAAGAGAAAAGAGGAATTTGTGTTAAGGATATGCTTTGTCTTTGATGTCGTCCACTATTGCACAACATAGAAATGTCTGGGGCCCACTCCCTACAACATGTCTTGACAGAGTTATGCCAAATTAAAAACCACAGAGTCTCTATATAGACAGAATATATGTATATATACATATGTCTGTATATATGTGTATATACACATACACTTTCCTTTCCTGTCTCAATTTTATTAATGAGGTAAACAAAGTTTCAAAGAGATCAAATTATCTGATTATCTGATACTCACCAAACTGAGAAGTGGGGGATTCAAGATTTGAACTCAAGTATGTCTGTCCAAAGTCAAAATGAGGTAGATGGCTCCAAGGGTCTAGTTTCTCATGTAGAAACTGTGTCTCTTCAGTGCAAGGTGATTATGGATCCTTAACTAATGAAATGACAAGAAACAAGTTTAATTTAGCTCCTGATTCTAGTGGTGTGAAGGTACAAAGAGCATGATATTAGCATTATGGAGAGGGGCTCCGCTTTATCACAAAATGAGAAGCAGAAAGCTAAGTGCAGAAGGAGCAGGCAAATGGGACAACTAGATGAGACACATGAACTCACTTTAAGACAACTCATTCTTCCGGGAATTAACCCAGTTCTGGGAGATCTAACCCCCTCTATTTAGAAAGCATTTATCTACTCGCAAGAGTGTAGCTGAACTTTCTTTGGATCACCAACTCCCAAATAATGATGTGGAAATTTCTTATTATGAAAGCTTAGTTTTAGCTTATGCTTGTTCCCTATTAGTTCTTAAAACTTAACCCATTTATATTAATTTACTTTCTGCCGTGTGGCTCACTAACTCTCATCTTTATAGTATGATTGACTTCCTCCATGTCTGGCTGGCGAAACTCCTGCCAGTCGGGTTCTTCCCCTGAGTTCCTCTCTCTCCCCAGAAATTCTGCCTATCTTTTCTTGCCATTTAGCTCTTTATTAAACCAATCAGGCGGTGTCTTAGGCAGATGAGATAAAACAGACACATCTTCACAGTGTACTAAAAGATTATCCTACAACACAGGAGTAAGGTCCTCGTAAACTAGCTCCCATCCCTTAGGTCCTGCCTCTTAAGGTCCAGCACCCTAACACTAAGAACAAGCTTTTAACACATAAAGTTTTGTAGTTAAAACTACACCCAAACCATAGCAATGGAAAACCACAACATAAAAGGACCACAGAGAGCTTCTAGGGAAGCACAGAGAGACATGCTGTTCTGCATGTGTTTCAAGTACTGATCCTAAGACAGCCAATGAGCAATTTCTCAAAAGTACTTTTTGAGTCAACTGAAACGTCCCTTAAGCAGATGCAGAACCAGGACTCATAGACTAAAGGAGAAAGAAATAGTAGCCTAAACCAATATATTTTAAGAATCATAAGGTAATAGGTATAAGAACAACAAAGTTTCCAAAGGGGACATGATCTATAGATGAGTCTTTGTCACAAGATAGTGTACTGTGGGGTTTGAAAATTATTGTGTGTTCAAATGCAGCGCAGCTAGTGAGCTGATTGCCTTTGAACAGGATCATCCAACACCTCAACGTCTGAGCTCCCTGCTTAGTTATAGGTTTCAGGCAGAAAAGGAAGCTCCTCATGGTAGGGTCTGGGTGCTGAAAGGTTCCTGAATGTGAAGTGAGAACTTAAAGAACAAAGTGATAGAAGTAACTGACCAGTTTCCAGTCTTGTCTGGGCAGACCCTGCCCTTCAGTATAATAATTACAAAATAATCAAGTGGGAATTTCTATTGTAACTGCCGCTTTTGTTTATTTTCACTGGAATCAGCTCTTCTTAGAGCACCAGTCACATATATAAGAAGGAATGCCGTCTCTTGCTATTCCAAACGTTCAGAGAACTTTTAGCTGCTCTCATTGTGAATGATCTGGCTTTGCTTAATGCTTAAACATAGATCAGTTATTATCTGCCGGGTGCTTCCTCTGTGCCCTTCCTGTTCCCTGTGCATATCACATCTCTTTTGTAATCCTATTCTACAGAGAAGCCCAGAGCTCACTGCATGGAGAGCTCAAGGCTATATGAATATCAGCACAGGAGCTAGAAGAGATCTGTCTGATTTCCGTGTTCCTATTATTTTCCTGAAAAGTGTGGACATTTTTAATTTGGAATAAGTTACAATTTTAAATATTGAAATAAATGAAGGACTAGAATAAAGTCCTAAAACTCATAGTGGTTGCTGGTCTGCTTTACATCAACAGCACATACTCTGTGTTGTTGAATTGAGTGGGTGAGCTCGCTGGCTTTAAGCTCTTCCGGAATTTCTTGTGATAAAGATACCTTAAAACAGTGTGGTCAAATAAAGTTTTAGGACAAAATTTCCCTGAGATAAAATCTACAGACATATCACTTTGTTATCCTTGCTGAAACATTGAATATTAAAAAAAAAATCACACTTGAGACTATCTAGCGAAAGGGAGAGGCTCCATATTCTATGGACCATTGAGAATGAGGCTGTGGTCGTTGTTCAGGGTTCAGAAAATGTGCATATATATAGCAAACACAAAATATGTGCTCCATGTTCTAAACAGTTACAGCTTAGATTGAAAACAAAATTCAGCAGCTCCAAGGTACAGTACCCAAGGGGAGTGGCCAAATGTCAGGGCTGCAGGGGTAGTTTATTATATAATTTTTTGCAGCTGTGCTGTGGGAACCTTTGGTCTTGATTCTTCTCTGAGTCTCAGTATCACGATGTTCAGGAAGAGATTTCAAGCATGTCCCCACCCTAATCCCTAATCTTAGCTCAGGAAACCACTGAGGTACAAGCGGACACACCAGGATGTTTTCCTAACCCTTAGCAAGGCCTTAACCACAGGAGTGTGCTCGTAAAAAGGGAGAAGGTCGAGGCGGATTCTGCCTGCCCTGACACATAAGATAGCTGTCACTACACCCCTGGGTGGGTTCTCACCAAGAGAAAATGTTCTGTCTTTTACTATCAAAATAAGTGCTCAGTCCTTGGATCAAAAAGGGTTACAACGTTCTCCACGATGCTCAAATGAGTGAAGGGGCTGGGAATTGTATTCTAAGCAAATGGAAGAAAGACATTAAAAGGAGTCACAACAACAGAAACAGGGCTCTGTTTTCAGGTGACAATACTCAGGCAGAAATTAAAATAAAGTAAAAATAAAACTTTTAATTCTTATGGCTCATAGAACGCCAGACAAAACACTCACAATTTTCCTAGCAATGCAAGAGATTAGAAGTCTCGGTCAACAGAGTCTCTAAACCATGCCCCAGACATTATGTCTGGGCCTAGAAGAGAATAGATTGTGTGCCTTAACATCAGGCACATCTTTAAAAGATGATCTTCTCAGAATAGCAAACCACAGGCATTCTAGTGTACTAACAATTCACCCTGTTTGGGAAGCAAAGATGGTTAGCAGGGCTGTACCTTCCCTTCGGTGCAAAGCAAGCATGATGTCAAATTAAAACTTAAGCTTTAATTTTTCTCATTTATTTCCTTTGTTCATATTTTTGATGAATCACAACAGTTTGTGAAAGTTTATTTTTTTTATTGATTTTATTGAGCTCTACATTTTTCTCTGCTCCCCTCCCTGCCTCTCCCCCCCTCCTCAACTCTCTCCGAAGGTCCGCATGCTCCCAATTTACTCAAAAGATCTTTTCTTTTTCTACCACTCATGTAGATTAGATCCATGAATGTCTCTCTTAGGGACCTTATTTTTGAAAGTTTTAATGTCTGATGTGGGAGTGATTTCTTATTAATAAAGAAACTGCCTAGACCCATTTGATAGGCCAACCCTTAGGTAGGCGGAGTAAACAGAACGGAATGCTGGGAGAAAGAAGCTGAGTCAGGGAGTCGCCATGATTCTCCCACTCCAGACAGACGCAGGTTAAGATCTTTCCTGGTAAGCCAGCTCGTGGGCTACACAGATTAATAGAAATGGGTTAGATCAATATGTAAGAGCTAGCCAATAAGAAACTGAAACTAATGGGTCAGGCAGTGTTTAAAAGAATACAGTTTCTGTATAATTATTTCGGGTAAAGCTAGCCATGCGGGCGGCCGCATGCCAGGGACGCAGCCCTGCCGCTCGTAACACAACAGAATGGCGCCCGACGTGATGGACTAAATCCACTTAAAAACCTGAGAAGGCTTAAAAATAAGGGAGAGAGACTTTAACACAGATTTTTGCTGTTTGTTGGTGGCGTGCTGTAGAGAGATTTCCTGATTCGGCAACAGCAACAGAAAAAAAAAGCTGCGTCATTTTAAAGTGCGGCTTCTTGGGACTGTGCCACCAGTGCAAACTCTGGCTTTAAAGCATTTCAATGGATTTTATGGGACTGGATGTTTGTGTTCCCGCTTGGGATCGGAAGGAGAGTGCTCTCAGCGCTCCCCGCCTGCACCTGGGCAGATGGCAGAATCAGGCTTAGGCAGGTGGAAGAGCATGGTTAAAGAGACGTGTTTTCAGACTGCGCAGTGCTCTGCGTGTCAGATTTGGTTGTAACTTGGATAAAAAGAGTTTCTGTGCTGCATGCTCAGTCTCAAAATTAAACTACTGAGTGCGGCTCCAATGAGGACTTGCTGTGTGCCTGGAACTGTGCACAGCTCAGGGGCACCAAATGGATCTGAGGCAGGAGCGGCTGCTCCTTGCTGAACTGTGCTGGTTGGCAGGAACTACCGTAATTACCATAATAACAGCACAGTTAAGGTTTAGACTGGGCAGGACACAGGTGGTACCGTATTACCTGTACATGGTGCAACTTAAGTTTTTAAGAAGTGCTTAACATTTTAAGAAATGCTCCTGGATAGTAAAAATATTACAGATTCACAATAAAACAGATTCAGACATAACAGACCTCAGTGGATCACAGCGTTGGATGAATGTACATAGGCTTGAGAGAGAGAAGAAAAAAAAATAGAGAATAAAGTTAATGGTTTAAAAAAAAAAGGTAAAGTCTTTAAAGAGACAGAGTACAGATAATTATAGATTTTGAGAAATAAAGTAAAAATAAGCCACGTAAAAATGAAAAATTCACAGAGAGTCTGGATTATGTACATTGTGTTTTCTTTAAAATTTTTGACTGTAAAGGAGCTACGTACAGAGAGACATTTCATTCTATGGGCTGCCAAGTGGAACCAAAACGGATATCATGAGGGTATGACTTCAGAATTTGGGTCTAAGGATATGATGCTTTGGAGAGGGTCTTCTTTTGTTTTCACAGAGGACCAGACCCTGTGGATTGCATCTATCCCGATATGGTATGATAGACCACGACCTCCTGAAAAGTTCCTGTGAACACCCTCAAAAAATTACTTCACTCAACTGCCAACTGAGATAAACCTGGCACACAGGTTACACCCTAAATGATCTGATTAACAGCGCCCCCATTCAGCAGGAAGCAGTTTGGAGAGAAAAAACTGCGCCCATGTTCCCAAAATATTGTTTATAAATGTTCTTTTACATTTAAAGGGGGAAATGATATAGGTATGAATAATTTGCATTGGTATGGATTTAAAGGTCAATTTTGTTATATGTATATGTATTTCTGATATTGATTAAGGTATTATGATTGTGTAGTTCATTTTTAAAATGTAATGTATAATTAGGAAATATAGGTTGTTGATGGATAATCATAATAGTCAAGTTTGTAGTCATGTTACTTAGATTTTCTAGATATATAGAGATATATTTCAGATAGGCATTCTTCATATCTCTCAAAGGCTACAGAATATGGCATTTAAAATATTTTAATAACTTAGGACTTTTCATGACAATGAGACACGTCTGCTCCTGGCAGCACCAATCTACTTCGAGAGGAAGATGGGCATCAAAGAGGATCCTTATGGAGTTTGATAGCCATTTGGGCAAGAAACTGCTCTTGCCTGGACTGTTGCATAAAATGGACACAGAGAACCCGCAGAGAGAGGACTGCTAAACTTGCCTAAAGGTGAGATGGTCTTTCGGGGTTCATGACTCATGAAAGAGTCTGCGAGACATTCTGCAGGACACAGCAGATAATGACTGAACTGTCTTTGGAATTTCCTGCTTCATGGAAATATCTGCTGGATACTTTGGGCCTGAAGGCTGAAGATGGATGCCCCAAAGGTACAAAAGAACTTTGGGTGACTGTCCAGGCAGCAAGATGTCTCTGTCATTTCTAGAGTTTTCTTATTTCTTGTTTACTTAGGTAGTATTGTGTCCTTCTGGAGTCTTTGATGGAGTTGAAGAATGAATAGATAGTTATAGTTTTCCTTAGTTATGATAAAAGATAAAATAGATATAAATATTGTAACTGTAATTCTTGCTTGATAACTGTTTTGCTATATGTAATTTTACTATGTTAAAGTTAAAGCCTTTCTTTTTTGTTTAAACAGAAAAAGGGGAAATGATGTGGGAGTGATTTCTTATTAATAAAGAAACTGCCTAGACCCATTTGATAGGCCAACCCTTAGGTAGGCGGAGTAAACAGAACGGAATGCTGGGAGAAAGAAGCTGAGTCAGGGAGTCGCCATGATTCTCCCACTCCAGACAGACGCAGGTTAAGATCTTTCCTGGTAAGCCAGCTCGTGGGCTACACAGATTAATAGAAATGGGTTAGATCAATATGTAAGAGCTAGCCAATAAGAAACTGAAACTAATGGGTCAGGCAGTGTTTAAAAGAATACAGTTTCTGTATAATTATTTCGGGTAAAGCTAGCCATGCGGGCGGCCGCATGCCAGGGACGCAGCCCTGCCGCTCGTAACACAACAAATGTCCTCAACATACAACTGAAATTTCCAAATGTAGCCCCTCAAATCTATGAAACACGATGGTTCTTTGTAACTCAGAGAATGTGAACTTGTATGATTGTCAATTTTCAAATTGTCCACTTTAGAAAAGTGTCTTGTGGCTCTCTGTACTGTTATATATACACAAAAACATACATATTTCACACTACATATAAATTTTCATGTATTAACATGTATATACATATATAAGTCCAATCATTCTTATCTATAATTCAGATTTCCCTTCTAACAAGTCTCATTAATAATTCCTAAGAATTAAAATTTGATACTGAGCAGTGTCAGTAGTTTAATAAAAGCGAAATTACACAGAATAATTTCTTCTTATTTTTGTTATTGACTATAAATTTGCAGCTTGCATACCTATGAAGAAGTTTTGATTCAGACACAGTGATCAACAGTTGGTTATTGCACGAAAACTTGTTTGTTCAGAATAAAATACATCTAAGAACAGCGAAGAGAACTTTCTCTGTAAGAGCAATCATTTGTTCACTAAGATTTTCCTTAACAAATGTAAAAATCTTTACACATCCCATATGCATGTGCGCAGTTTTCAAACCCAAATCTTACTGAATGAAGAAGCCAAACTCAGAAAACAAACAAGAAAAAAAAAATCCATGAACTTAGAATATTTAGTCGCTAGGAGGCATTTGTGAAACAGAAACATAGAATATGGTTTAAATATATTGACATTTGATGGAGGAAGGTCATTGGCTAATAAAGGAACTGCCTTGGCCCATTTTATTGGTTAGAGGATAGGTAGGAGGAGTAAACAGAACAGAACGCTGGGAGGAAGAGGAAGTGAGCTCAGACTAGGCAGCTTTCCTCTCGGGAGCAGACGCCTGAGAGAGACGCCATGCCCCGCTCCCGGGATGAAGCACCGACCCAGGATGGACATAGGCTAGAATCTTCCCGGTAAGCGCACCTTGGGGTGCTACACACAGATGATTAGAATGGGCTAAATTAATATGTGAGAATTAGCCTAGAAGAGAATGGGCCAAGCAGTAATTAAATGAATACAGTTTGTGTGTTGTTATTTTGGGGCATAAGCTAGCCGTGCGGGCAGCTGGGGTGCTGGGGACGCAGCCCTGCTGCCCCTTATTACTACAGATGGTGCCCACGTGGACAATTGCTTCCACATAAAGCCTGAGACAGCTTGGGAAGTAATTCTAGAACAAAATGAAAGCATTGTGCCTGGTTTCTTGGTAGCAGCAATTTCTCGGTTCTACTCTGCTTGCCAGAGGCAAGCAAGCGCCTCATCTAAGAGAGGCTTCCTGACTCAGCTTTAGCTGCAAAGCCTGCAGCTCATTAAGAGGTCCATGAAACACTTAAACGGTGTTGACGAAAAGCTGAACGCATGCTTTTCGGTTTTCAGCCATAGCAGGAAAAAAGCTGCGCCATTTAAAAATGCCAGCTTTCTGGGCTGTCCTGCCAGGGCAAACTCTGACTCTTTTACGCAGGCGGTTCTTGCAGTTTGCAAGCACAGGCTGCTGAATCTCGCTTGCCGGCAGGGACCTTGAAATGCAGTAAACATGCCTACAGCCAGTACCTCAGCCACAAGGCTGGAAAGCTAAGGAATGGACTGGATCTAGCTGGCAAAGCCACGCCTTTAATCCTACCCATATTGCTCAGTAATTTAAAGGCTCGTGTGGTCAGAAAAAGAGAGATATACAGTAAAGAGAGATTCAAAGACAAAGAAAATTTCTAAATGGTTTGAAGTGTGTTAAAAATATATGCAGACTAAAAGTTGAAGTTCTTAAAGTAAAAAAAAAAAAGGAAGAGAGTTGTTGTGTGTGGTAGCACACGCCTTTAATCCCAGTGCCTAGAAGGCAGAGGCAAACAGATCTCTGTGAGTTCAAGGTGTAGTAGCTTACACCTTTAATCCCAATGCCTGGGAGGCAGAGACAGGCGGATCTCTGAGAGTTCAAAGACAGCCTGGTCTACAGTTACTTCAGGTCAAAGACACAGAGAACCTGTCTCAAAAAGCAATGAGTTAAAAGTAAAAATAAACAAAATAGAGGTTAAAACAAAGCTGCACAAAGATGGAAAATACACAGAGAATTTTGATACTGTATGCTATTATGCTCTCTTTAAATTATTTAAATGCTGAGAAAGGAGTAACAGATGCTAAAAGATATTTATTTATAAATGCTGCTGAACTAATCCAACATAGATATTTTGATGCCTTGACTTTGAAATTTGGATGTAAGGACATGATGCTTTGGAAAGGAGTTTCTTATTTTGTTTTCACAGAGGATGAGACGCTGTTCATTTCTTCTATTCCGATTTGGTATGATGGACCACGCCCTCCTGAAGGGTTGCAGTGAACATCTTCAGAAAATTGCTTCGCTCAACTGCCAACTGAGATGAAACTAGCACACAGGTTATACCATGAAAGACCTAATTAACGACGCCCCCATTCAGCAGGAAGCAGTTTGGAGAGAAAAAACTGTGCCCATGTTCCCAAATATGGTTTATAAACGTTCTTTTACATTTAAAGGGGGATATGATATAGGTATGAATAATTTGCATTAGTATAGATTTTGCTTTATTGATAGAGATTAAGGTCAATTTTGTTATATAGGTTGTTGATAGATAATCATAATAGTCAAGTTTGTAGTCATGTTAATTAGAGTTTCTAGATATATAGAGATATATTTTAGATAGACATTCTTCATATTTTTCAAAGATTATAGAATATGGCATTTTAAATGTTTTAATAACTTAGGACTTTTCATGACAATGAGACACTCTGCTCCTGGCAGCACCAATCTACTTCAAGAGGAAGATGGGCATTGAAGAGGCTCGTTATGGAGTTTGGTAGCCATTTGGGCAAGAAACTGCTCTTGCCTGGACTATTGCATAAACTGGACACAGAGAACCCACAGAGAGAGGACTACTGAACTTGCCTAAGGTGAGATGATCTTTCGGGGTTCCTGATTCATGAAAGAGTCTCCGAGACATTCTGCAGGACACAACAGATAGTGACTGAACTGACTTTGAATTTTCCTGCTTTATGGAAATGTCTGCTGGATACCATGGGCCTGAAGGCTGAAGATGGATGCCCCAACGGTACAGAGGAACTTTGGGTGACTGTCAAGGCAGCGAGATGTCTCTGTCATTTCTAGAGTTTTAAAAGTTGCTTTTTTTCTTGTTTGCTTAGGTAGTATTATATCTTTCTGAAGTCTTTGATGGAGTTAAGAATAGTTAGTTATAGTTATAGTTTTCCTTAGTTATGATAAAGATTATTGTAACTTTTACTTGATAACTGTTTTGTTATATGTAATTTTGCTATGTTAAAGTTAGAGCCTTTTTTTTTTGTTCAAACCAAAAAAGGAGAAATGATGGAGGAAGGTCATTGGCTAATAAAGGAACTGCCTTGGCCCATTTTATTGGTTAGAGGATAGGTAGGAGGAGTAAACAGAACAGAACGCTGGGAGGAAGAGGAAGTGAGCTCAGACTAGGCAGCTTTCCTCTCGGGAGCAGACGCCTGAGAGAGACGCCATGCCCCGCTCCCGGGATGAAGCACCGACCCAGGATGGACATAGGCTAGAATCTTCCCGGTAAGCGCACCTTGGGGTGCTACACACAGATGATTAGAATGGGCTAAATTAATATGTGAGAATTAGCCTAGAAGAGAATGGGTCTAGCAGTGATTAAATGAATACAGTTTGTGTGTTGTTATTTTGGGGCATAAGCTAGCCGTGCGGGCGGCTGGGGTGCTGGGGACGCAGCCCCGCCGCCCCTTATTAGTACAGACATAGTCACAGAACACTTAAAAGGTTCCCAGAGCTCTTTCTTTACTTTAGTGTGAATGCGGTTATTTTAGCAAAGGCTCAAATGATGCTGTTTCTTTGATAAAGATATGGATAATACTAGCTTCTCCATTTTCTACTTGGGTCAGAGAAAAATTATAAGCAACTTGTCCCTGTCACTTTGGGTAAAAGCTGATCCTTGAATAGACAAGGAAGAATATGGCACGTTATCTCAAGGAAATGTGAATGGATTTGGTGCTTGATTAGATGCACCAATGCATGCACATACACACACACACATATACACACACACATACACATATAGACACTCATACACACATACACATATACACACACATAAACACACACACACACATGTCCTCCTAAGAATTCTTTTCTTATCAAATGCTGTGTGCCAGTATCTCAACCTATGAATACCAGATGCTCTGTGCATTAAACCTTCTATTTAATTAAAACCCATATTGTACCTTATCTAGAAATATGAACAAAAAGGTGTCACTGAGTTAAGAGTCCTATGGCATCACCGTCTCTTGCATGTGACAAATACGTCTGTGACAAACACTGTCTAATATATTTTCAAGGAAAATATATTTCGAGGAAAGCTAAATAGCTGCACAGGGGAAGTTTATTTGTGCTTTTCTGGGAGAAAAGACGAAATACTTTTAAAACAATGTACAGGAGACACAAGTCATGAATTACCATTAATGATCTCAATTCGCTCCATTTGGTAGATCTGAGAACATTGCATCCCATCATCTCATCTCCCACCCCTGCCTGCTGCTAACCTCTCATATCGTCAGACCATTTCAAAATAGAGGGAACTTTAAAGGTACTCATTCTGTCCCTGTCATGTACCACGTATCACTGGGAAGCTCTGCTTCCTCTCCGTGTGCTTAGAGTGCTGTGGGTTTGGAGCATGTGACCAGAAGGACAGACGAAGCCACTGTCCACTGTGACTTTGAATAGACATCTTCAGCTTTTGAGAATACAGCATTCTCACTCACATATGGGAGACAGATTAGCTTATAGCCACAATACTATATCATATTGTGTATGATATGGAGCCTTTAGCTACATCTTGACCTGTCTCAAAGGAGATGCAGGACAACAGGGTATGGAGGTAGCAGTCTACAGAGTGAGGGCAGAAACCCTTAGTCTATGCTCATGGAGACCCTTGTGTGATGCATCATTGGGGTTTGCTAGCTTCAGAAAATTCCAATATGCACAACAGTCTACTTTATTTCGAGGAAGACTCTCCATGAAGTTAGCAATACTATGATGAAAAACTGGCAGTCGGGATGGCTTTTAAGAAGTAGATTCAAGCTCCAAAGATGGGAAAATACAAACGAGGTTTCTGGTAAGAGCACACTACAAACACTTAGGATGTTTACATGCATTCTAATGGTCTTTGATTGCCTGGTGATGACGAACTACTTATGCAAACTATTTATGTGTAACTACTATAAAACATATGCTAAGCCCAAGTATGGGCAAGCCCTGGAGTAGGAAAGGTGAGAAGATGACACCTGACTTGGGACCACCTAGCAAAAAGGCAAAGTAAAGTAGGAAAATGAAATCCTTCATCTGGAAGCTACCTCAGTATTATCATACACATGAACTGAGTTAGGAAGGCAATGTTGAGTAATTCTTGAAATGTAGCACGTGGCAGGGTCTCCCCAGCCTAGAAATGAAATTTTATTTCTAATAAAAAGCTACTGACATTTTGCTTCTTCATTAGATAAGATTATAAATTTGTAGTTTTATAAAATTTTAAAGACTAGTCTAATCATAAAATACGTGCTTTGTGGAGGAGTTAATACCAAACCTAAAGAAATCTTTTTAAAGAAATCAATGAGACATCTCAACAATACAGAGTTACAATAATGTACAGTTATCTACATAGACACAAAAATTGTGACTATGTGTGAAATATGTATGGGAATATTTGGAATTCTTTACTAGCTATGGACATGTTAAATATTGCAATTAGTGACTGGAAAAGGTATCTAATAGACCAGAGTAAAGTTAGTGTTACCACATTCAAATTTCTAGCAGTTCTTCATAACATAACCTCTTCATTCACCAAGACATCTTCATGCAGAGATTTTTTGAAAACCTAAAAGTACATTTTGTAACACTTACCCACTCAGTTACAACGCTTTCCCTTGTCTGGGAATCATGTGCTCATATAGATATCTTTAGCAACGTGATTTAAGGGTATTTATATTATCCTTCTTAATGTGTGTACTTACCTAATACAGACTTGCTAGGGACCCGAAATAATGATGTTGGGAGACAATGTAGGCAAGACAAAGAAGCCATCAACATGAGGCAGAAAACAGAAAGCCTAAAACTGTGCAATTTGTGTTTGCCATAATACAGTAGAATAACAATTGCTCATATTTCAAGTAATAATTCATCATCATGTTTCTCTTAATTTTATTCTAATGAATTACTACATTTAATATTTGTGTGTTTTTTTATTTTGTGTAAGTGTGTGTGTGTGACACACGTGGACATATGCAGTTCTGCAACATGATAGTAGCTTCATTCCTTCTATTATGAGAGTGCTGGGTATTCAGCTGAGGTTGTCAAGCTTGACAAGACTCCTTTCCCACATGGCTACATATGAGAAAGTTTTCTATCCTAGAGGATGAAAATGAAGGAAGGAAAAAAGAAGAGAGTTAATTAAGTAGCTAAGAATCCTCCTTCTTTCAGGAGAGCTGAGTTGTCCTGTGTTATAACTGCTATCACCTTTCTACACAAAACTTCCCTAACAAAATCAGCTTCTGGGGAAAGAAACCACATTCCTTAACTCATCACAATTCTCTCTCATCAGCCTGTCTGTCAGCTAGAACTAGAATGAATGAGCTCACAAGGTAAGCGTGTTTCTACCTGCTCATCCACTGCTTCCCTACACTTTGGCTAACCTAGCAACTAGTGTCTTGGCTTCTCCAGTAGACTTAGGATTAGAAAACTTTGCTTTAGGAGACATAGAAATGGCTCAGTAGTTGAGAACACCATTTATTGTTCTTCTAGAGGACCTGGGTTCAATTCCCAGCTCCTGTGTGACAGCTCACAGCTGTCTGTAAACCCTGCTCTAGGGGATCTGATGTCCTCACATCAATGCACATTAAAAAAAATAATAAGTAAGTAAATTAATAAAGAAAGAAAGAAAAACTTGCTTTCAAGCTACTGTATTTGGGGTGAGAACTTAGAACATTCATTTCAGCTTTGGAGAAAATTCCCTTAAACTGTTGAAGCAGATGCAGCCAGGCTTGAGAAGTTTTCTGTAGAACTTTGTTTACTAAGTAGGACATGCCATTTCCTCTTGTGTAACACCCCAAGCCTTAAGACTTTTCCCCAAAGTCTATTTTCTGAGGTCCCAGATCTCATCACTGTCCCCAGGGTATAAGTCACAGCAGTAAAAGGAGTAAAAAAGACTGGCTTCTGATCCCATCTTGACAAATCCTACATGGGGCACAATGTCTTTGTGGCTTGAGGTCATGGAACAATGCGTCTCTCTGAGTGTTCCCAGAGGTCCATCTGCCTCCATGCCCCATTCCTCTCTACCCAGTCAAATATAACTGTTTTATCACCTCAGTCCCGTGAGTACTTAGAACATTCTTAGTTGCTAGGTTTAAATATCTGAAAGAACTACTTAAAGAGAGGAAGTCTTTACTTTTGGCCACGGTTTCAGAAGTTTTCATCCATCATGGAGGGGGGGCACAGCACCTCAGGATAGTTCAGATCATGGCACCCAGCAATCAGTGGGAGTGACATACACAGAGTGTGCTCATCTACTCTCTTAACCATTGCTCTGTCCAAATGAACTGACAGAATTAAACATCACAATGGCATGTTATTTAAAGATCTACCTTAGCATTTGAATATTTGTACAGAGTAACTTTATTTTATATTATTAAGGAAAAACCTACTAGAAGGCAGACATTAGAACACAAAATGAATGGGCTCACTGACATCATTAAAGTCCAAAACAGTTAACCAGACTTGGTCAATCAGACTGATCAACATTCACACACTTCCAAAAGCTTTTATAGTGGAGAAATAAGATAATTAAAGACTACACACAATGAGAAATCGGCTAAAATAGAATAATGCAGGGAATGCTAGCAACTATGGGGAGGAAAAACGTCAGAAAAAACTTCCTCAAAGAGGCAGTTTCTAAGCTGAAATCGTGTAGACAGCGAAGCTCTTTGGAGGCAGGGCTAAGATATAGAAAATGGAGGTCAGTTTCATTTGTAAGGAGGAAGCACTGTATGTAAGAGCAGTACCATGGTCAAGGGTAGGAAAACAATATAACCTGTATTAGAAACTAAGAGCTGAGAAGGTTTCATATGCTAAAAAATGGTTCTGCTGTGACGTGTGAGAACTGAGCCTAGATCTGAAGCTCTGCTCAGAAATTCCTTTACTGTGCCCATTTATCTCTGGTTTACATTACACATACTTATCTACTTATCAAAACCATGGGAAGCAATCTCTGTTCTTTTACTTCAGCTGTCCTTAGATTTCTTTAACTGTCTTGACTTTGACAATGTCAATGAGCCATAACTCCTTGACAATGAATGATATAGACACATATCCTAAATCATGCTGTAGTTTACAATAAAAATGTCAATGATATCCTTTATGATTTAAACAGAGAAGAAGTTTGTTTATAGTCTTTTAGAAAACAAAGGAGTCTACACGTCTTGCAACAGCCTTGTAGATAAATAACGGAGCTGGTCTGACCTCATTCTTATCCCGGTATTTCCAGATAAATCCCTCTTGTTGATCCCTCTTGTCTCCAAAACTATTGCCAAAGCCAAGAGATCAGTGTTTCTACTGAGGTTGATTGTTCCTACCCCCTTCCCTACCCTTAAATAAAGACTTTGCTGGTGACTCTTGTCCCAGACTCTACCTCCCCTACTTGACTTTAAAGTAGATCAACTTGTGACAGAATTCTCTGAGAAGTTTTGTAATTTCACATTGTTTGCCACAACTAGCAGTTAGACATAATATTAACATATTTCTTTCATTTTATTCAAATGTCCCAGTTTTTATTGCCTTCATAAAATGACTATAAATTTTCTCAATGTGATTTACACAATTCTCTTGATAATCCCCTGTATACTTCTTGGTTTTATGGGACCCAAGCTTCTTCTTAGCACTTAGGTGACACTTTGTATGTAAGTATGCATGTCTAGGAGAGCTTGTCATCTTGTTTGTTTGCTTAGCCACACTTTCAACTCCTCTAGAATAAAGACTGTATTATTTTGTGTACTTAGAATCTAGCTCGGCTCCCACCTTAAAGACAGGATGAAATAAATAATGAACAAACATATGAAAGAATAATAACACTAAATTTGCTATTATTGTTTATATGACTCTCTTTTCAACCAATACTTTCTAAAGTTCTCAAAGTATTCGTCTATAAAAGTATGAATAGAAATACGTTAGAACACTTCATTATTTTATAGGAACATTGAAAAATCTTGTTATCTAAGAATAAAGCTAATGATAGATGTATACAAGACAATTACATAGAAATCTATCAAAAATAACTAATAGAATTCACATGTTAAAAATATTTTTGAATCTTGAGTCAGAGGACTCAACAATTTTCAAAAACTACTCCAAAATTCAACATAATCCAAATAAAAATCCAAACAAATCGTCTATGGAATTTGACAAACAAATTCTAAAATATTTGATCCCTAGACAAAGACTGCTTTGCAAATTCAAACCTGGCCTGTGGTTGTAATTCAATGGTGGAATGAATTATAGCATTCATGAGACTCTTTGTTTGCATACCAGTAACTTAGAAACAAACTAAATAGTGAGTCAAACCTTATTGTAAAGGCATTCTACAGTGTGATCCAAGTCAAGAACAGGTACATAGACCATAGAAATAAAGAAACCAATTCAGAGTCCCATTATTAGAATTATCACCTAACTTATGCCAAAGGCAACATACAATATAGCTAGAAAGATGCTCTTTTTACACGATGGTTTGGGTTAAATTAATACCTATATGGGAAATGTTGACTCATAACCAACTTCTCAGCCTCAGACAATATATAAAATTAGCTTTAGATGCTGAGGGGAGTTAACTGTGAAAGCTAAACAATAAGACTATTTAAAAACACAAACACAAAGCCTCTTTACGGTCTTATAAGGAAAGTTCATTTCAATAAGGTAAGAAAGGCAGGCACCTAGGGCCTGTGAGATGGCTCAGCCAGAACAGTGTTTGACACCATGCCTTACAATCCATCCTGCTACTCCAGATCCACACAGTGGAAGGAGATAACCAAACCCTGACATTTTTCTCCTGATGTTCATGTGGATCACCACATATAACACACACACACACACACACACACACACACACACAAATAAATGCAGCATGAACAAATTAAAGTCTGTAACTTATTTTTCTCTATTAAAATTCATAATAATCAGAACATGATTAAGGTGACAAGGTAATTCACAAACTAAAGATACTTAGTTACTAGTCACAAACTCCACAAAGATTATTTTCAGAATATATGTAAATGCCTACAAATCAACGAGAAAGTGGCAAACAATGACGGAAAATGTCCAAAAATCCGATGACATAAAATGTTCAAAAGTTTCCAACAGATAACTCAGAATAAGGATATCTGAGTGGCTAATCGACATTAAAAATAATAAATTTTAATAATCATCAAAAATGCTAATTAATCCATAAGGGTCTATATACCTATCAGAGTGGCTAAAATGGAAATGATAATACCAGCTGAGTGTGATGGGGCACACCTTTAACCACAGCACTTGGCCAGCAGAAAAAATCTCAGGTAGTCTCTGTGAGTTCCAAGCCAACCTGTTTTACATGGTGAGTTCCAGGTCAGCAAAGGTTATATGATAAAATCATGTCTCAAAAGCAAAAGACAACTCTACACTACCAAAACTGGAAGGACTTGGAAGCCTCATCACTGCTTGTAGAATGTAAAACATCTCAATCAATGTGGAAAGTTGTGCCTCCTATTGCTGAGTGTGCCTACTTCCAATAACTTGGACTTCATTCTAAATTATGGGATGAATTATGCCCCCTAAAATTCAGCTGATAAAATCCTAATCCCCAATATAGCTATAATATTCTGAAGACAGGGACTTCAAAGCAGCAACTGGGATGAAAAGTAATAAGGATGGAACTTCAATTTGGTAAGTCTGGTCTCATTTGAGTAGACAACAAAGGTTAAGAGCCAGCACACAGGAAGACTTGCATGGAGAAGGAGAATGCCTGCAGGGAGGTCAAACCTGCTGACCTGTCCCCTTTGGACTCCATTCTTCAGAACACCACGATAACCAATTTCCGTTGTTGAAGCTACCTCATCTTTGCTATTTCGTCTTAGCTTTTCTAGCCAAGCCAACACAAATGAATTTAGATGTCCGAAAGACAAATAACCAAGAATGTTTCTAGGCACACGGAGAATAAACAAAATGGGGAAGCGGGTCAGAAGTCCATTAAACATAGCTGTAGACTGTATAAATTGTGGTAATTTATGCAGTAGAATATAATCAGGGAGTGAAACCATGGGACTGCCGCTAACACAACAACACAATCAAGCCATATACGCATTGCATGGAGCAGCAGAAACAGACTGTAAAAGATTGCACTAAGGATAATACTCAGAGAAAGTATCGCAGAAGGGAATAAACTTCATTTTTGATGTTGGAAATTCACAAAACAGAGGCCAATAGGAAGTAGCAGGCACAGAGCCCTTTTTGGGTGGTCGGTTACATGTATATGTCTCTTGTGAGAAACAATCTGTGTGGCCATTCATGTAGTTTGCACCCTGCAGAGCCCAAAAACAAGAAAGAAATGTCCATCAACTCCAAGCCGCTGATTTGAGATCTGTTCATTTTACTAGTGGTTTGATAGTTTGATTCTGTTTGGTAGTCTTGGATATGTGTGTGCGTTCTTCAGTGACTGAAACCAATAATTCATATCATTAAAGACTTAACTTTTGTCATTAACAAGACTGCTCCCTGTAATAACTTCGCCTCTGAAACACCCCCCCCCCCCCCTTGTTTCCTGTAAGTTTTGTTCTATCTCCTTGCTTTAGACAGGAAGGGCTTTCCATGGGCAGTGTTTTCTTCCACGAAGCTCAGAGCCCCGAATGAGTTCTTGTCGTTCACAAGAAGCCCTGTATGCTCTCAGGACTGGAGTTTCCCCTGCTGAGTCACCCTGGGACTGTCCCAAAGCTCATGGCTTTTCAAGTTCTCAGAAACTATCTGAACTCCATCTCTGCAAGCACACCCAGATCCCGATGTCTAAGAGGATGCTGTGCTCGTGTGACCTCGTCTCACTTCAGCCTCTGTCTGTCCATCCAAATCTCTCAAGAACTTACCCCTTTGTCTAATAATTTTCATTTTGATTTGACCAATTTTCCTTTGTGAAAACATCATATGAAAGATATTTCTTACACTCCAAAGAACTTTGATGTCTACAGATATTCTGTTCATTCATTTTTCATTTGCCTGTTTGTCTTTTAAAGATGGGTGGGGCGGTGGGGAGGATCTGGGAGGAGATAAGGGTGGGGAAACCATGATCAGAATATATTGTATGAAAAATAAATAAAATACTATTCAATAATAAAAGACTAAGTCCCACAGTGATAAAGTCAATTTTAATGTTCTCATTGATAACTTATGAGAACATTGATGATTTAGGATGAAAACAGCCGGGCGGTGGTGGCGCACGCCTTTAATCCCAGCACTCGGGAGGCAGAGGCAGGCAGATCTCTGTGAGTTCGAGGCCAGCCTGGTCTACAAAGGGAGTTCCAGGACAGGCTCCAAAGCTACAGAGAAACCCTGTCTCGAAAAACCAAAAAAAAAAAAAAAGATGAAAACAATAACTTGATTTTAAATGAATATAACAAAGGTTCTCACACTGTGAAGAATTGTGTATTTGCCACATTTTTCCTTCTCTGCTACTGTGCTTTTCCTTTACCAGTTTGAAAAAAAAAAATAAACTTCAGAATCAGCTGTGAGTTTATTTATTTACTTTTCTTGCTTCTTTGCTACAGCTTTTTAAATTTTAATTTAATTTTTTTAAATTTATTTTTGTGATCATAGTTACATTTCTCCCTTTCCTTTCCTCCCTTCAAATCTTCCCATATACCCCTTGCCCTTCTCATTCCAGTCCATGACCTCTCAAGAGCTCTAGTTCTATAAAGACGTATGTATTCACCTTGCTCAGAAAAGGCAATCACTTCCAGGGGGCCTGCTGCTATAAGCCATTTGTCTAGTACTTGGGGGTGGAATCCAAAGACTCGGAAGTTTAAGATCATTCTTCTTGGGGAGTTTGAAGCAGAAGAGACTGGAGTCTTGCCTCATAAAGTAAACAAACATAGTTCATGAACTGCCTAGGGATAGAGGGAGCTCAAGATGTCTGGCCAAGATTGTGAGCTCCTGTTTATAAGCAAAGAGTAAAGAAAAAAAAAAAAACAAAAATCTGGGATATAGACAAGTAGTGCTAAGAAACTCACCTCGTAGTTTCAAGGCCCAAGGATTAACTCTCAGCATGACAAAACACACACACACACTCACACACACGCCATACACACATACACACATGCAGGCACACACATACATACACACAAAAAAAACCAACCCAGCCATTTCTTCTCTCAGGTTGTGAACATACAGTTTCCTAGTCTTCTCTCTCAAAGTGGCTAGTTCACACTGTAGAATTATGAATTCTCATCCCCCTTTCATTCTTGCCTCTACTATTCTCCTCCTCTCCTTTTCCTCACCCTCTTTGACTTAACATTTAGAAAAGCATGTATAGACAACAGTAGAAAAATCTAAGTATGTGATAGTATTTTATAAATTTTATGAAAACCATCCAAGTAGACTTAGGATGCATGGACCAAATGAATACTTCGTCATATGTGGAAAGCAAATACTTGGCAATATTGTTTAAGGACACAATAATTAAAATGTAGCTGTTCCAAGCCTGAATAAAATCACAGTAAGCATGGACGTCTAGGACTGCTATCTATGTGCTTTGCTTCTTGTTTCTAAAATGAAATCTAAGTCAGATTTCAGCTATTGAGCTAGTCCTTCTGTTTCCAGTCTCATTTTTTCTGTAATATCTCTATTCTCCTATTGTTACAATCATCCAGAAGAAAATTCCCACATTGATTTCCCTTTTCATTTATTCTATTTATATGAGCAGATTTTTATTTCTTCTGTGGAGGAACCATAAAGAGCTTACCACCTTGGTCCACAGACATTAGGAAACACCCACGTCGATAAATACATCTCCAACCCCCTAAAGTGACCTAACTACCAAGGATTCCTTTTGAAAAGGAAATTTGAAAATTGGCACATTTTCCACCAAAAACAGAAACATAGGAACAAATCTCAACATGAAAGTTAAAGAGACAGGCACTGAAAACTGTAAGATGAGAGAGATTAAAGCAAACATGCAGAAATAAAGTTCCTATGTTCAAGTCCTGGAAGTATTGCTATTACTGCTATTGTTAAAACCCAAAGCAACTTACAGATTCAGTACAATCCCTGTCAAAAATTGCAAGGATGCACTTTATGTAAATAGAAAAGCACTCCTGGAATTCGTATGAAGCCGCAGAAGACCACAAACAGACAAAGCAAAGGTGGAGGAGGCAGCACTCTTCCCAGTTTCAATAGATACGAGAAGGATACTGCCCTCACAACACTGTTCTCCTGGCATTGAAACATACAGGCAGGTGGAGCAGAATACAGAGCTCAGCACAATGCCCCCAACCTGATGTCAGCTGATCTTCCTCGTGGGTGCCAAAGTAACAGTGTGGGCAAAGCCTCTTCAATAACTGATATCAGCAAAACTAGATATTGTAATGAAAAAGAATCCCTTCTCTCTAAATGTTCACTCAAAAAGGATGTAAGATTTGACTGTACCATCTGAACTTACAAAGCTCCTAAAAGAAACTATACAAGAAAACTTTCTTCACAATGGTCTTGGTGATGGTCTCTTTAATATAATGTCAAAAGCATGGGAAGCAAAAATAGGTAAATGGATTGTACCAAACAACAACAACAAAAAAAATCAGCAAAATACTACTTTGCATAGCAACAGGAATAATTAACGGAATGGCAAGAAACCCTAGAAGTGGGGAGAAAGTATTTCCAATCCCCGCACCTGATAAAGAGTTAATGTCCAAGATACGTAAGGGACACCTGCAATGCAGTGACAAACCCACCAACACTTGTCCTGTCCCTACTGCGTCACTAGGGGCTGCTCAGCCAATCCTGCGATTACAGAGCTGCATCAAACCCATGGCTGACCATGCTTACTGCCAATCTTCCTCTTTTACTAAGAAAATGTCAGCAGGGCATGGGTTGTTCTAGAATCTTGATATTTCTCTCTTACATTTAACATTCTTCATTTTTCAGTAGGTCTGAAATTTATGCTTCTTGCGATATAACCATCTATTTTTTTGATATACATATGTGTGTGTGTATATATATTATATCTTTGTTCTAGTATTGATGATTGAAAGAAATAACCAAAAAAGGAATATTCTTTTTGAAAGCTTCCTTGATAAGCATATATACATTTTCTTTCTGTTAATATTGGTTTCTTGTATCACTTAGCAAATAAGTTTAATGTATTAAATAAATAAATAAAAACTCATTAGGAAATTGAATTTTTCATCAGTTCCTGAAAAATTCTGGAAATCCATGCTTACACACAGCTTGGAAAAACAACCATGAACATTAGAGAAACATTCCAATCAATTTTGCACAGGCCAAAACCCCCATTTTTTTGTCCCTTATTTATTTATGGCCTCAGATATGTGGCAACTTCTGGTGTCGGAGGAATGCAGCTGACCTCACAGACATATTTCTGTGTGCTCGGTTACACTTTGAAGATGATAAAAATTGTCCAGAGCAGATATCTCCAATCTGTGATAGCATGCGGCGCTCTGTACAAAAAGGCAATGATTTGGAACAGAGTCAAGCTCTGGACAAGACAGTAGTGTCTCATCGTAAACACATTATTCCTGTTGGGTCGAGTGAGAACAGTGGAGGTGGGGAAGGCTTTGAAAGTGGAACGCGGGCTCCTCATGACTGCCCTTGTGAACAGAGGCCTCCGAGCAGCCTGCTGTGGACATCGCAAAGATTCATGCTACCCCAGTGTGATGAATAATGGGAGACAATGCATAATTGTCAGCAAGTTCTTAGGACCTTCTCAGACCCCAGCTACCATGCAGAATGCATTCCCTCAGGCTCCGCAGGGTCACGAGGGAGGTAACCAAGGGTTGGGAGGAGTAAATAGACAGTATTGTACCAAATTCCTGTCGTTATAACAACCCTCTAGGAAGGCTGGAATTCCATTTTCTCGGCTGCTCTCCTTGCTTTATGGGGAGAGAACAAATGGCGGCTGCTCTCCTTGCTTTATGGGGAGAGAACAAATGGCGTCTGCCAACAGCCACCCTTGTTGGTGTCTAACTTTGCAGTCCTACCGTAAACCCGCAGACACAATTCACGTCATTTTTCTTTTTATTTGTCTACAACAAATACCTTCAAAATATTTTTGTTACATGCAAAGTACTTAGTGATAGTCAACCTTTTGTGAAATGAAGTAATGATACAGGAAATCTAATTAGATTACATTTATAATATAACCAATAGAGACTTTAGTATCCCATGAATGAATCAAATTCTCACACTTGAGGCAACAGCAAGAATTCTTTACACAGTAGGAGCTTACATAGCTGAAGGCATCTCTGTATGTGGTAGGGGGAACAGGAAACAGCATCCTGTAACCCCTGCGAATGAATCCAGATTCAAGAGGGATGTGAGACTTAGGAAAAATTAATGTGACTTCCTCTACGGCCCAACTCTGTTAAGGGAACAGCTACAATTTTGTCCATGCTCAGGGAGCAGAAGACAGGGCTGTCTCCCTCTCCAGTGACCAGATAATAATGTTAGCTGATGTCCCATGCATTCTCAGCTCTTTTTATTGCATAACATGCATTTCAATTTCTTTCCTTGAACTTAATAAAATTTATTAGTTTTAGTTTTTATTTGCTAACTCTACCATTAAACATAAATTATGAGTCCAGAAAAAAAATGTGCTTGTCTTGTGTAACTTTTTTTTCTAGGACTTCTGGCTGACACACACACACACACACACACACACACAAAAAAAAAAAAAATTCAGTGAATATCTTCTGAATGAGTGAATTAATGAATGAATTTTTCAAATCTTTTTTTCTTAACCATAAATTGGAGGAAATACTATTTATAGTACAGCATTTTTACACCAAATACATCAAAAATTTGAAACACTTTATGAAGTAAGCATGCAGTTAAAAGGAGCTGTTGTAACTAGATGGTGGCTAATTTTATTCCCAGCAATTGGAGGGCAGAGGTAGGTGGATCTCTGTGAGTTCAAGACCAGTCTGGTCTACCAGAGTGAGTTCTGAGCTAGACAAGGCAACACAGAGAAACCCTGTCTCAAAAAGCAAAAAAGCAAAACAAAATAACAGCAAAATAGCTGTTGTACTTAGTTACTCAATAACAAAAATGTTCTAATCCCATAGAAAGTCTAAAACTCAAGAAGAAAAATATTTTTATAAAATTAATTACATCTATTAATTAACAAAGTGTGTGTGTGTGTGTGTGTGTGTGTGTGTGTGTGTGTGTAGATAAGAGACCTGACCTGGCAGCAAGTATTTTAACTCACTTAGTCATATGGCTACCCCAAGAAAATAGATATTCTTAGTATTTCTTAATATACCAAGGTTGTCACATATAGGCTTCTATGAGGTAATTACCTCATATACTTTATGAGGTAATTCTAACATTTAAAAACAAAGGATCTAAGGATGTAGATCAGTGGCAGAGCCCTTGCCTAGAATTCATGAGGACATATGTTCACTCCTCAATGCGCAGTTGGGTTAGGGGGAAGAAAGAGAGTTTTATCATACGCAGTAGACAAGCTTTTGAGTTTAGATGCAATTCTTCATGAGTTTAGGGATGAGCTTGAGCTGTTCATGACACACTGCCTCTTTGGTTCACTTTTATCTAAAAAAAAAAAAAAAAAAAAAAAAACCGCACATTGAATGCCCATGTTGTTAGAAAATCCTAAGGAGACGTGCCAGGCAAGGTAGACGAGCACCATCAGAGTGGCACAGAGAGGAAAACAGAGCAGAGCAGTTCACCTGGAAGGAGGTCTGGCTCGGGCTATAATCTCAAATGAACAGCTCCACAGAAACCCATATCAAGGCAAGCTGGGAACCTGAGCAAGAACAGCAAAACAGGGCCGAGCAGCCAACAACACTACAAAGCTAGCCTTCTACAGGAGAATTTGCATTACATATTTAAGAATATTAGCCATTGTTTTGTGAATGTTCTCTTCCCAGGTTGGTTGCAGTTTTGAGGTACACCTGCCAGTAATAAAGTAAGTTTCAGTCAACAAAGAATTCAGTTTGCATTGATTTTGTTTGGTTTGTTTATGTATTTATTTATCTTTGCTGTTGTTTTTCAAGACAGGGTTTCTCTGTAGCTTTGGAACCTGTTCTGGAACTAGCTCTTATAGATGGGGCTGGCCTCAAACTCACAGAGTTCTGCCTGCCTCTGCCTCCCAAGTGCTAGGATTAAAGTGCCATCACTGTCTAGCCAATTTGTATGGATTTAATAAGGAAGTGTGTGTATGTATTTGTGTGAAGAAGTCTATTGGAAGTTGACTACAGGTAATAATTCAGTGCAATGCAATAGGTGGCCATAATCTTGGCAATTCTCTTGGGCTTGTATTCTGAATCATAAGTCAACTTATTAGAGACTTTAGGGTTTAAAAAGAAAAGTGATGATTTAAAGACAGTTAATGTTTGTTTTAGGGTCCCTAAGGGCCTTCTTACCTCTTACTCGCCAGTGTTGAGTCACTTAGCGCTCCCAACTGTAGCAGAAATAGAGAAACTAGAGAAGCCATAGAAGGGCAGAAATGACAAGAAGAACTGGACATAACCAACTTGTAATGCCTCCACATTTCTCTTTGTCGTTGTTGTATGTGGTTTTCTTTTTTTAAAAAAATCTTATCTGGTTCTAAAATTATACTAAAATATTCCCAAAAGTATTTCTATTTATTTTTTTAGTTAAAACTAGAGAGATGGCTCAGTGGTTAAGACTATATATTGATCTTGCAGAAGACCCAAGTTAGTTTCCCATCACCCAAGATGGATAGCTCACAGCTGCCTGGATCAACAGCTTCAGGGAATCCAATACCCTCATCTGGCCTCCACAGGCACCTAGACTAAATGTTCTGATAGACACACACACATAACTTACAAATATACTTTTGAAAATGAGTAAAAATACCAGTTAATTTTTCCTCTTCCAAATTAATAGAGGTGAGCAAACAGTATTGTGGATATTTTATACTCGTTAAAACTCTTATGAAAACTTTGTTGTCAAGGAAACCTTTTAAACATTAACTAGGATTTTTAAGTTGAAGCTGTGAGTGGATAGACTATTTAGAATACTACATAAGAATCTTGAATAAGACAGATTACCTAAAAAATCTTTATTGCCCCTTTGGGGATTCAGCTATTTAGGGTTACATATTCTATTCAAACATGTATTTTGCTGGCTGATAGGAAACTGCATGAATGTCACAACCTCAGCTACATGTTCTCAGGAGAAAGAATAAATATTAGAGTATGAAATACAATTTTACTGTTGAAATAACTGGGGCCAGGCCTCTGCTTATCTATGTTGAAAGACCATTTGCGTAAAAGAAGTTCCAAATTTTATTTTTAGGAGGGTATGAGAAAAACATCCAAACAGACACTCATAAGACATTTCTTCCACATTTTTATTTAAAATTAGCACTCAATTGCTTGTGACTTTGGTTCTTTTGAAAAATCCGTCTTGGAATCAGTCAAATTTGCTACTGTAAAGCTGATGTGGGATTCCCCTCTGTTTGCTGTGATTACCCTTAGTGAATAAAGAAAACTGGCTTGGTCTGATAGGGCAGAACAGAGCTAGGCAGGGAAAATAAAACTGAATGCTGGGAAAAAGAAGGGTGGAGTCAGAGAGAAGGTATGGATCTGCTGCTAGAGACAGACATGCCTAAACTTTGCCAGTAAGCTACTGCCACATAGCGATACACAGATTAATGGAGATGAGTTAAATTAATTTGTAAGAGTTAACCAATAAGAGGCTAGAGTTAATGGGTCAAGCAATGATTTAAATAATATAGTTTCTGTATGATTATTTCAAAAGTCTGGGTAGCCAGGAAATGAACAATTAGCCCCCCCTTTACAGAATAAAACCTAGTTCAGTCCAATTCAATTTCATTCATTTGATAATTATTATATGTTAATTGTTGCTATACTACAGTAGGAAAAACTCCTACTGTAGTAGAAATGAAATCCTGATAACTGATAGTGGAATGGGATTGTTTGCCAAGTACATAAGAAAAATCAAATGTTTTGAAGGACATTCTAAGGAATTCCTTGGGAACATGGCCTGAGTCAATTTCCTGCACTACCATGAGGTCATACTTCATTCACAGGTATCTAGAAGATCTCAGTAGGCCAGGAAACAGTGACTCAGAATAGGTCAAAAGCAGTCTGGTTAAAACCCATGAAACCTACTCCCAATAATCCAATTACTTCAGTCAGTTTTCTCCAAAAAACAGCACCTCTGACTACAAATCACTTTAACATTTGAGCTTATGGGAGACAGTTTTATATTCAAATCATGAAAACACCCTACACAGAATTCTACTCAATGTTGTTCGGATCCAACAGGATAAAGAAGAGTGTGGTATCTTAGAGACATATTTGAGTAGGAACTTTATATGAAGTTCTCTGTCCAAGGCAGTCATCTGAAGTTGACTTATGGCTCAGAATACCTTCAGGTGTGGGTCTGATACAAAGCAAAGCCCTAAGTTCTAGCTGTATGTCAAAAGATACGAGGAAGATGTTTAAGTTACTGATGCCAAATTTCCAACTCCAATTTTGTAAAATTTCTGGCTTAGTACCATAATAATTTGCCTTACTCTTGGCTAGCCATAGGATATATGAGGATTTTAAAAGAAATTTGAAAATTACTTATTTTATCTAGAACCAGTTATTTTACTATGTGTAGGAGTATTCTACTTGCATATATTTCTATTACCCCATACACATACCAGGTACCATTGAAGGCCAGAAAAGAGAATTAGTTACCCTGGAACTTGAGTTTTGGAGGTCAGAATAGGGTCTCAGATCACCTAGAACTGTAGTTGCAGGTGGTTGTGAGCAACGACAGTCCTTAACCACTGAGCCATCTCCCAGCCCCATGAGTTTGGGAAATTCAAAAGATGCATATATTTCCTCTCTAACCCTCAGACAACTGAATATGTGTGTGCATATATAAACCCATTGTAGCATTCTAGTTTCTAAAACTTCTCATGGTATTTCAACATATACACACAATATTTCAGACATATTAATCCATATATACTATTTATTAATGTTCCAAATATTAAATGTTATTTTAGTACAAGAAATTACCTGCTACTTGTCCTTTGCTCTCCTTCTAAATTTATAAAGCATTATCAAAATTTATAAAGATTATAGCATGAATTATAGCAATATAGAAAAACCAGGATTTTCTTTTTATGTTTTCTTTAGATGGTTTTCTATTTATTGAAGAAGATGCTTAAAAGAAATTCCACACTAGCTCAGAATTGAGTAAAATAGGGGGTTATTTATTTAGGAGTAGACTCACAGATCACAATCCCCTGCTAAAATGGGAACAGCTACCAAATCTCACAGATAGAAAAGAGGCCATAATTTACATCAGCAAATATGGTATAAGAGGCCATACCCAAGTGGGCAGGTAACCAGCTACTGGTTGTAGAAATTCCTACAGCACCTCCCCCTTTTGTTTAAATAAGAAAGTTCTAAGCCTATCACAAAGTTATATACAATAAAAATAAATATCAGGTAGGAAAATTAGAATTACAACCAGCATAAACAATATCAAGCAAGAAACATGTAATAAATGTTTTAATAATTATCCTATCCTAATGAGTTTAAGTCTTGTATAATAAACAACTTGGCCAAATCATGAGAGGAAAGTAACTACAACTATCTAGTTTTCAACCTGAGAAGGTAAATAATATTACTTGAGTAAGCCAGAAGTGCAATCAAGAAACTTCTAAAATGTGCAACAAATGACAGAGACAACTAGCTACCTGGGCAATCACCCAAAGTCTCACTTGTAACACTGGAGCAACCAACTTTGTCTAAGACCTAGAGTAACTGACAGATCATTTTCAGAGACAGAAATTTTTTTTAAAACCATCTTACCCTGTCTTGGTAAGATTTGACAAATATATATATATATATATATATATATATATATATATATCCCGCTTATCTTGTCCAGACATTGTGCATTTTGTCAGTGGTCGATGCATGAGCAGTTCCTTGCCCAAAGGCCAGTTTTGCCAAGAAGAAATTTATGATTTAGATATAATAATCTGTATTGTCCAGCAGGTGTCGTGGTTGTAGGGTCATGATTAGAGGCACAACCTGGTGCCATGAACATTCCTGAGTGGCTTTGGTTTCTCTGCCTTGGTGCTGGTTAAATACTGAGAAATATGCTTTGCTTGACAACTTAAAAGCAATTAAATCAATTCCATACGTGAAGCAAGAAGCCCAGAACTCAGGAGCCAGGAATACAAACTAAAAGTTGTACAAGTCACCAGATGGCAGGGAACATGACAGTAGGGGTGGAGGGGGCATGTGGGTACCTGGGAAATTTCCAAGTCACCACAAGCAGTTAGCTCCGTTGTTGAGGAGTTTAAAAAAAATTGTAGGTAAAAACAAGTCAAGCAGGTGGGGGTGGGAGACTTTTTGGGCTGCGGACTGTTTAGGCATTTAAGCTGATCCACCTGGTAGGTGTGGAGTTCGGATCCACGTGGGGCGCCAGATGAAGAAGGACATTTAAAAGAAATCCCACACTAGCTCAGTATTGAGTATAAATGATAGAGGGTTATTTATTTAGTGGTAGACTCACAGATCACAATCCTCTGCTGGAACAAGGAACAGCAGCTGAATCCCACAGCCAGAAAAGAGGCCTTAGGCGTGCTTTCCATTGGCATATATAGTATAAGAGGCCTCACCCAAGTGGCTGGATAACTTAAAGACTACTGATTGCAGGAATTCCTACAGCAATTTATGATCTCACTTTTGATTATCTTTTATGAAACAATACTGCACTGACACTAAGTTATATTTCTGATCAATATGTTCTGGTTTGAGGCTTTCAGAATTACTCCAGTTTAAAGATGATGCTAACATATGTGATTTCCTTCATAAATATGTAATAAAACATAAAACAACAACTGCAATGTCTCATCAATGGGTTCCCATGGTTGGTAATCAATGATTCCTTATGGGTAAATAAATAACATATGGGTGTTTTTCTGATACTTTATGTGATTTTTTTAAGCTTTCTAAGTGACTTCTGGGAAATTAAGGGTTAGTATATTAAATGAAATTTATTATCTTCATAGAATTTTGATGGCAAAAGTAAATGATAGATATTTGGATATTTTTAACTTTATTTGGTTTTTAGGAACAAAACAGAAATTCTCAATCATATTACCTTTGTGCCAATAAATACCATGATTTTCTTATTTAAATAGTCTATTATATCATGTATGTACATTACTTGTCAGAACCCAAAGCCCATGGAGAGATACTTCCTCCTCAAAGTATTGTTTTCTTGGCCCTGTCACAGAGATACTTAGAAAGCCTTAAGACAGAGTACTGATGAAATAGACAGTGCTTGGGATTTACTATGTAAATAGCAAATCTATGCTCAAAGAAACACACATATTGGTCACCCTGAAGTGATAGAGTTTATTGTTCAATGACTCATCAATGTTACATTGTTATAACTGATTTGGTATGAGCCAGGAAAAGACTTCATCCAAATCACAAACACACTGTGGTAAATAGAATAAGCTTCCTAAAGCCAGCCGTTTCCTACCCTTTGTAACTGTTAATATGTTGCCGTACAGAGTGTCTTAGTTACTTCTCTACTGCTGTGACAGAACAAGGAAACTTAGAAAAGAAAGTGTTTAATTGGGCTTCACTGCTTCAGAGGGTTAGAGTTTATGACCACCCTGGTGCAGGGCAAGGCAGCAGGCAGGCATGATGTAGGACCAGAAACTGAGAGCTTACATCTTCATCACAACCATAAGGCAGAGAAAAACAGAGATGGGAATGGCCCCACACTTTCTTTTAAAAACTCAAAACCGGCCCCCAGCAACAACCTAATCCAACAAAGCCACACCTTCTAATCCTTCCTAAACAGTTCTCCCAAGTTGACTAGTTGTTCAAATATATGAGTTTATGGAGGCCATTTTCATTCAAACTATCATACATATCTGAGGGGACTTCATAAAGATAGTTAAAATTAGAGACCTTGAGGTGGCAAATTATACTGAATTATCTGGAAGGGCCAAAACCAATTATTTGGGTTTTGAAAAGACAAGTGGTCAAATCAGAGAGCATTGGCTTGAAAAAACCATTTCACTTTTGCTAATTTTGAATATAAAGGAGGATCTATGAGCCAAGGAATATAGTTTGTCTCTAGACTCTGATAAGGCAAGAAACTGATTTTCTCCTAGAACCTCTGAGCATGTGCTTGCCAATTTTGTGGTTTTAGACCAAGGAGATTCATATAAATTTCTAACCCACAGCACAGTAACAAAATTACATTTTTCAAACCACTAAATTTATGGCAATTTCTTATAGTAGAATTTTTTAAGAGAACAAATATAAGGCAACAGTGTACATTCTTCCCACTTTAATTCAAGATAGTACTGAAAATCCTGGACTGAGCCATTAAATAAGAAAAAATGAATTAAAAGAATAAAATTAGAAATAAGCATATATACTTGATGATGACATAACTGTGCACGTGGAAACTCACCAGATACTTTACAAAAAAAAAAACTGTTGGAATTTGCTGCAGAATGTCTTTCTGTACACTGTGAATTTGTGTGGCTGTCATTGGTTCATAAACAAAACTGCTTTGGCCTATGGCAAGGCAGGATAGAGTCAGGTGGGAAAACTGATAGAAGTCTCTTGTTCTTGTTCCCCACACTCTCAAAGTGCATTCCCATATAACTTCTCCCAGACCCACCCTTCAGTGTTCACTACAGTGGTCTTCCTCCAAGCCTAACAACATACATTATCTTAGGACACTTTTCAGGTCATTTGGGCCCAAATTATTTATTTCACTCCTCTCTAATTTGACCAAGAATAAAAAGCACAACCTCCTTGTTCATCTGAAGATGCCATGTTGATTTCTGTGGGTACCAACTCATTCTCTTTGTGCATTCTAATTCACTATCCTTTAAAGACTAACTTATTTCTCTGAAGAGGAGTTCTGTTGTTGAGTATTGAAACATATAAATTATAATATACATATATTTTATTCTAAAATAAGATATACCTACTTTTCATCTTATGTCCTTCTTTGATCTTAAAACACAAACTATTGTGTTTGTAGTAATTATTTAGTTGTATGAAAATAGTAGTGTCAGCTACTTAGAAACTACTCAGAAATCAGTTATTTCAAATTTTAGTAAAGGGATTTACTAGGTTTCCGCTTCCTCAAGACTGATTATTGTAATTATGTCTAAACCAAATGTGGTTTAAAAACTTCTCACTCCTCCCATTCTTCGACTGGGCTTTGGGAGCTCAGCCCAGTGCTCTGTTGTGGATCTATGCATCGGCTTCCATCAGTTGCTGGATGAAGGTTCTATGATGACATTTAAGATAGTCATCAATCTGATTACAGGGAAAGGTCAGTTCAGGCATCCTCTCCACTATTGCTTAGGATCTTAGCTGTGGTCATCCTTGTGGATTCCTGGGAATTTCTCTAGTGACAGGTTTTTTGCTAGCTCTATAATGGTTCCCTCAATCAAGATATCCCTTTCCTTGCTCTCCATCTCTGTCCTTCCTCCATCTCAACCATCCCATTCTCCTCCCCCTTCTTTTCTCCCCTCCTCCTCACCTTCCTCCCTCTCTTCTTCCTCCACTCCCATGCTCCCAGTTTTATCAGGAGAGCTTGTCTATTTCTCCTTCCCAGCGGGAATCTATGTATGTTTCTCTTAGGGTACTCCTTATTACTTAGCTTTTCTGCGGTCATGTTCTGTAGGTTCCCAAAGTCCAATTAAAGAGTGGGAAGAGCAAGGATACTAGCAAAGAGGTCAGGACCATGATGGGGACATCCACTGAAAGAGCTTACCTGAGCTTACCTTACCTGAGGCCTCCAACTCTGGCTTGACAGTGAGGGAACTGAATGTGGGTGACAGTTGTATGGCTGGGGCAGACTGTGGGACCACTGGCAGTTAGACGAGGATTTATCCCTAATGTTTGTAATGGCTTTTTGGAACACATTCTTTTTGGATGGATACCTTGCTAAGCCTCTATATAATGGGGAGGGCCTTGATACTGCCTCAAAGCAATGTGCTAGTATTGTTGACTCCCTATGGGAAGCCTTACCCTTTCTAAGGAGTGGAAGGGGATGAAGGGAGATTGGATGGGGGAGGAAGGTGCAGGGAGCGGGAGGAAGGGAGGGAGTGAGAACTGGGATTCGTATATAAAATGAGAAAAGATAACTTAAAAAAGTAAATTAATTTTAAAAAATATCTACAACTATTGGGTGTTAAGGTAGCTTTTAAAATTTTGGTTTCTAAAAAAATATCTGTAAATATCTGCAGCTAAATAAATAGCAAAGTAGCTGAAAATAAGAAATACATCTTTCTCTCATAGTTTAGAACTCTGTCTTTTGTGATGTCATGCTGATTGAGAGGCCATGAGATTGTCTGCTGAGGATTAATCTGCCCTGTGCTGGGCTCATTTTGTAAGTTTTTCTCGGGCCACTAACTGTTAACGAATACTTTCCATAAAGCCCTACTTGTGTCAATCCCAGAGGAATGTAGCTTGCCTGGGGCTCACATGCATAAAGAGTGTCTTCGCAGAGTGTACACTGTTAACCTACACAGCAGTACAAGGGCTCCTTGGTTTGACAACTAGCATCTGAGGTTCAGGGCATCATGAGATGAAGGATAAAATTGGCGTTCTGTTTTAAAAACATGTGTATATCATTTTAGAACATCTCAATTAAAATGTTCTTCATCTGGAATACTTTCACTCTAGAGGAGTAAATTCAGTACGTCAATTTTTACTGAGTGACACTAGCTTTTTGCATAGAGCTTTTCCTATCTGTTCACTTTTCTTGAGGACTTGGGTCATCAGATGGACAAAGACTCAGCAAATTCATGAGCCACTTTGAAATCTGCGAGAGTGATAGGCTGAAAACTTTACAGAGCCTCAGAGTGACCTGTGTACGCAATTCCATGAATACTTCTCAGCCCCTATTTTGGGGCAAACTCATTCTTTAGAAACCTTGGCAGTACATTTCTTTTTCTTATTCTACCTGCTTTATTTCAATCTTCTCTCCTAGTCCAACCAGACTCATTGACTTTTCCAGAATGTAATCTTTAATACACAACCAACACACTCTTTCTCTCAGTTCTTTTTCCTTCACTTTTCCATGCTATCCAGAGAGCAAATAGTTCGTTTTCTCCGTACACTTCCCTACTGGGTGTGTCCTCTTCATGGATCTGTTTGGAAACTCTTGAGATAGCCTCACCTCTCACCTGCTCCATAGATCAGAATTCATGTCTAGGATTGTAATCCTGGCCATCTGCCGCATGGTTATGAGGTCATGGACCCTCAAGAAGAGCCTAAGTCACTTTCCTAAACCAGTATTACTTCTAGCTGCATTCTGAATGCTTATCCTTGTACCCTGAGATAAATGCAGCTCTCATTTCTCATCCAAGGAGCTTCTTTTGCAGCAAATGGAGACATTTACAGAAATACCAACCTTTTTCTAATTTGTTGTCTTTGTTTTTCCTTATTGGTTCTTTGAGAGTTTTGTGCGGTGTGTTTAGATAGTGTTCACTCCCCTTCCCAGATCTTCCTAAGTCCACCCTGC
Source organism: Microtus oregoni (assembly GCF_018167655.1). NCBI lineage: Eukaryota > Metazoa > Chordata > Mammalia > Rodentia > Cricetidae > Microtus > Microtus oregoni. Next base: position 37,219,621 of record NW_024543060.1, on the reverse strand, counting down.
TTCCCTACCTACTCAATTCAGTGTCATTTTTAAACCCTTCTAGACTATCTGTCTATTCTAGAGTATTTGTACTGCCCAAATACTCTTAGACATGTGGTTTTCCAATAGAGCACGGTTGACTGAAGAAGTGCTACAGTCTTAGTGAAAACTGTCTCCTCCTCTCCCAGCAGCTAATAATTGTCATTATTTTTATGTCTAAGGGTGGGATTGTGTGCCCATCTCCTTTCTTCATCCTGGGATTTGGTCTGTCTTGGGCTTGAACAGATTTTGTGTATGCTTTTATAACCACTGTTTACATGAGCCGCATCCCTGCTATGTCCAGAGAATGTCTCCTTGTGTAACTACTGATCCTGGCTCTTGTATTCATTTTCCCCTATTCTTCAGTGATCCCTGAGCCTTAGGAAGGGGGATGAGGTATATACGCTCCCGTTAAGGTGAATACTCTTCAGTCTCTTATTCTTAGCACTTTAGTTAAACTTGTCAAAAAGAATGTAGAGCATCAGGAATGCTCACCCATGGAAGGAGTATGAAACACTATGAGCACATTGTTAAGCTGTTTGGCAGTTTCATGTAAAACTAACCATATTCTTACTACATGATCCAGTAATCCTGCTTCTTCCTATTTGCCCAGATATGATTAAAAACCTTATTGTGTACATAAACAGCATACACACACAAACCAAATAAAAATGGCTCCTCAATGTTTGCAACTTATCTTCTTTAGTAGTTGAACATATAAAGAGTGGTACCCAGCTGAAGAGAAAATCAGTAGTTAGTTAAGAACACTGGTATTCTTTAAAAGTACATGGGTTCAATTTCCAGCACCTATATGGGAGTTCACAAAACCATCTGTAACTCCAGTTCCAGAATATCCAATGGTCTTTTCTGGCTTTTGTAGGCACCAGCCCTTGTGGTACACAAACACACAAGCAGGCAAAATACCCATACCAATAGAGAAGAGAGAAGAGAACATTAAAGCATACTACAATAGATTCGTTACTATAATGAAAATAAATGAAATATCAAGCAATGAGAATACAAGAGATACTTAATTGTATTACTATAATATAAAATAGACCAATATCTGCAAAAACTTATTACTATATGACATTTTCAAATTGCTAAAACAATAGAGACAGGGTGGTTACCAAGACAAAGAGGAAAGAGTAGGCAATGCACACAGAATATTTAGGGCAGCAAAGTAACTCTATTTGACAGTACAACAATAAACACTACAGGACCACATGGGATATCAATACCAAAGAGTGGAGTGTCCAGTCAAAGAAAGTTGACTTTACTGAGGAGGCTCACTAGCAACCTGGACAGAGGTACGCTAGGATGTCCAAGCCTTTGAGGGAAATATGAGCATATTCACAGGACTGGATTAGGGACCCTGTAGAGAAATCAACACTTCCAGAGAATCTGAGACAGTCAGTTTTGTGTTTGGACAATAACTAGAAATGATAATCTCCATGCGCTGGTCTTGTCACGTCTTAAGGGAAAAACACTCCAGGAATGTAGAGCGAAGGACACATCATGAAGTTAGAAAGGCACAGTAAAGCAAGACAAAGGCAGTAAGGCATCAGCCTGGGACAAATACCATGCCATACATGAACCAAACCCACAGCATGCACCCCGGAGTGAACCCTGGACTCCAGCTCATCTCTACACCCCTCTACATTGTGATACACATAGACCTTCTTAATGTGTCAGGAAAGCAGGCTTCTGAGCTTTTATGTGAAGCTTCTGTCTTGGTACATCTGAACTTCTACACCATAGCACTATAAGCAGCCTGGTATACAACCAACAAAGTATACTTATGTGAGCTGAGAAATTCAAGTCCATGACATTGGCACAGCCGGTGTCTGATGTGGACTGTCTTCTAATTCATAAACTTAACTATGTTCTTTAGATCCTCACACAGTGGATGGAGACAACCTTTGTTTCCTCAGCCATCAACAACACACCAATCCCATTCTAGAGAGCTCCATCTCATGGTCTAATCACCTCAGAAAGGTCTTACCAGGAAGTGTGACCACACTGGGGTTATGCTTTTGGATTTGGATATATTTTGGAATTTGGATATTGATTTGGTAGGGAACACAAATACTCAGGACTGATAATCTCATATCTGGTAATCCCTGCCTTGAATTTATAAATGAATTCTGTTCCTCTATTCCAAATAGTCTATGCAACATAAAAGTCCCCTAGTTTACTGTATCCTTCTTGTATCTTCTATTCTAAGTGTTCCATGTAACATAAAAGTCCCCTAGTTTACCGTATCCTTGTATCCTCTATTCTAAGTGTTCTATATAACATAAAAGTCCCCTCGTTTACTGTAATTGTCTGGTTCTATACATTGTCTCTAAATTAATTGGCGTGGATAGCAGGGTGAACACTATGAAATACCAAGAGTTAAAACACTGTGTACTCTATGACTGTAGCTTTCAATGTAACATTCAAATTCCTAAGATCAGCAAACCAAGAGGCCTGAATTTCAGTCCCTTTTACTTCCTTCTGTGACCCCTGACCTCCCTGTTGTCTCTGACAGAATCTTCAGGTCTCTCTCTCTTCTCCGGGAAAAGAAATTGTCTGCTGTTTGTCTGTTTCTTATTTCGTTGTGCCAATTTTCTTCTAACTCACTCAATTTTCTTTTGAAATTTGCTTCAGCATGAATAGATTATTCAACACATGGTCTCAGGGTGGGTAAAAACTATATTTAGTGTTGAAAATTAAGTTATATTTTTGCTTCTTGAAGTTCACTATAATCAACCACAGATGCTCTTAGAAAGATGCATACAATTTAAATCAGGGAAGGATGAGAAATTCATGGTGCATAAGGCGGCAGAACACTTGCCTAGCATGTGCAAGACCCTAGTTGTGATCCCCAGAAGAGGGAAAAAATGATACCTCAGATTAGAGGAATATAAAAAAATAGAAGCTCTAATGACATCCAGCAATAGAAATAGCTCTTGCAAAATAATGATGAAAGTATTATGACTGTAAATGAAAGCAATTTTTAAAGGGCAAGGTTTGATATAGATTTAATTAAAAAAATAATAGGAGGTGAAGAGATGGTTCAGTAGTTAAGAGCACTTGTTATCTGTGCAGAAGACTGGGTTGAGTTCCCAGCACCCAAATGGTGGCTCACAGGCATCCGTAGATCCAGTTCCAGGGAATCTGAACCTCCAACTTCTGACATTCAAGGGCACCAGACATGCATGTGGTACACAGATGTGCATGTGGTAAAACATATTTTTTTACCATGCAGGCAAACGTTCATACACATAAAAATACATCTAAAAATATAGTGTATTCAAATTGGTGGTACAGACCCTTTCATTCCAGCCACTCAGGAGACTGAGTAAGAAGGATCACAGATATAAGGCCCACCAGAACTACAGAGTTAATTCAAAGACAGCCACAGCAGGTTCCTGAGAGCGTCTTTCAAAATGAGCATTTTAAAAACTCAGTTTTCTCCAATGCAGTAACACTGTGTACAGCAAAAAAGCCCAGGGAAAGCCTCATGTTCAAGAGTAGTGGACCAACATATAATGGACTCCACGTGAAGGGTGTCTGTCTCTCTCTCTCTCTCTCTCTTTCTCTGTGTGTGTGTGTGTATGTGCATGAGAGAGAGTGTGTGTGTGTCTTTCTCTGTTTCTGTCTCTCTGTTTCTCTCTCTCTCTCTCTCTGTGTGTGTGTGTGTGTGTGTGTGTGTGTGTGTGTGTATTTGGTTACAGTTTGGTGGTTTATGTTTATTTTTTTCTTGAGGGAATCATAGTTTTATTCTATTTTTTTGGGGGGGAAGTTGTTGCATTGGGTTTTGTTTGTTTTGGGGGAAAAGAACTTAAAGTTGGGTAGGTTAGAAGGGGAAGAGGATCTAGAAGGACTTGCAAGAGGGGAAGAATATGATCAAAATATATTTAAATTTTAAAAGTGTTTTAAATAAAAATAAAAATAAGTAAACAAAGAGCTATGGGTGAAATTCTTCTGTGTAGAAGATTTTTTGCCTATTGCATCAGGTACTTTTGGAAGCAGTGAAGTGGTTAACCCCCAAAGACAAAAATCCGTTGTGTTCATTTTACAAGTCATAATCAGGGACTAGTAAGCTTAAGGCCTAACTATCTTTAGGACAAAAACAATCAAGTATTCTTAATTAGGGTTTTGTTTTTCCCCTAACTGTGGTTATGAAAAAAGGGTTTACCAAATAAATTTTGTTAAGAAATGTTTAGAAATGTGTATATATTTAAAGTGAATTTAATTTATCTTTCAATGGCTTGACTTGGTTGTCCAACATGAAAGACCATTGAAAAAACCAGTCTTATTATTCTTAGCTGAAGGCAACATAAATCGAAGACGTGATCATTACTATTGTTTTACAGGTAGTTCTTACAATAAAGGGATTATCATTTGCTGTGCTCAGGGTTGTGGTCAAATGTTACGATGTCTATCCTATTATTCAAACCCCAGACAATTACACCAGGGCTTTGTACTTAAATTGTGTCCCCTCCCCCAATTCCCACAGAACTTTTTTACATTTTTTTCTCAAGTTAATGCTTGCTTTAAAGAACCATTTCTTACTCTTGCAAGTGTGGAATAAACCACTTGTATAAACCCCAAACGGCCTCCTGTGATTTTTATGGGAACAACAATGGTCACGCAACAGCGGAACTGAGGGCGGGAGTACAAACTGTTACAAATACAACCTTAGCACGTCAGTGCATTTCCTCATCTCCCACCCAACTGCCTCTGGGGAAACACAAGCTCTGCTGCAAGCTTTTTGAATTCCTGTCATTGTGCTCTGCGTATCAGTCTTCACAGCTGCAGGCTTACAGTCTGTGGCTGGAGTCATCCTCAGTAGTGACACACGCTGCCACTGCCGTAGAGCTGAAATCAATGGCCTTTTTTTTTTTTTTTTTTTTTTTTTTTTTTAGAACACAAGAGACAAGTGATGCATGAACTCAGCGATAAATCACGGTGAACTGAAACAACTTAGCAGCGGCTCGTATCTTAGCTGAAAGGCCAGAAATTTCCGAAGGAAACTATATTCAATATAAACCCTTTCCTATGTGTTGATAGCGGTATTTGTCAAATTTCTAAACCATTGAAAGTGATGACATATCTTGCTTTAGAGCCTGCCAAATGCATCATTTCCTTCCCCTCTCATTTATGCCTCCTCCCCCCCACACTAAAGAAAAAGCTGAGGCCAGCATTCTCCAGGATTATGCTCTGGAACTTAACTTGGTCTTATCTGAAAGTTTCTAGTCTTTTCTTTAGGAAGCAGCCATTCAACAGGGAAATGACGGAGCAGTTTCTCTGTGAGAGCCCTGCAGTGAATTCTGTTGCTATCTTTACATGTAAAAGTCAAATATCAGCCTCAAGCAAGTCTTGATTATAATCATTAGTGACTCTATCATATGTCAGGATTTGTGTGCATTCGATTTCACAAGTGATAATGGATTGTGTCCGTTAGTAGGAATGCATGATTGTCACAGTCTGAAAATGCCACATCTGTTATGGTAGCTGAGCCTGACCCTGATGCCTGCTGTATCTCTTAGTAGTATGCCTTTTCCTGACTGGTAGCATGCTTTGGAAAATTTTCTTAAAAGTTGAGCAAAATGTATAGGAACACAAGAGCTGAAGGAAGTAGACCTTTATAGTAGGATTTTTTATTAATCTCTTTAGAAGGTGAGCTCTACTTAGTATTTGCTGTACCTGTAGATGCCAGAGGATTCAAGACCGGTCTGTGTTCTCACGTCTGCCTTCTGAGCTACCTTGAATTTCACAAACGTGACCTCTAAGGGAGAGTTTGTGTCGTAGGTGCCCTCAGCTGCCAGTCTTTTCCTTCAGTGCAGATGACCAGTGCTGACACTGATAATCACATGTCAGCCACTGATGTGGGACTCCACTCTGTATGCAATCAATATGTTTTATTACCATTGGTTAATAAAGAAGATGCTTCGGCCTATAGCAGGGCAGAATATAGCCAAGCTAGAAGAAATATAGAGAGAGAATAGGCAGAGTCAGAGAGGTGCCATGTAGTTGCCAAAGGAGAAAGATGCCCGAACAGAACCTTACCCAGTAAGCCACAGCCTTGTGGTGATACACAGATTAATAGATAGCCAATAAGAAGCCTGAGCTAATAGGCTGAACAATGTTGTAATTAATATAGGTTCTGTGTGATTATTTGAGTCTGAGCAGCCGGGAAACAAACAAGCAGTCTCTGCCTACAAGCCACGCCTTCTTTCTAGACTCATTTGTAAGAGTTTACACTGTGATCTCGCATCTCTTAGTGTCTCACACAAGCTGCAAATTTTCCAGGTTATCAAGCTATTTTCTGATAGCAAGATTGCTGATGCTAAACTCTTTACAAAAGAGCTCAAACCAAAACCCACATCACTGACTTGGGAGTCAGCACACTTAATAGTTTTTAGCATAAAAGAACGCAAGTGACTACCTTAACATTACAGTTTGTGCGTATGCTTGTGTGTGTGGTGGGGTTTCATTTTTAACAACACCAGTTTCAAAAAAAATTGTTGGTCACAAAACCAAAATGTTTATGCATAGTCAATAAATCCATAACCCCTGGGAAGATGTCACTATGGGGCAGGAGTGCCACAGTCCCCAGTTCTAATCAAAACACAGCCTAAGTTAAAAGACCACTTGTTCAAAGTTTCACCTATATATCCTTGGAGTGATCCAACAGCTAAAGTCCTTACAAGGCTTAAAGATTTCTCTACCAAAACACAATTTGCCTACAGTTCTTTCCTTCTTTACTACAGGTATCTATAACAAAGTACTTTTATAACCCAGCCTCGCAACTTAGTAAGTAGTTAGATGAAACTCACCTAGCTTCTGGGACTGGCTCCTATCCCTCTGGTAAATGTTGATATCCTAATTCCTGCGCACCTGGGCTAACTTACTGTTCACTGAAATGCATCCTGACTGTTGTTCGTGCTGTTTCTGCTGCCTGAGACAGTGTCTAAGAAGACTCTCTTCCCTGTGAATAGAGATAACAATATCAGGAGTCTACTTGGTGTTTTGGAGTTTCCTCTGCTGAACTAGACAGCTTTTAGTTACATACTTACCACACCTGCTCTTCATCAAAATTTACAAGTACCTAATTTATCTTAGCTTGTGAGTGTCAGTTTCTTTTAAGATGTAGCTTATACACTACACTTTATACATTGTAAACATTGGTCAGTCTGATGCAAGAAGGGAAAATGCTAAGCTTGTTCTGGGAACTGTAAGTTACCGAAATTCATTCAATTATATGATTGCAGCATTAACAGCAGCCAAATAGATTCATAGAAACATAATAGACACATTCAGGAAACAGATGCCATTAATAATAAGCTCCTTACCTGACACTGTTTCAAAATGCAAGGTTAATTGTCCATTAAATTATCCTTTAAACGATATTCCTATTGGAAGGGCATTTAATCAGCTTAACCTGATTGGCTGGCACCCTGTCCAGTCATAGAGCCTATAAATTTCCCCATATAACCGACAACTTTGCATACTATAAATCAAGTTTAAAATGTAAAGATATCACTTGACAGTCTGTCACCCACCCAGTCTGTTTAATTAAGTGTGAAATAAGACAGATTGCCCCATAATCTTGACTGTTTAGATTCTAGTAAGTGACTGTTTAGCCTGAATCTAATCACTTACCATATTAGGATTGCAGTTTCTTGGATCTTCAGTGGTTTTCCATGTTGTCCTTGATTTTATTTCAATTAAAAAAAATACACAACAGTGTAAGAATTTAGCAAAGTCCTGGTGGTTATCTTTGTAGACTAGAATATTCTTTTAAAATCTGTTTACATAGTTTAGAAACAAAAAAAGAATGTGTTGTCTGAACAAAATAGAGGGTATGTTTCTGATCCTAAAGTCAGGAAGCAAACAGTGACGCTAAAAGTGGCCGTGAACAGAAACCAAGAAAATGAAGGGGAAATGGAAGCTTCCATGAGGAAAAGTTGACGATAATTAAATAAGGAGTGGTAAAGGGCGGGAATAGGATGGGATAAAATGCAAAGAAGCATTGTGGAAAACACAGTTAAAGACTTTAAAACACTAAAAGTAAGAAATATCTTTCCAAGTTTCAATTTAAAAATGCACCTTAAGTGCGATTTGTGAAATGCTTACACTGGTAAAGTCACCACAGTGAGACTGTGAACAATTGCATAGGGTTAAAAAAGTTTGAAGAGAACAGTAGACCTGCCCTGACGTTTCTGTAGACACAGATGGCGTGCAAGCATGTAAGAAACCTCTGCAGTACTGGAGATCTCCCTTAACACTACTTTTAGAAGACCCACGAGGATTTCTGCTCCAATGAGCTCCAGGTGCAAGTCTGTACATATATCAGACACAGTTTGCGTAAGATGCTGTCCCCGGTTGTTCTACAGTAAAATGTTGCTTCACAAGACATTTTGCTTGTTTGTTTTTTGTTCTTTAAATCCTTTTCTCAGACAAGTTAATGGAAAATGGATTTAGTAGAAGAAGATAATGGTACCTGACTAGATTATAAGGACTACAATGTGAAGCAGCAATAGGACATTATTTTTAGCTTGGACTCATTGTTTTCGATGGCAAGCTAACCATTACCACCAAAGAAAGAAAATTTATAATAGTAATACCAATCTTTAATTTATTATCAGATCTTTGTACACACATAATATTCTCCAACTAAGATTGTTTATTAATATAGGGAGCATAAAATAAGTTTAAAATAGTTGACTATTCTAAAAATAATAGTATATTTATAGAACAAGATTTCTCAATATTCCCTAAAGTGCTTGCTTTCTAGAAATCCTCTTTCCACTGACTTAAATCGCCATATTGAAAACAGTCAATTAGGAGACTAGTAATCTAGAAACATTCAATTAGTAGAAAAACGCTTACCATTATTTTAACTTGTATCTAGATGCAAGATACAAACAAAAATAGATACACACTAAATAGATACAAACTTTGAAATAGTCATTTCAAAGGTTGCTTACATTATTAATTATTTACATTATGACACTTAACTGGCTGAGATCTACTGTGACTGTTACAATAAGTGATTTGAACATTCTCCCTTATTGCACATTACAGTCAGAGACACGGAAATGCGGTGGAAATGTGTCTGGAACATCTGGGGGGATGTGTGATCTATGGGTTAGTGTGAAGTCCCTCTATAAAGGTTCCTTAAGTCTTGAGGGAAAGAATGAGGTACCACAGGGCACCAGGCACATGTCTTCATTTATCTAATGAAACATGCGTGCAGAAATCATCAGATTCTAATAACAACATCGACAGAGTTTTCTATTCTTCTCTTTTTCAAGTGACACTTGTGAAGTTTCGATATAATACTAAATTTGCAGTCCTTAACTCACCATGACATTGTATGTGACTATATTGGTGAGTTCCACAAACCTTTGCTTACTTTTACAGTTGAGTAAATGTTGAGTGGATTTATTATGTACAAAATAGCTTTCGGTGTAAAATGATTATTCTGACCCTCTGTACAAGCTTATATAATTCTACATTACTAAAATATCTAAATCCCTTGTTAAAGTTTAAGCCATGGTTCCCTTCCAGTTTTCCTATTCCACTTCTGGTCTCATTTTATCTATTGAAAAAAATTTTCTTCGTTTGTAAAATAGTTAAATGTTTTTGAGAGAGAAATATGCTCGTAAACAAGGAATCTTGTGAACATCATGAAAATGCTAGCAATTTAACAAATGAAAATGTTGATAATATTCTAGTGAAAGAAGTTATGAACATTGTCCTCCATCCAAGCAGCTGGAACTTCATCAAATATTAATCATTTCCAGATATGTGTTTCTCTCAAAATACATAATGCTGGCTTCCAGAGACGACTCATCAGGATCACTTGCTGTTCTTGCAGTGAGCCTGGGTTCAGTTCCCAGGACCCACATGGTGGCCCATAGCTGCCCAGAACCCCAGTTCCAAAGCATCCACTGTCTTCTTCTGGCCTCCATGGGCAGTGCACATGCAGACAAGCAGGCAGTCATACACATGCATAAATAAAAATACGTTTTAGAACATGGAAAATATAAAGCAACCATGCTACCTCTTTCTTTTTTAGGAAATCTTTCTTCTAGAAGTGATTATGGGTACTTAGTAGGAGCTAAGAAAATAACCTGGCTTAGAATTGTGGAGATTCTGTGCATGTTTCTACAGTCTGTGCAAAGTCATGTATGTGTCCACTCTGGATCTTACAATCTTTCCACCTCTTGCTCAGCAGAGTTCCCTGGAGTCACAGAGGAGAAATTTGATGGAGACCTCCCATTTAGTACTGGGTACACCAAGGTCTCTCACTCTCTGCACACCGTTCAGTTGTGGGTCTCTGTATTCGTCCCAACTGCAGTAGAAGGAGACTTTTTTGTTGCCTACAGAGCAAGGTGCTGATCTATGAGTATTATAGAAAATCAGTAGGAGTCCTATGATTGCTGAGCTCCCACAACAGAACAGTAGCGTTTGGTTTAACTCTAGGTCCCTAACCTATCTACTCTCAAGCTCTTGGTCACCCAAGCAGTATCAGAGGTGGTGTCCACCTTTTGGAGTGGGACTTTGCTGATATTTATCTGCATCTAAGACCTTTATCCTGAAGTTAGAACTCACATCTCCAGTTTTAGACTGGATGTCTCACCTGGTTAGTTCCCAGGCACTATAAATTAAAGTATTTCAAGACTGGAAGAACCTCATTGCCATTCCAAAATTTCCAGGCTTCCTCTCTGAATAATATCATCATCAGATCAGCATTTCCATTCCTCGTCTCATTTCCTTTTCAGCTTTCACGCTTGTAAGTCACCTGTGTGGTTCCAAGCACTCCCCTTTAAGGACAAAGCTAAGGTCACTTCGTCAAACCCAATGCTATGATCTTCACACTCTGTGCACCACAGCCCCTTCACCCAATTCACATCTGTCTATACTCTAGCTGGATTTATATGTATTTTCTGGTAGATGATTCTGTTCTTGCTTCCTGCTGGTAGTCACGTGCTTTATGTAACTAAGAGATAAGCCACAGTCCCCTTAACTTGTGTACTGGTGCCTCTATGAAAAGTGTCTTATCATACATCAACAACTGTGTCTGCTTCCCTTCTGTATATCCAGTTTTGGAGCCTAGCATTGCCGCGCTCCGTGCCCCCATGTCTGCGCTCTGTGAGCTGGCACCCAGTTCGCGAGCTTCAGGCAAGGGGGCTGGAGGTTAAAATACACAGACACACACACAGAGACAGCAACACGGGTCATCCTTGAATTCCCCAAGAATGCCCCTTTATTGCGTCCAGGGGCAGATTATATAGAGATAGCCACGCCCCAGCCAAACCCACCAGAAACCACTCTCTTGCCATCAGGAACTCCTGAAGGTCTCGTGCTCAGAGCAGCTGTAGGCACTCAGATCAGGGGATTACAAGAAATTCAGGATCTGGGGTCTCACTGCTCCCAACATAGCATAGCATCTACAACTCATGGGTCAGTAAGTATGTGCTAGGGTGAGTTGTGAGGAAATTAATAAACATTTATCTGTAACAAGAGCAAATAGCAACGCAGTGTGTAGTCCAAAAGAACATAGAGCTGTGCATAAGAATTATAAGAGCAATGCACTAGCATAACATAAAAATGTCATGGTTTTTTTAAGTCTAGTTTAGCTACTTAATCACGCTTAATCAACACAGTATTTTTTAAAAGTGGACATTTCAAAATTTTTGTTTAATGTCCAAAGTAGTCACACTCATTACTTCACTGAGTCTTCCCAAAAACTTGATAGAAAAAAAAAGGTATTATTTTTAACAAATGCACACAGGACAACAACCAAATCTCAGAGAAGTTGGATACATTTTATAATTTATAAATTCAGGGAACCAATCTCATTTCTACTCACAAGAATAAATGTTCCCCGAGTTAAATATTTAACTCTACACTATCTGTGATATCTACAAATGTTTGGAAATGAGCATGGGTTGTTGGTATTATAGGACTGATACAGAAACCAATGATTCCACAAAAGGATATTTGAAGAGCTGTCAAAAGAGCCCATGTCATCACCATGTCTTAAATATGCATGGGTGGTGTGAGGGGGATATTTGTTTGCTTCAATACTTGGCAAAACATAAAGGTTTGTCTCTTTGGTGTGATGTATTCCTTACTTGGTCTTGACAGATTTATGGCTACTGGTTGCTATCCAAAGATCCTTTTACTTCCTGGTTTATTTTATTGTTTTAATCATAAATAGCGTGAAACTATATTCAAAATCCGTGCAACTAAAATGCTAAATTGAGCTGTGTCTAAAAAGGGATTGAGAGGAAAACTGCTGTGGAAAACCCCAGTTATGGAGCTACTCAGTGTTTTCGGTTTTGAGCTATAAAATTATTGCCCTTTCCAAAAGGTGTGTCAATAAAAGCCAGACAAAGGGGCTGAGGGTTGACGGAATTATGCTGGGTCAAACCAAGTTGGGCCAGAACCCTTGAACACCTAAGACTGGAAATAGATGGAGAATGCTCTCAGGTTCTGGGTCTGCTTTCATTCACTATGCTAAACACACAGGCACGGGCTTTACTTTCCTTGAGACTCTGCGGTCTCGCCTTTGATGATAGGTGAGCAAATATCTACTTTACATGGGTTTTATATGATTTTAATAAACAAGAATAGTGAAGAGTTTAATCTTGGCATGGGAGATCACTACCATAATCCAGAACTCAGGAGACTTAGGTAGCAGCTTTCCTATGAATTCAAGGCCAGTCTATACTACAATGATGGTTACAGCTTGGTCTTGGCTAAACTAAATCTCTGCCTCATCAGAACAAAAGAAACAAAGGTATAAGAAGCTAAAATTGGATACACCATTAAAATTTTGCTCAGTATGTTGAGACTATTTGTATTATTGCTGTTAATATTAGTGAATTATCTTAAATAAGTCACAGGGGTTCATGTAGATTTCTCTGATAAACTCAGTTGGGAACAGACACTGGAATTCCGGCAAAGAGAAGAAATTCCTGGGTATCCCGTTTTCTTTGGAGAGTCTCTGCATATCTTAGATCTACAGCCCTGATATCATCCTCTCACATGTAAAGGCTTTTCAGTCTTCCTCTTCAGAAGCACTGTTTAGAGTGCAGGTGTTCTGTCTGTCTGTCTGTCTGTTTGTCTGTCTGTACCTCCTTGGCATTCTTGTGAAAATCCCTACCACACCATCCACTGACTTTTTCTTCATTTTTTTCTCTGATGATACAACCCACCTAGATAGTTACATTTGGATCAAATTGTGTTATGACATGACTCTCTTATTTTACATATAAAAATCGGATCTGAATCTTCCAGGACATCATTGCATAAAACTTAGCTTATGAATTAATAACTCATGCTGCAGGGACATGTGAAAAATATTCTATGCTACAGAAATCTCTAAGAAAGTATTTCATAAACTGAGCTACACTAGCCAGTGTGTCTAACCAGAGATAAGTATTAATGTGCAGAGACGTATTCAACAATAGCAAGAATAAGTTCACCTTTAGTGGTCTTAAGTAATTATCTTACATTTTTAAGAGAAAAATGCCATACAGTCTATTCTTTTTTTTCTTTTTTGTCTTCAGCTTTAAGAAGATGGAACTGTATAGAAGATACTAAGAAGCACCACAAGTTTCCAAAAGTCATGTACTTAGGACAAATGACATTCGTTTAAATAACCCACACCATCCAATAACAAAAACAAACTGCTCAGAGGAGCCCTTGCAAGTGCGGCACTAAATTGCTCAGAAGTCTTAGTAGCTGAATGCTAATCATGGAAAATATCTTAACTCTAAGGATGTTTCAGGCTAGTGGACAATGAGGACTACTGAGAACTCAAGAACAATGGCAATGGGTTTCTGATCCTACAGCACGTACTGGCTTTGTGGGAGCCTAGGCAGTTTGGATGCTCACCTTACTAGACCTGGATGGAGGTGGGAGGTCCTTGGACTTCCCACAGGTCAGGGAACCCTGATGGCTCTTTGGGCTGATGAGGTAGGGGGACTTGATAGGGGAAGGGGGAGGGAAATGGGAGGCGGGGGCGGGGAGGAGGCAGAAATCTTTAATAAGTAAATTTTTTTTTTTAAAAAGGATGTTTCAGGAAGGGCCAATAAGCCAACAAGATGATTGTCAGTCAGGAATAAGATCACGATTAGCTATAACTAAATAGCTGGATTACTTACTAGGTTCAACATATTACTCAGATAGTTAATTCTGTAAATTCTTATCTTATAATATTATATGCAATTCTAAGTTTTCTTCATTCAGAAACTTGGTTTCATTCAACTTTTGTTAGCAAAGGACAATTGAGTGTTGTGTTTTGTATCTGGAGAAAGTCACTCTCTTTGTCTAGTGTCACAGAACCTATGAGTGCATGTTGGGAATTCAAATTTGGATTGTCAGATAACAAGAGAACTCATAACTAAAAGTTGGGACAAACATTCCTAGGAATTGTCACAAGTTCCTGAGGGTAAAATTGTGTATCTTCTTGTAGACCAGATTGTCTGCATATGATGATGTTTTCTATCCTAAGATGTAGTAGATTCTGCCTCCTCATTTTATCAGAAACAATGCCTCCCAGGCTTCTGGTGAACTGCAGCAGAAGGCACTAAATTTGACTGGACATGATTTTCCGTTTCAGGTAAAGAAAACAAGACAAAACATAGAAAAACCTTCAAAGACTGAAAAATCTTCAAGGAAAAGCTTGATACAAGAGAACAAGAAGGATTCTAATCCTAAGCATGAGAATAAACTGTCATCAGTGCTCCTGACCTCAAGGGTGAGAGTAATTGCCATCACATAAATCAATTCTCTTCAAGGTGGTTCTTATTTTTTCTTTATCAGCATCTTCGAGTGAACTATCAATTTAGGCCTAGATGAAAACACCTTCAAATCCAGCATGTACCCAAATCCTCCAGCCAACAGTAAGACACAAAATCCTGCCGCAGCAATGAAACCAGTAATAATTAAGTGCAAAATAAAAGTTCCTTGTGAAGGAGGAGCAGTCTGACACAACATGTCAAAATAAAAGTTCCTTGTGAAGGAGGAGCAGTCTGACACAACATGTCAAAATAAAAGCTCCTTGTGAAGGAGGAGCAGTCTGACACAACATGTCAGAAGAATTATGAGGAAATGGCTGAAAACACTTTAATAAACCAATTCTGGGGTGTGTGGATTATGTCTGCCTTGCTCTTTAACACTGTCATGTATGTGATATCTTCTGTATGGCCGCTACACCTATGAGTAAATCAAGGCTAGGGGAGCAGTGGTCTGAGAGTGAGTGCATTCAGTTAGTATTTACAAAGTCCGGAGTAATTGCTTAGAAATGAAATGCCCATCTGTGCATGCTTGTTGGGAGTGATGATCACTTACGCTATCTGCTTTAACTTCTTCAGCTACCTGTTGCTCACTGTTGGATTATCTGTCATATTCCTTTTATTTTATGGTTTCCTTATTATGCTATTGTGCAAAATACTTAGAACTAAGAATCTTCCTGCAATTTGTGTTTTTTCATAAACGAAATGACTTTCGAAAGGTCAGCATGTATACTCTCTCCTAGAGTAGATGGAGAGACCAGTGTGACAAGGGAAAGTCTAGGAATAGTTTCATAGGTGTAAGTTAGGTAAACTCTCCAAAGGCTCTTGATAAATAATGCACATAAAATCATGTAGAATTCAACAATAATTTTACTAGGAATCTGAGCATCTAGGAAAATAAATATTATAAAGTAGAAGACAACCATCATATAACATCATTGACTCAGGGCCTGATACCTCCAAGAGGGAAATTCAGTTTCTGAAAAAAAAAATTGAAGTTATCAAGAAAATTCTCCAAAAAAAAATCATAAAACAAATTGGGCATTCATTACTGCATAGCAGAACCAACTGTTCAAGAAAGAACTTTTCATAAATTATAAAGGAACTTTATCATTTTTTTCTAGTAATTTACATATTGCTACCATTTACCTAATGCCTCTTCCACTCACCCAAATCAGTGTCATTGCTAATTAACTTATCTATGTGACCCTGTTGGAGTATCTTCAATACCAATTTATCGAATAAGCACTGGACTGTAAATAGGGGGATGGCTAAAAATGAAACAACATGGCTTCCTAACTCAAAAACAATCATCAATATATATTATTTTTTCATTATTTATGCTAAGTCAGACTATAGTTTACATTTACTTTCAATTATGTAATTTCTAGTAGAATGTCAAATATTTAGGAGTCTATGTTTATGCATGCATATACATGGGAGTACATATGTTATAAATATTTATGTATGATTATATAAAGAGCAAACCACTTTACGAAATGGAATAACTTTTCTTTCAATCTTAGTTTGAATCAATTCAGTCTTGTAAACAATGGTCTGCAACAATGTTTCCAACTCTTTCAGCTATGCTAATGTTTACGATGCTAATATAGTTCATCAACCTTTAAGAAGTAATTGTAGTTTTCCTTTCACATCATATATTGTGACCACACATGACGACTCAAAGCTTCCATGAAGCCAGTACGTTTAAAAGGGTTTTCTCATTTTTTATGAGCTTTCATCAATGTGTATATACGTAAGTCTGATTAAACTCTGATAGGTTTTTAATAAATATTTAAATAACTACATTGTTTATGAATAAAAAATCAACACAATATTAGACAACTTAAAAATATCAGACATTTATCAAATCAAATAGTCTCTGAGGTCAAAATCAGAAACCCTGTACCTGAGTGATTTGCCTCAGGGGTTCTCGCTGAACTGTGGACTGGGGGATTAATCATTAGAAGCCTGATTCAGCCTTGAGGAGCCACTTCCAAGTTCATGTTCATAAACGTGGTCCAGTTCATCATTGACCTTTAGCCATAGCTTTTGGTTAGTCAGTAGGAATGCCATATCTTGAGGGATAGTCCTGATAGGGCAGAGAATTCCCTCAGATCATGGCATGGGTTAAAAGAAGGAAGAAAAGAAACAAAGGGTGGGAAGGAGGAGAGAAAAGACAAGAGAGAAGATGTAAAGTGTCTTATGGCCAAAACGTGGTTTCTGTCATAACCTAGGGGCTTCTTAGCAATGTAAGATAGAAACAATTTAAGAGAAATCTCTACAATTTGTCTGAGTAAGGCAGAGAGTAAACCAAGAGTGTTATTATTTAACGAGGTAGTTAATTTACAAAGTTCTTATTCTTGGTTTCTGTATCAAACAGAAATTCCTTTGATTGCAATGCCTGTGGGAAGATGACCTACTGAAAATAGCCTGGAAAAGGGAAGAGTTTTATATTGTCCAGTATTTGAAGACTACTCATCAGGTCTCCATTTGGATACAAGAAGACTGAAAGTAAACTCACCCCCCTCTTCTGGCTATCAAGATGCGTTATTCTAATCATCCATTGACTCTGTCACTTGAAGGAAGCCGCCAGTAGCTCCTGTGCAAAATTTCTGCTTTGTTAGACTCAAAATAAATAAACATGAATAGCAACAAAAGACAACCTCAGAAAGGGCTTTTATAGGCCAGAAAGGACCAGGTTCTTTCACCAATCTGCTACAACTAGTTGGATCTTATTGTACAGAAAAATGGTCTCTCAAAATAGAGTGGAACATTCAACTTTACCTGCTCAAGATGATTCTCAGAAAAACAAGTATGCAAATGAAGAACAATGCACAAGTAAAGAAACTTTTCTCGAATTGTCAATTATAAGTATGTTGGTTCAAAGGTTAATTTTAATGATTTCCAGCAAAATTCACCCACAATGTAAGAAAAGAAAGATTTGAGAGTAGAATTTTGAATATAAACTCTTCTAAGACTGAACTGTTTCATCAGAGTCCTTACACCATTTGAACTTTGATCTACTTTAGTCCCTGTTATACATTTGAGCCTTTCTGTCCTCCTATTAAAAGAGGAGGAGGAGGAAGAGGAAGAGGAAGAGGAAGAAGAAGAAGAAGAAGAAGAAGAAGAAGAAGAAGAAGAAGAAGAAGAAATAGGAGTAATAGTATAGTAGTAATCTGTCATTATGTGATGTTGTTAGGAAAACAGGCTGAAATTCTCTTCTTCAACATTATCGTAGCATTGGCCAACACGTGTTTAGATGCTGCCTTTCAAAAACAGCATCTGGAGACTGGATTCCTATTTCTTTTTGGCTTGCGAAAATCACATTTTGTTGCTAAATATAGGACTATGTATAACAGACATTTAGAGTTTGGGTCTTTACCTTATAAGGTAAAAGTAGGTGTGGAGCTGCCATAAAATAGATAGTGCTAGAAATTCCACTGGCACCATTAACAAGACCCAGCTGTGCATCGTAGACGCCTCAGAGAGCAACTTGTAGGCACTGCGTGCATCTAGCCAAGCCTCATTATTTCTGAGAACGTCTCAGAATTGCTAACAGTTCTATTTTGGCATGTAACAGATGTATCAACGAATGCTGAATTTTTAAAAATAACTTTTATTTTATTTTATTTATTTTTTTTAATTTATTTATTTATTAAGGATTTCTGCCTCCTCCCCACAACCGCTTCCCATTTCCCTCCCCCTCCCCCGATCAAGTCCCCCTCCGTCATCTGCTCGGAAGAGCAATCAGGGTTCCCTGACCTGTGGGAAGCCCAAGGACTGCCCACCTCTATCCAGGTCTCGTAAGGTGAGCATCCAAACTTTTTATAAGTACTTTTGAAAATTCAGTAAGTTACAAACCATTAGGGTTTGTGACATGATGCTGACTATAGATCATCACTAAGAGATAGATGGTTTATCTCCAACACTCTAGAACTTTGTACCAGAAACATAAGTGTATGCATCCCAACACCATAGTCTTTAAATAAAAATATTCCAAAATATAAAGAAAACAGTCATAAGACTATAATTTGTATGGGCAATAAAGTGAGTTATAAAGCTTTAATAGTGTTCAGGAACTGGTGAGGTGGATCAGTAAGTAAAGGTACTAACCACCAAGGCTGACAGCCAGAGTTCTACCCCAGGGTCCACATGATGAAAGAGAGAATTAGCTTCAGCAAGTTGTCCACTGAGATCCTCAGTTGTATTGTAACACACACTCTGAAAAAAGCAAGTGGTATTCTAAAGTAAAATTTGAGTCTTCTGCCTTCCTGAAACAGTTATTTATATACCTTATACCACCTTCTATGAAAGTAGCTTATCAGGAGCATATTTTGTTCATGTAGCAAACACATCACCTGAGCTGTTGCAGCTCTGAACCTGATCTCTACTAAACTGTTTTCACTGCTTTCAATTGTGTTGCCTTGTTTTCAAATGGCTATTGTCAAACTGTCAGAAAGATCTCCACTTTGTCTTGCTGACCAGTGAACCAAGTTAGTGCTGTCTCTCTCTCTCTCTCTCTCTCTCTCTCTCTCTCTCTCTTCCTCCCTCTCCCTCCCTCCCTCCTTCCATCCCTCCCTTCTGAATTCCTGGCCATCAACACAGCTGATCATCAAAAGGAAGCAATTCAGGACAGTCGCAGATAACAGAGGACTACGCAGACTGAGCTATTGACAGACCCATGAGTACATCAAGTTACCAGGAGGACTCCCTTGCTAAAGACTCTCCATCCTGTAGTCAGTGTTGTCATCACAATATCCTTCCAGAAAACCGGGGAATGTTTTCATAAGATGGGTTGCTGGAAGCTGAAAATGGTGGTTCACACCAGCTATCCCAGGAACAGGAAGGTAGAGTACCAGAGTCGGGAGTTCAGTGCCACCCTTACTTACAGCCTGGCTGTAGATGAGACCTGATATCAAACAAATGAACAACAACAAAAAAATATCCACCAAACAGCAGCAGCAACAACAAAAGTCTCTGGTTTTTCCTAGACAAGCACTGTATTCCAGACACTACACTAATATCTTTCAAATCTAGAATCGGAATCTTACGATGGAGATGCTATTCTCCTTTTCCCCCAGGAGATGTAATCAGGTGAAAGGATTCACAAGGAGGGGATGCCAAGGAGCAGAGCTGCTCCCCTCTTTCTCCAGGCCCCACCTCGCTCTCTAATCCAGGGGTTTAAAATGAAGCTGCTCTCAGGAAGGTACTGGAGTGTTTGCCAGTACCATGACAAGTCAATCCTGGGGACTTCCTAAAAGCTTTATAAAGTAAACCATGTCATTGCTCTAGCTTTGAAAGATTTTAATCCAAAAACGTAAAGGGAACTGTTATCCATTGAAGAGGAAATCTATTCTAGAATACAATTCTATGAAAATAAAAGCCATCTAAAGAGGACAGATACTACATTACAAGATCAAGATGACGTCAATATAACACCATTAATATCAAGGAGTATTCTCACATATATAAACAAGAAAGCTCATCTATTAGGAACAGATCCTACATTAATTACCTTTCCTTCACCATGCCATATCCTATCTTTGACTGTCAGGTAAGGTTTGGTGCTGTGTATTTGGTCCCTGTGTTCCTATGTGATGACTATTTCTATACTTACTATATCTCATTTATTTATTGTGTGTGTGCATGTGCGTATGTGAATGCACTCAGGTGGGGTTCAGAGGAGAGCCTGTAGGAGCCAGTTCTCTCTTTGCACTCTATAGGTCCAGACTGGCATCAGGCGCCTTTGCCTCCTGAGCCACCTTGCCTCAGCACTGTATTCCTATAGCCCAAACAATTCTCAGTTTGAGTCTGAAATACATTTCTTCTCATTGCGCAAATAAGACATTTGCAAGATTATTTCTGTTGTCGGTCACTTCCAGAAATTTGTTGTAAGGGACAGCATCATGACGAGTACAGGAAGTGAGTCACTTACTGATCTTCTAACCTCTGTCTGTGTCCTAAAATTTAAAGCACACGCATACATGAACATCAGTTTTTCATCTGCCATTCTCTATTCCTAAAGTACCATCGTGGCTTCCAGTCCTGCTTCAGCTTTTGCTAATGGTGGAGGCTTCACATATGTTTGACAGCTACAGAAATTAGGTTGTGGTTTGGAAGATGGATTTTGTTATTGTCAAACCAAGCATTAGAAATATCTTAGGAAACGCTCAGGAGTCTTAGATAATGTGATGAAAATATTACTAAGACAGTGGCATTTTGCCTTCCTTCCTATCCCTGGAACAAATTCATCTTCTCCCAGGGGTAAAGGTAAGAATAGCATTGTGCTCAGACAAGGTTTTCTATTGACGGGGAAAAGCCATGCTATGTCTGGAATTCCAAAGGAAAAGGACAATTTTTGTTTTTAGGCAAATCTATTCATATTTATATATTTGGATTAAATAACTTAAATATGTTGTTTTCAGAGCTAATTTTAAGTCAAACACACTGTCGATGTTTCCAGTGACATCTTTAGGAAAGACATTCCTCTTGATAACAAAAGTTCCTTAAAAAACATCATGTGCTTCAACTAATACTATACCACATAAATAAAAAATAAAAATCCCACCCCACTATTGTTGCACACACACACAGTAATAGCTTCCTTGTGGTAAACTGAAGGAGTTAAAAGTGCCCATAGAATAAATGGCCAGATCATGTCACTGAAAATATACTAACAATAGAGCAAATATAATCTTATAACACATATATGAGTGGCATTCAATCATTTGAATTCTATAAAATATTAATTGCTTATCTATTTCTATGCATGAAAATGATTAAATGTATCTAAATACAAGTAATATTTTTCTAGCATGTGTATTACTGTAGTGATACTTTGTTTATGTTTTAACAAATAAAGCTTGCCTGAAGAACAGAGTGCAGAGCTAAGCCACTAGAGGCCAGGGAGTGGTGGCACACGCCTTTAATCCCAGAAAGAGGCAGTGGGATCTCTGTCAGTTCAAGGCCATGCTGGGCCACCTGAGAATCAGAACTCACACAAAGTTGATTCTAGCACTTGGGATCCCACTCCTTTAATCTGAGCACTTGGGAGGTGGAGACAGGAGTGATATGGCTGGGCCGAGAGAGGAATATAAGGCACAAGGAAACAGGAGCTCAATACAGTCTGAGGATGCAGTCTCAGGAGAGAGTCTGAGGACAGGATCGCCCCTTCGATCTGAGCATTGGTAGAGGTAAAAGGTCTCTCTAATGGCTGGCCGCACTGCTTCTCCAATCCTTCAGGTTTCACTCCCTAATATCTGATTCTAGGTTTTATTTATTAAGATCAATTAGGAATCATACTACATATTACTATAAGGATTATTCATTGAAAACACTTTAGGAACACTTTCAATAATTATTTAAGAACTTGTTATCTAAAATAAAGTTTTCATTTGACATGACAGTAAGAACTCTATCTTACATGCTCAAACTTATAAAATAAAGATTATAGTTATTGCATTTACTTAAAATCATACTCAAAGGATTAGGAGAAATAAAGCTGCCACAATCTGTGTCATAGCTCATGCTATGGATAACCTCATCTAACATATCCCAGCACTGATAATAAATCACTCATTTCTTCAACTAACTTGAAATTGAAAATTAGGGAAAACAATAGAAAACTGTTGTAAAACTGTCTTGTGTTCCTAGTTGCCAGGTTCACCTAAATTCCAAGAATATTTCCCAAGTATGTTGTTTATGTGTTTCATTTGTTTAAAAAAATCATTAAAGGAGGGAATTTGTCTTAGATTTGTCTTGAGCCCTCCCTCCCGATCTGTCACAGTCACTAAATACAGACATCCTTAATCTCCAAATTACAGGATGGGTCTATTCAAACTCTTCTGTAATGCCTGCTTTGCCCGAGTCCTTAACCTGGAGCAAAGCAGGGTAAAGTTCCATAGCTCAGCCCTCAGCCTATTTTTACCATGGAACCTGAGCTTTATGTAGCTCCCAGATCTGAAGACTCAGTGCACTCAGTATCCTACAGCCTCACATGTATATATTCAGGGGTGTGAAACTAATTACAAACAGTCTTCTACAGACAATGGGTGAACTAGATAGATAGATAGATAGATAGATAGATAGATAGATAGATGTTATATATACATAAAAATCCATGTGAATGGATATATTTCCATGGATTGTCTGTAATCATATGAAGCAATTAGTTTTAATCATTCTACAATGCATATATGCTTCAGAACATCAAGCCACATTTGTATAAGCATATACTCTTATCCACCATTTTAAAAAGTCAACAATGATGTAGGCCAAGTCCACACCTCAAACAAGGATTCTCATTCTGAATCCCCTTCTGTTGCCCCAGGCATTTCTCAACTTAGTTCTAGGAAAAAGTGGCTGATATTTTTTAGTTTTTCTCATCAAGGGAATCACAAATAGGAGTCATGATATATATGGGTCAGGACCCTTTAGCTTTCCCCATTTAGGATAGAGATTCAAAAGTTTTATCTCTTAAGACCTAATACATTTACCATAGTAACCAAAAGGCAATGAGATGTCCCATCTAACTGAAACACAGCATCAAGCCATCAGCCAACAACATGCATTCAAGACTCCTGCCCCAATGTTTATCAACACTCTGGGAAAGGATGCTACAAGCTCAAAGATTTCTGGACCCTGCCCATCATTTCCTTATTGCCAGTCTTAGCCCACCACCTCTTGAACAGGAGACTTCATGCTTAATGTCTTCACCTGTTGATTGGAAATCAACCATGAACTTTTATCCTACCCAGGGGACTTACAAACCTCATCTTCCGTGAGTACTGTCCCTTGGCCCTACGGTAGACCTGTTGATTCTCCCTTATATCTTTTCAGGATTTGTAGCATGTATATGGGCACAAGCTATCCTCACGCCCTCCAAATCATACCCGGAACAATCTCTGTGTATGTAGATAGACCTGCTGACATATTTATTTCACAGAAAATGAAGATGTAATAGGACCATTGCTCTCCCATTCTCTTGCCTACTCAGAAGGAATCTAGATACAAGTCTCAAGCTGCCCTATAGCCCATGTGATCAGAACCTGGTATCTGGTGGTGATGGTGAGTAGTGTTCCAACAGTCTCCTTAAGTGCTCAATCAGACTGCCTTAGTTTCTTTCCCTGCTGCTGTGATAAAAAAAAAAAATACCCCTGACCCCCCAAAAAAAAAATTTAAGGAAGAAAGGGTTTGTTTCATCCCACAATTCGGAAGTCATAGTCTGTAACTTCTGAGAAATCAAAGTAGCAGAAGTTCAAAGTAGCTGATCACATGACATCTGCCACCAGAGAACTGTGAAGTCACTTATGCTAGTGTTCGGCTTGCAATCTCCATCTTATAGGGTCCAGGCTCTCCTTCAGGGAAATGGTCCCACATACAAATAAGAGAGGTCTTCCCAGATCAATTAACAGTCAAGACAATTCCCACCTGGACCATCCAACCTAAAAACCTTCTCATTGGTGCTTCCTTCCTAGGTGACTCTAAATTCTACCAAGTTAACAGCTACATTAAACATCTCTTCCATCTGCTACACTCACACATCAAGAAGTCTAGTTCAGAAGCCATCAGATTGTATCTTTAGAGAGAAACAGAATGAGTACCACTTACCTAAAACTATCCAGGATTCCAGGGCGACATAGTTCTATTTAACATTGTTAACTTTTACTACCTCATAATAACTATCATCTGTTTGTAGCCACCAAACTCCTGCCCACCTGCCTGGCATCTGTTACCACTCCTTCCAGTATCTCTAGATACAGAATTCTGGTGTCTCCAAATACACAAATTTTCTTAGCTTCCACAGCCGCTGGTAGAGTCGGTCTCTGTAGTGGAACCCATTTTGTTGACCTTTTTCCACCATGGCAATGCTCCTCACCTACCCAGTAGGAAGCACTTGCCCTTAAGGAAGCCAGGATGAGCCCATTCGTTTCAAAGTGTGGAATTGCAGGCACGAGATGGGTGGTAGTGAGAGAAGGGGATTAGGATTCACAGATTTCCTGCATCCTCAACCTATTTTAAAGTCAAGTACACTTCACAGTGCACTGCAGTGCCCCTTTTCATTCAACCACCAGCTCCTTCCTTTCTTCATCACTGAGCTTTAATGGAAATGAACAAAAAGATTTGTAGTAGTGTAATTTACACTACAATTTATTTATTTGAAATCAGTACTCTTCTTTTTACCAGAGAAGTAAAGCAAGGGCAATAAATCAGTTTCTTCAATCCCAAAGCATGTAGAGAGTTTTATGATTTGGCTGTTTGCACTTTTCTGTTCTTGGCATTATAAATGACTTAATTTCTGGAAGATTATTTGGTTTAACTATGAACAATATATTTTATTGTTGTGGCAAATTAATTGACAAAAGCAACATATGGAAAGTTGAGTTTATTTTGACTTACAGTTTTGAGGGGACACAGTCGGTCTTAGGAGGAAAAGGATGATGAAAGAAAGGTGAGGAGTCAGAGAACACTGTGCATGCCATCCAATACGAGAGAAAAAGGAATTTTTATACTCATCTCATGTTTTCTTTTATAGTCAATCCCTTTTACTAATAGAAGGGCACCAACTACATTTAGGATTAGACTTCCATCCTATCGAACCTTCTCTGGAAGCTCTGGAGACCATTCAGAGTATGTCTCCTGAAAAAAAAAAAACCTGAAAATGAAACTTATGCCCTGGAAATACTGAAGCGTGCACAGACAGCCCATATATGGCGGTTTTGTTGAACTTGTCCATATTGTGTTTCATGGTCTAAGTTGATGAGGATGACTGAACAGGTCTTTTCCTCAAGAGGGCACCAGATATCATAACAGATGGCAGTGAGCCACCATGTGGTTACTGGGATTTTAACTCAGTACCTTTGGAAGAACAGCAGTGCTCTTAACTGCTAAGCCATCTCTACAGTCCCAAGTGTGTTTTTTTCTAGGTGACTCTAACTTCAGGTCACTTGATGAAGACTAATCATCACATAGTTAAATTATCTATGCCAGTATTTTTCTTCACTGATATATAATCATTGTACACAGTACCAGGTTTCATAAGGAGAGCTTCATATACAGAATGTATTATGCAGGAATTCAAAGGTTTAGCCACCCTCTGGGTTTCCCATTGCTGAATCCTGCCTGCCTCTCTATGGTCTACTTGATATCTTGACACCTACCACCTCACAGCTTTCCTCGAATGCCAACCTTGTATCTCCTGGCTGTCCTCCTCTCAGCAGTGAGTCTCTAGGCACTTCCCAAGAGAAGGTGTGATACATTCATTTGGATAACCTAGTTGCCGAAGAAGCCACGTTAGAATTATTTTCTCCACGGGCGTTGCTTGTCTTGTAAGAAGTGAGTCTCTAGGTACTTCCCATGAGAGGGTACCAGTAGTTTCACTGGATAACCTAGTTACCAAGGAAACCACTTCAGAATCACTTTCTCCACAGGCAGTTTCTAGTTCCCTTTTCTCCGTGGCCCCAACCAGAAAAGTTGATTCCCAATGTGTGCATATTAAAGAGACCAAAAATAATCTCAGGACTTTGGGGCAGCTTTGAAAGGCCCAGTTGACCAAACATTTTCTTCACCAAGACAAAGGTGTGCCATCACTCTGAGAGCCCCATTTTAGAGGACTGTAGAGCTCACTGTTCATACAATGTACCATTAATAGAACGTCCAGGAAAATCTTTGCTTCCCTTTAAATCTTGCTGCATGTAGTTCTGTACCCCTGCAACTCTACTCTGGGAACCCTGTGGTGGGGATGCTGGCCTTCAACTCCCATTCCTTCTGCCTAAGTCTCAGAGTGCCTAGACCACAAGTGTGCATAGCCACTTCGGGCTGTCAACAGATACTGATGGCCAAGGTCTCCATTGTTAGAGCTTATTAACGAACAGAGCTGAGATGGAAATGTCTAACTGGCCAATACAATTGGAATAAGAAACAGAAGCCTGCTGTGAAAATTCTACTTGGTTTCTCCTAGAATACTCTGTCCATACTGCAAAGACCTCTTTTTTTTTTTTTTTTTAAACACAGACTTCTGTTCGCCGCTGGTTGTTTACGCCGACTTCTCTATTTCTTCTTTCAAACATCTGAGTGGTTCACACCTCTTCAAGATCAGAAGAATGGAATAGGGAAAGGGAAAACAAAATAAAACAATTGCAGAAAGTCATTGCAAATTACACGCTACGTGAAATAATGTCCCCTAGTTGGTGCTTTTCATGTGATTGAATTGCTTGGACCTCAAATTACAGAAGTGTTTTATCTATGCTAAGTGATATAAAGTTCCGTAGATGTCCTATGCACTGGCAAACACAGAAAGCACAGGTGTGCTCACATTGGAATTCCGGATATGTTTTTAATACTGTGTCAAAGAGTTCTGTGAACAGTTCAAGTCTAAAAGCCAAGTCATGCGTAATTTTCTTTTACTAAAATTCAGTCAAAACCATGGTAAAGAAAGAAACACAAAAAATATTTAAGTACTACAACAAATCATTATGTTCTAATTGAATTTACATTATGGCCTAAAGTAGCTAAATTACAACTTATTTTAAATTATTTACAAAGGAAGTGTGGCCTTTCTGATTTTACTGTTTCCTGTAAGCAGAAAAGACCTGATTGTGCTTTGCTCCTTGTAATTATTAAGCTGACCAAAACATTATTATATTGGAAGCATATATTATATTGGAAGCAGCTGTTCACAAACAGTACCTTAATCAATCATTAGGTACTGAAGCTAACAACCATTTATCACTGATAAAATTTCGAATCTTAGATTCTCTTATAACCATACCTCTAATTGCAACTACATGTGCCATGTCAACTACAAAATCTGACCATATGTATAAAATAAATCAGTAAGACAGAAACAATGCCATATGAATGATTAGGTAAAAATGATATCAAAAGCCAAGAATTCAAATTTTATAGTTTTGCAAGAATACATGGAGTTTGAAAAGCGGACACTAGAATACATATCTGTAATTGCATCACTCTAATGAAGGAGTCCCCTCTGTATGTTGTGAATTAGTTTTATTACCATTGGTTAATAAAGAAGCTTCTTCAGCCTATGACAGGGCAGAATAGAGCTAGATGGGAAAACTAAACTAAATGCTGGGAGAAAGAGGAAGGAGTCAGGGAGACGCCATGTGGCTGCAGAAGGAGAAGGACAGCAGAACCTTATTGGTAGGCCACAGCTTGTAGTGATACACAGATTAATAGAAATGGATCAATTTAAGATGTAAGAGCTAACTAGGACTATGCCTAAGCTATTTGTCAAACAATGCTGCAATTAATACAGTTTCTATGTGGTTATTCAGGTTTGGGCAGCCTGAAATAGAATGCACTGTTTCCGTTAACACTCAAGAGAACACGGTTCCTCATATACCCACCTACAATCCAGCACTCTAAAAGAAAATGACACCAGGCTGGCATACAGAGGGAGTTCCACGCCAGTTGGGCTATATACCAAAACCTGACCTACAAAACATGATGTTACATCTATCTTGGAGGCAGGGTGTACACATTTCTCAGAAGTCTTTAAATTTCTTGTAAGATGGCTACGTGAGTAAAAGCACTTACTACTGAGACTAGATGAACACTAAGCTCAAGCCCCAGGACATATATGGTAGAAAGAGAGACATGACACCTGCAGTTTGTCCTCTGAGTTCCTCACATACACCACAGCATATGTGTCCACGCATGTAAACAACACTTATACACACAGACACAAACTAAAATGGAGTAAAATATTCTT
Source organism: Microtus oregoni (assembly GCF_018167655.1). Classification (NCBI taxonomy): domain Eukaryota; kingdom Metazoa; phylum Chordata; class Mammalia; order Rodentia; family Cricetidae; genus Microtus; species Microtus oregoni. Next base: position 37,191,058 of record NW_024543060.1, on the reverse strand, counting down.
CAACTTGTCTATTTACTCTCCGTTAAGCTGCTCAGAAACTGGATCTTTAGACCAACAACACAACTGCAGAGATTTAATAGAAAATAAATAAATAAACAAACAAATAAATAATAAATATCGGTGCTGTTTGCTATTTGTTCATACGGTGACTTTAAGTCTTTTTTTTTTTCTCCTCTTACTTCGACTGCCATTTGATCATTGGCTCTATTCCTCAGGGAATGTGGGAAGAAGCAAGTGAGCTAATGCTGTCTGGACTCTTCACACACCTTGTCCCTCAGTACCCATGACTGAAAGTGTTCAAAATAAGTTTCAAAGAGTACATCCATATCAAGAGGATTATATGAAAGCATTAGCTTTTTTGTGGCTAAAAGGGTTTTTCATTTCTTCTTTCACCAGGGGAAGTGTTTGCCTTGAGCAAGCTCCCCATGGCAAACCTCTTTGAAGAATAGGTTCTGAAGTGCATTCAACCTTGTCTCCAGCTCCTTCTAGCTAAAGCATTTAAAGGAGATATTGGGACATTACCCAACATTGCCCTTCTGACTTTGGGGGGTTGTCTTGCCCTACATGAAGTATAGAAAAGTTCCCTAGTAGACTGTTTTCACCAATGGGCTTTGTAAACAAGATTTTACATGGAAGTACTCTCCCAGAATAAATCTGCATAAATACAAAGATCAACTCCAAAAGTTTTAATAAACTTATTCTTAAACTTTGGTGTATTTCACTCAATATGCAAATGAAATTTTCTCAGAATAGTAATTTCATCGGTAAAATTAACAAATGATTTTATATAATAATGCAAAGACAGAAATCAGCATCTACAGCAGTGCAGCCCAGTCCGTGAGCAGACGGTGAAGAAGAAGAAGTCACTTGGTGAAGATTTGTTCCTTCCAGGAGATTCCAACTCTCAAGGGGCTCTCCCTTTACCATAATCTCATTTTAGTTTGTAGTTTTCAACAAATTTATTCACTCTGCTGTTTTAAAACAATTCCCAAATTATTAAAACACAAGCCCCAGAAAAAGCTTCATCCAGTAAAGCTAATACTTCCCCCCACTTTACAAACTGAGAAACCAAGGCTTAATGTCTTCTAACTTTGTGGTGATCGTTCATGGGAACCAAATGTTTCATCTTTACATTTCACAGTTACCCTTAAACATTAAGGTCAAATATATTTAAGGTTAAATTTCAATTAGATGTCACCAATTCTCTTAGTTAGTTTTCAGTCTGATTATAAAACACTCTGACCAAAAATAGTTTACAGGAGGACAGGGTTACTTGGCTTTCAATTACAGGATCAAGGTCATCACTGAGGGCAAGACAAGGGCCGGATCTCATGCAACCAATCATATTACATCCACATATCAACAGCAGAGTTTATCTTCTACGGGCAGCGTACTTGCTGCGTATGCTCAACCAGCTTCCATCATTTTGTGCACTTTGGGGCTCAGCCCATGAAAACAAGTGTACCCACATTCTGAGTGGCTCTTCCCACCTTGATAAATATCGAGATGAGCCCCTCCCCAAATTCACGTCCACAGGCCAACCTGATCTAGGTACTCTCTCATTCAGGGTATCCTCCCAAAGTGAATCTATCTGGGTCGTGGCAAATCGGCATTTAAAGGATATGGGGTGATAGTCAAGTATCAAAGTATATTAGCAGTTCAGAAGAGGAATACAAAAGCAGGGACAAAATTCAAGAAGTCCTTGTTTTTTACTGCTGAGTAGTACTCTAATATGTATATATTCCATACTTTCTTCATCCATTCTTCCATTGAAGGGCATCTAGGTTGTTTCCAGGTTCTGGCTATTACAAACAATGCTGCTATGAACATAGTTGAGCATATACTTTTGTTGTATGATAGGGCATCTCTTGGGTATATTCCCAAGAGTGGTATTGCTGGGTCCAGGGGTAGGTTGATCCCGAATTTCCTGAGAAAGCTCCACACTGCTTTCCAGAGTGGTTGCACAAGTTTGCATTCCCACCAGCAATGGATGAGTGTACCCCTTTCTCCACAACCTCTCCAGCAAAGGCTATCATTGGTGTTTTTTATTTTAGCCATTCTGACAGGTGTAAGATGGTATCTTAAAGTTGTCTTGATTTGCATTTCCCTGATCGCTTGCATACAAATGGATGGAAATAGAAAACACTATCCTGAGTGAGGTAAGCCAGACCCAAAAAGAGGAACATGGGATGTACTCACTCATGTTTGGCTTCTAGCCATAAATAAAGGACATTGAGCTTATAATTCACGATCCTAGAGAAGCTAAATAAGAAGGTGAATCCAAAGACAAACATATAGGCATCCCCCTGAATATTAACCTTCATCAGGCGATGAAAGGAGACAGAGACAGAGACCCACATTGGAGCACCGGACAGAAATCTCAAGGTCCAAATCAGGAGCAGAAGGAGAGGGAGCACGAGCAAGGAACTCAGGATCACGAGGGGTGCACCCACACACTGAGACAATGGGGATGTTCTATCGGGAACTCACCAAGGCCAGCTGGCCTGGGTCTGAAAAAGCATGGGATAAAACCGGACTTGCTGAACATAGTGGACAATGAGGTCTACTGAGAACTCAAGAACAATGGCAATGGGTTTTTGATCCTACTGCACGTACTGGCTTTGTGGGAGCCTAGGCAGTTTGGATGCTCACCTTACTAGACCTGGATGGAGGTGGGTGGTCCTTGGACTTCCCACAGGTCAGGGAACCCTGATTGTTCTTCGAGCTGATGAGTAAGGGGGACTTGATCGGGGGAGGGGGAGGGAAATGGGAGGCGGTGGCAAGGAGGAGGCAGAAATCCTTAATAAATAAATTTAAAAAAAGAAAGATCAAATGACAATAATAATAATAATAATAATAATAAATGCATGTTTGAAGCCAAAAATAAAAAATAAAAAAATAAAAGCAGGGACAAGGTAGACTTCATTGGGAACTAACAGGGACAGTCCTGTTGCATGAAAGACAGGTAAACAGAGATGCTGAGAGAGAGGGGGGAGGGGCGAAAGCCACCAGGGAGTCCTGTCCTGTACAGGGATGAAGCCTTGTGTAAGAAGGGCGGGTTTAGAAGTGCCCTTGGTGGAGTGAGCTGGGTGCATCCTTACTCCAAAGGCACTCATAGAATTCACTGTTTGCACAACAGTCTATGTTGTCACTCGAGTCTGCTGTGACCTTCTCTTCACCAAGACAGCCAGATTTGGCATTAGCACTCACACCCAGACCATAGTTCTCATTCCTTAAACCTCACTCTTAATCACACTCTTAACTCTATCCCGTGTTTAAAGTTAACCTTTTAAAATAGACATTCATGTTCTGCTACCAGCTTCACGGAATACATTTGATAGGCTCCAACAACCCAAGATTTGGATCCTAGCTGTACACTTAACTAGCTGGGAAACCAAAAGGGTGACAGGGAGAAGCTGACAGTTAGCTGGCTGTGAAGTCCGCCGTCGTTAGGAGAAAGTGCTGCATGGGTTTGTTTCTCCTGCCCTTTCAACTTTGCAGAATCTTGCTGACAGCAGAGGAAGGCACCCATACCTCACAGCTTCGAGAGAAACTGCGGATCAGCATATTCCCTTCTTTGCCATAGAAAGGGAACTCAAGAATGGCCAGGGAGAATTTATTTCATAGCTCTGTCTGGTAAAATAAGCATCAGGTTGAATTTGAGAGTCTGTTTCCTGATTTTCTTCCTGTTTCTTGTCTCGGGCCCTTTTAGGCGAAGTAGAAAGATCCCTGTGGGGCTTGATGACACTTCAGGACACAGGAAGAAGCTACACACTGCACACAGTGAAGGAGGTCTTTCAATCCTTTGCCTGGGCAATCCCTCTGCCGGAGGAGAAAGGATCCTGTCCTTCATGTTGATTTGAAACTTCAAGGCAAACCAAAATATCAAAAGGTAGCTCCCATAAACCAACCCAATTTCAAGTATCACTATGGGACATTTCTGTGAGAAGCTAGCATATTCAAAGTCAGGTTAATACAGAACCTTGCCTTAGTCTCCAGTTCCCAGAGTGCCATGGATATGTTAGGATCTTAGTTAAACCGCAAATAAACAGCTTTGTGTGGAACACAGTTCTGAACCAGGACTGCCCCTTTCAGTGGGCAGCTGGGGCTGATACAGTACAGGCTTCGCCTTAGAGGAAAGGTTGCAGCAAGATCGCTCAGAAAACACGGGAGGAGTTTAGTGGCGAATGATGCTGGGGTAGGGGCGAAAGAATAAAAAGACTTGTCTGGGGACAGCGGAGACCCCAGTCAGTGAGCTGTTGAGAACTCACTGTCTTGCATTCTTTCAGCCTTTCCTCAGAGCCAGAGCTGCCCACAGCTGAAGGAATCAGGCTGGGTGGCAGCTGAGATCCCACTCTGAGTCTCAACCCCTAGGACCAGGGGAAAGAGCTTCCCTGCTGGTGGCTCTAAGCCTGGGGCTTCGCTTTCGTGCGAGGTAACTAACCATTCATTTTTTTATTGGTAAATTAAAATCTGTGAGACTGGACCTTGTTCTGAGACTTCCCGCTTAGTTCAGTAGTTTGGGGACTTTAAAATAAGTAAAACTTAAACATAACAGCGATTCAAGCTGAGATTGGGTTGTAAAGCGACTGGGCGAAGTCACTTGAGAAACTCCGAAGTTGGTGCCGATATTCTCTGAGTTCGCTGAGTGCATTGACGCATGCCCTTGGCCGCTAGGTGCCTTCATTCCGGGTCCCCACACTTAGCTAAAACGGTCTCGCTTCTTCCCGGCAAACACGAGTGCTCTTTCCCTAGGACACCCAACCTCCCTTGTCTGGAACACCCCCTGCCAGAATGCTCCGCCCCTCAGCCACTGGTCTCCGGCCGCAGGGCCTGGAGCCGGGGATTAAAACTCAGCGAGCAGGGTCAGGAAGGAGGCTGAATGCGGGCGAGCGGGTGGCGCACGCCCATGTTCCCCATTGGCGCGCAAACTTAAGTTACTGTTAAGCGGGTAGTGGCGGTCAGGCTAGCGTGCGTGTTTGCGGAGGCGTGGCTGGGGTAGCTGACAAAAGTGCCTTGTCGTCTTTATTCCTCTGTTGGTCTCCAGACTGAAAACAGCGGAAAGGCTACCCGACTGGAGCAAGCAGTAACATGCAGCCGCCGGCAAACCAGCGCGGACGCGCCTTGGTGGCGCTGCTGTTGGCCTGTGGCTTGTTGGGGGTTTGGGGAGAGGAAAGAGGATTCCCACCTGCACAAGCCACACCGTCTCTCCTGGGGACTGAAGAGGTAATGACGCCACCCACTAAGACCTCCTGGACGAGAGGTTCCAACTCCAGTCTGACGCGTTCCTCAGCACCTGCGGAGGTGACCAAAGGAGGAAAGGTGAATGAAGTCTCGGCAAGATCCTTCCCTCCTCCATGCCTACAAACTGTTGAGATCAACAAGACTTTTAAATACATCAACACGATTGTATCCTGCCTCGTGTTCGTGCTGGGCATCATCGGGAACTCCACGCTGCTGAGAATCATCTACAAGAACAAGTGCATGCGAAATGGTCCCAATATCCTGATCGCCAGCCTGGCTCTGGGAGACCTGCTGCATATCATCATCGACATCCCCATCACTGTCTACAAGGTAATGCACCTGATCTGCGGGGCTGCAAGCGGTGCGGGGGCGGTGGGTAAGTGGAACAGCCTTGGAGTTTGGAGGAGGGCTTCCGCTTCTCCTACCAGTGACCCTCGACCAGATTTTCTTCTCGGTTTTTCTCTTAGCCACTGACAAATGTAACTTTCTGAGCGGTGGTGGAAAGAACTGGGGTTCCCAACACAGGCACACTGAATCAGGGATTCTGAAGTAGATGGTTGCAGTTAGATATTTTTTTTTAAAGAAAAAAAAAACTTTCTGTGTGACTATGACAAAATTGAAAGTTGAGAATCACAAACTGCAAAGTCAGTTTTTCTAGGTACAGCCTCCTAAAAGTATGCTCCTACAAACTGGGAGTTTATTAGGAAGGCAAATCTTCCCCCCAAACAGTATTTACATCTTTAAACGCACAAATGATTAGTGACCAAGGTAATTTTAGAGAGCATTGTTTTGAGGACCCAGAAAGTAGGGGTCCAGTAAGGTTCTGGAATTCAGTGGCTTGGAATAAAGGCAGAGACTGGTAACTAAGTAAAACGCAGTTCCTTGCTGCAAGTAGCCTTGGGGGTTCTTCACGGAATAAATGTCCAGGTCCAAGTGTTGCATTAAATGTGTTACTTCTTTCATCCATCCCCGCAACCCACACGTAGATGGTTATTGCCATTTTACCCATGACTAATAGGATGCTTGAGGGCCCTCTGTGAGGCAGAAGCGGCAATCAAACTCCAGTATGTCAGCTTCCCAAATGCAAGCCTCCTGACATTATCTCTGCTTATTTCGTGAACAAGACAGAGGAGGGCTCTGTAATGAAGTCTATAAAATTCTCAGTAGTTAGCAGTGCTGTGATTTCCCACGGTTATCAGAAGAAATGAGCTCAGAAAGCAAGGCAGGACGTGGACATTGTCAGTGTTAACTCCAGGTGGTTTGGGAAGTCGGGACACACCCTAATGCCTGTGGCTCTCATTTTCTTCTATTTCCCAAAAAGGCTTCTAGTGCCACCAAAGGTGAATTTGTGCTGCTTACAGAAACAGATCAAATGAAAGAGGCAGAAATGTTCGGAGCTGTGCGAACGTGAACCCTGCTTCCCATCATTAGCAATAGAAAGTCACACATAAACACAACCCAAGTGTAAAGGAACGAGAGCACACTCTGAGGACCTCTCTGTAAGGAGAGAAGACAGTGCTAGGTTGGGGCAGGTCAAGTAGAGCACCACAACCTAAGGGACAGGAGTGGTTATTACCAGGCGGCCCTTGGCGTCCCCTTTCATCCGTCTCTGGGAATCCTCATCCCAGTAGCCATGTTTTAAGGGAATTCCAGGCATTTCTGAGGCTTAGAGATGGAACATAGATTAGGATCCAGACCCTGCAGGGAAGTGCTACCAGAAATACAAGGAACTGCTAAGATCTGGGACAGCAAACATTTTGACAAACTGTGAGTGTCAGGCTGGAAAGAGTCTAAGGTACAGTCACAATTCTGGTGGGATCAGAAGTGGCTCACTTCCTTCTTACGGAGCGGCAAGTGAGGTCTCTCCATGGGGGCTGAGGGGAGCACTTCAGTGCAGCTCTTCAAAACTGAACTGAGAAGTTTTACAGTGGAAAGTGTGAGGGATTTAAAAATAGCCGAATCAGGGTTCCTCTCCAAAGAGGAGATTATAATCTCCCTTTTCTAGGTATGCACAGAAAGTTGGTGGGAGTTCTGTTTGGAGCAAACTTGACCGACCTAAACATTTAACCAAGTTATAGACCTCCCTACATCAGCCGGCCATTGAATGGCTGTGTGGAAGGCGGGGCGGAGAACATTTTCCTCCCTTGTGTTGCGGCCAGACGAGATGTAAAAGGACCCTTCTGAGACCACTGTTCTTTCTGCCTGCTCAAATGGTTATGTTGATAAACCTGAGAACATATGACTGAGCATGCGGGTTTCCTTACAAGTCCCTCTAGTATTCCCCTGGGAAGTTACATCCTTTGCCCTAGGATGATTCCCAGTACGAAAGCTGTGCTTTTGTTCCTGAAACTAAGTGATGAGTCATTAGAAAACTAAATAGTTAGTCATCGAAATCTGTCTGAAACAAACCCCTCATCACTGTGGGTCTAGAGCTGTGAGTGTCAGCATGAACTCCTACAAACCCTGCCTTGTTGCCTTTGGTTTGGTTTCAGGCAAAAACAGTGGCCACTATTTATTGGGCACTATGCATTCATTTTAATTAAATTACTTGGATGATGTGAGACAGGATGTGTTGCTATCAACCCTGATTTAAGTCATTGAAGAGACAAAGAAGTAACTTGCCCATTATGCACTATTAGAAAGTGGTTACTCTGGACCTGAACACAGCTTATCTTGTCTTAGAACCCGTAACTTTCCCTATCAAGAATGCAAAAACCCAGTGGAAAAAAAAAAAAAGAATGCAAAAACCCAGCATGTCCTTCTCCTTCCTGAGCTTTCTAAGGCCCTCAGCTTGATTGCATAGGTGGAATTGTGACACAGGACCACATTAAGTAGGCCACAGGGTAAACATTTTCAAAATTCATTTGGAACGTCAGAATTGAAGTCTGTGAGTCCTTTTCAGATAGTCTATAATATACGCTATTAGTGGATGCTGTTCTAAAGACTATTTGCTAGAACATCTACGATGAGTTTAAAAAGTCATTTCAGTTCTCTAAATAATTATGGCAGCAGAGAACTTTTTGAAAATATGTATTTAGAATTTCAGAGCACTTGACATTTTCATTCCTAAAGAATAACTTTGGTGAGCTGTGACTGCTGTTTTAAATATTCTCCAAGGTGAGAACTTTGAATTGCTAATCTCTAACTCTTTGACAGGTTGTTAAAATTGTCTTTGGAAATCCACTATATGCAATTTGGGGGGGGGGGATTCAGAGTCCCTCGATTCTTTTATTGATATGCTCTAGCAGCTCAGGAATGTCTTCTTGATCTATTACATTCATCTGAAGGTCAGTAAACACAGAGTTCAATAATGCTGACAAACCAGAGTATGTCACAACTCCTGTCGATCCTTGAAGTCATTCTTAGTGGGCAAGGTTTCGCATGAATTCTGGCAAGGAGCTGGCAACCTTGGGAAATCTGCCTGCCCTGCCATGCCCTGCCATGCCCTGCCATGCTTCTTAACAGAGCAGGGTCCCTAGAAACTTTCACCTGGAGCCATTCTGCCATGGTGTCCTTTATCAAGAGGACCCTGTGCTGAATGCCAGGGAAGAGTTTCAGGACCCTGAGCAAGCTGAGACTACTAAACACTTCAAACACTCATGTAAATTATGTGTGAAACAATAAGCCCTTTGAATCCTTCGCATTGGGATGCATGGGGCTGTGCTTACATTCCAGAACATAAAACAGCTGAAACACATGGAAAATGCAATCATCCACAGTGTATAGTTTGAAATGACACAAGGATATGATACCAATGTCACATGAATTTGTAGATAGTTCAGTAGACAGATAACATCTGGCCCTGGGCCTAGGGCATAGTAAGCAAATAATAAAAGCTATCAGAATGTTTGTGCTTGTGTATTAAAACAAGAAGGGAAGTTGATGTTTGGAGTGTTCTTTTTTTTATCTTTTGTCATTACAAACATGACTTTAAACATCACAAGTTCATACACCCAAGTTTGCACACATGTATATGGGTAGCTACCTTAAAGGGTAAATCCCTAAAACTGGGTTTGCTAAGTCAAAGAGTATATGTACTTAAAATGTTGATAGATATTGTCACCTTGTGTTATTACTGTAGTGTTGGTTCTGATCACTAGTTTAAATAATATCTCCAGGTCTATAGACATATGTTAGCATCTGTGATGACATGGTGTGTATAGACACCTGAAGTGAAAGCTACTGTTCAAACACCCAATGGAAGGCTTAATCTCTCCTTATTCACGGGTGGCTTACTATGTACTTCCTACTTACACTTAAATGATGGAGGCATCTTCTACTTTGTTATATATAAGAACCTGCTGTCTGACTACTGTAGCAAAGCTACGTAGAAAGCAAGAGTTGACAGCACTTCTGCATACTATCACTGGTCGGCTGTTTCATGGTTTTGATTGGTGTGAATTAGCGATATTTTTTAAAAAATTGATAGCTTGCTGGGGATAAAGTTTAAGTTCTTGAGCAAATTATGACCTTTTGAATTAATAAATGTTTTACTTAAAAAGTGTAATTTTTGTGCTGTTCTTATAACAATAACTGAATATATATGATTCTCAAATAATAGCTTCCTTTTGTGTATGCAAGTTGAACTTTATGTAACCTGATTGTAACCTGAAAGGCTCATTGGCTTTCTTTATTAACTACTGTGATAAGGATCTAAATGCAGTCTGTGTGCACTGGTGAAAATTAACTTAGGAACACACTGGAGTGCTGTGAGTTAGCCTTGCTCTTAAGACTGGTTATGCCACCATAAGAGAGAGGGAGCTGTGGAGGCACAGTCCTAACAGGCGACATTTCTGATCTTTAACATTTAATCGGTTATGTTGGAACACATACAGCCCGTCAAAATGTAGGAGTCCTTCACCCTCAAATCAGTTTTGAATGAGGTGACCGTGGCAGGAGGTCAGGCTTTTTTTTTATCATTATGATTTTGCTTGTGATACCATCAATTATCATTATGAACAAATTCACTTTTCTCACTACCCTACCTTGATTCTTTGTAGTTATAAACAATTTTGAGTAAAATTAATTGGAAAAGTAAACGCTAAAGGACCAGTATCAGAGCTAACTTTTGAGCTGACAGTTTTCCTTCCAGTAAAGCTGAAATGTATGTAGACACAGCAATAGAAGAGGGTTCCATGTCCCTGAGAGGAGAGTATGTCCTCCAAATTTTATAACAGTGCTCTTATTATCACTCAAGTAACTGAGGTATTTCAGTTATATCTTAGAGCTGTTTAAAGATACTGCAATGGCATAAACATTTTGTGTCAAAAATGAAATCAAGGTTATCTTTGAGATTCATTTATTTGAAGAAAAAAAAAAGAGGCCCAATTCTCTTTGGAAAAGAGCTAATATGTAGGAAAGCCATTGTCTCTGGGTGAGTTGAGTCTACTGGCAGCTCTCTGTGCACTCCATGTCTTGGATCCAGCACTCAAAAACAGATGGATTCTGTGCACAAGTGCTATCATGCAAAGGACATCAGATCAAGGGGCCTTTCCACTTAGAAAGCTTGGTCCCTTCTGTTTGAGGGTGTTGGCCAAACCAAATACCAGATCAATAGCAGATTCAAGTAACCCAGAAGTTCAAGGCGTCACATCCCCCGTGTACTGCTTCACAAGTTGGTTGCAGACTCCTGTGACTAAATGCTTAGCAAACACTGGGCTCTCCACAGCGAGAGCTATGTTTGCCTTTGACCTGACACTTGGACCCCATGAATCTAAGTCCCTAAAAAGACCAGGTAAAGCTTCTTTTAATACTGTAAAGCTAGTTACCAATCAAAGGCTTCACATCATTTTCTTTCCTTGTGAATTGTTCAAAAATTGAAAATATTTTCATACTTGTACAAAATGATGACACGGCCAAGCTTTGTGTCAAGGCCAAGAAACTCGGTTGGTCATTTCACGAGGAAAACCATATAAAGTTATCCTTTTGTGTAGCTGATATGCTATAGCTGATTATTTTTAGAGAAACATGTCAAATGCTAATAAATGATTAAGTGATTTAGAGTGTGCTGACAGAGAAAGCCCGAGCTGAAATAAGATTTTAGCTGTAATTTATGATGTGAAACAGTCTCCTTCAGAACTTCGCAAAGTCTTCAGGGGGTTGGCTATGTTGGGAGATGCGTCCCAGACTGGTGTCTGAATACACCTTGGCCCACACAAGTCTTCTGTGTTCTTGGTGGTTTATATTACACTCTCACTCTTTCCCTGGGGACTCTCTAGTGAAAACACAGAACAAGAAAATGACCAAAACATGGTGGAGAATGTGGGGAGGCGAATGGAGAGCAGGGACAGACAAGGCTGACCATGCTCATTCTTGAGTCAAAAGTTTATCAGTCAAGTTGACCAAAGCATTTTCCCAAGCAAATCTTCCCTGTTTGGGGCTCTTGCTCCCCCTCCCTGCCTCAGCTTCACTATGGATTCCAGAAAGAAGACAAACTAACCTCAGAATGTTTACACTGTACACAGCCTCTTCCCCTCACTGGGAGATTGTAAAGGGCTTTTAGGTTCTGTAGAATTCAGACATCTCAGAGAAGATTATCAGTGTCCCACAAGATATTCCCCAGCAGTGCTGGGCCTAACTGTGGTATGAAACAACCTACAATCTTTTGCCATGCTCGTTCTGTCTCTGCTTCATTCTGAGTCCTGTGGCTATAAGAACCCCAGTTCTCCAGTCTCTTTAGGCATTGTGGGGGATCTTCTTAGGAGGTCCAACTCAGATAAATTAACCCAATGGTTTTGTTATTTCTCTTAGCTGAATTTCTTAAAAAATACATAATGTGTCAAGAAATCTTTTAAACACAAACTGTGGTTATGCTTTTAAGTGCAGATAATGGGACAGTGGTAATCTTTATTTTTCTTTTGTCATGCTAAGGACCGAATCCAATGTCTTACATAGACCAGGCGATCCATTTCTTTCCTGTCTATTAGAGATTTAGAAATAAATTTCATGTTGGTGGTAATAGTAGAATATATTTAAGTAAATTTGAATATCTCCTAAGAAACAGTTTCAGTGTTACGTCTGATGTTTCTAGAGATTTGTTACAAGCACTTTATTTACCACCACAAAGCCAGCAGTCTATTTGGTCACGTGATATGTGAATAGATAAAACAGGTTCCCAGGGTCTCTGCACAGCTGCAGGAATCACTTAAGTGCTGCACTGAGGGGCACCAGTTGGTACAATATCTGGTCACATATTGCTAGCCCACATAGCCTAATGTTTAAGAGACTATTTCATTTTGCTCAATGCTAAGACCTTTTAATTTAGGCTTGTCCCTGAGGGCATGGGTATAGTATATATGTATTTTAAATGCTATGGACTTAACTAGAAGTTAGTGTAACTTCTTTCAGTGTATAAATAAAAGCAGTTCAGACATGGAAGTCCCTGAATGAGACTGTCCAACCTTATTAAAACAGTGGTTCAAACATCTCCTCCCAAAATAAAACAATAAAACATTTGCTAAAGGAAACTGAGAAAGAAGAAGAAGAAGAGGAGAAGGAAGAGGAGAAGGAGGAGGAGGGGTGGAGGAGGAAGAAGAAGCGGAGGAGGGGGAGGAAGAGGAGAAAGAGAAGGAGGAAGAAGAGGAAGAAGAAAAAGATTTCCTTTCCCAAAGTTTCGAACATTTCAAAGACATGTTCCCAGCCCTTGGAACAGAAGCGACTGGCTATTTCTTCTACGGTTGTTAACCCATCCTCTGAGAAATCATCACTCTCCATGTGCACCAGAATCTCTGGTCCGAAGGAGAACACAGGATCTCCCTATGCAGGGAGAAGCAACAGAGTCTGCTTCATGTCAATCACTTCCTTGACAGGTCTGCAGTGGGAGAACAGCTGGGGGAGGATTACCTTTCACCTCTTCCTGTCAGCTGGGCAAGTCAGAGCTCAACATGACCGCAGCTCTCCACCAAGCCTGGATCCCAGAGAGCCCAGCCCTAAGGCAAGAGAACCCAATCTGCGCAGTAGAAGACACAAAGGCAAACGCTTCGTCCTCTGCGTTTCCCAAAGAGTGTATTGAAAGGATGAGGACGGAAGCACTATTGCGACGCTTAGCTTCAATTTCTGTCTCATGGTCAAAGGCAGTCATGTGTTCACTTGTTTTTGTTCAACAATCATTTAACGAGTGACCACCATGTGCCAGGCACAGTTCTGGGCACGCTAGATCTCATAGAACAGTCTACAGGAATTTTTACTCAGAGCTCAGCAGGCGTTCCTAGTTTGAAAACTGTGGGAAGGAAAGCGGTGTGTGTGGTTAATGAGGGGATGATGTGCATGAAGATTTGCTTTGGCATTTCCTGGTTTTGGGGGTTTGATTCCTTCTGGTATGGGCTGGGAATTAGCACATTCTCCCCTCCCCATTTAATTACCACAAGAATGTAATTTTTAATTAAAAGGAGAACTGAAAAATGTAAAGCTTGTTGAAGTGGTTTTGCATTTGTTGAATAACCTTAGTGAGAGTGTTTGTTCCCTGCTCATGTGATCCTGTTAGAAAAGTTTAACAGTTATGCAATATAAAAATAAAATTGCAAGTTGATATTAAAATAACTTATGTGGGTTCTCATGCCTTTTGCTTTTTAAGCTTAGACAAGATTGTAAATTGAAGACTCAAAAGTGGTGATTACGGAGTAAACTTCTTACAATCGGCCTGGTGGTGTCTATTTTCCATTTACTGGTTTGTTTGTTTGCTTCGATCACTTAGAGCAAATGTGCTGGGGAATCAGCATGCAAGCCTTAGGGGAAACAGGCCAGCACAAACATTTTGTCAAATAAACACCACAGTGCAGTGCTTGCAGGACACATCTCCAACAAAATCCATTGGGTTTTATTTAACTAAGACGAAATGAAGTGGAAACCAGGAGTTGTTGCTCACTCGCCCACCATGATGACCTTTAGATGTTATAGATCCGAACTGATTTTTTTAAAAGTAGCTGTAAGTTTAATTTCTATAGAAATGACACATTGACCCTCTTCTTTTTCTTTTGTGATGGGGATTGAACCCAGGACCTCACACCATGCTAGGTTGCGTTTTGAGATGGGGTTTGAACCCAGGACCTCACACCATGCTAGATTGCAGTTTGAGATGGGGTTTGAACCCAGGACCTCACACCATGCTAGGTTGCATTTTGAGATGGGGTTTGAACCCAGGACCTCACACCATTCTATGCTTCCATTCCTTCTACCGAGTCTTCAGACCAAGACTGATTTTTTTTTTCTTCAAATCACATTTGATTCATCTTCAACATCAGGTAAAAAATTTAAATTATGCAATTAAAGGGGTAAAACCCAGAGATAAAACCAAAAATAGGAACTAAGCAATTAATTAATTAAGCAATTGCTGCATTTAAAATGAAGTTGCTTCTTCTTTCTCTGGAGTGTATCAGTGCCCAATGATTGGTGAATGAGTGAAATTTCCACATATGATTAAAAATATCGAAACGTATTCACTCACAAGATTTCAAAAGCTCTGTCTTGGTTGAAAGTAAATATCTGAAAAACTTCACTGGTTTTCCATAAGGACTCAAGTGTCAAAAGAGTAGACGTCTCTGCAACTTCAACAAGCCCCAAAGACTGACTTCCGAAGATGCCCACTGGAGACCATATGAATGACTGCACTGAGCACCAACAGAGGACATGGACCCTCGCAGAGGGCAACTCACTTGGCTGGGTCTCCACAAAACCTTCTGACTTTACCTTTTTGGGTTAGATAGCTTTGAGGGTAATTTCTAAATAGCGAAGAAGGATCAAGCATGCCATTTTAAAAGTCTGTTTGGGGCTTTGTAGAGGAAGAGTCCTAGAGCCCATCGGAAGTTCTCTTCCTTACTACAGAATAATGGCAGCAGTACAGTGCACTCTCTTCTCTTCTTTGGCCTCTCAGAGCAACAGCTGCCAGTTTGGAATTGAAGAAAGTGTGAGATACTGAAGGCTGGTGAAAATTAATGCTCTCTTCTCTGCAGCCCCTTTCACTTCAAAACTGTAGACTGGAGAATAGTAATCACTCAGTTATGATTAGGCTCCTAACTCTCTGTTGAACTAGAACAGCACTGTTAGGGTTTCAAGTTTATGTTTGCCTGTCTTCTGTGATAGCATGGGTCAGAGGTTGTGTTGCAGGCCTCCCAGTGGTATGAAGAGCAATAGCCCAATGTCTCAGCTGAGCCAAAAATAATATCAAACTAAAAACAGATCCTAGACACAGGGAAGAGCTCATTTCCATCGGTCAGGATGCCTCCCCCTTGTTGGCCTGAACACTCACACCTCCTAATTCTTTTTATGACTGTACCCACCTACAAGGGGGCAGTATTAACGTATTTGGAGACAGTTTGAGAAAGAAGGAAAAATTTTAAAACACCCAAATGTTTGACTATGATATGAAAGAAAATCATTAGAATAAACAGATGAGTGGATAGAAAAGTGATAGATAGTAGATAATGATACTGATGATAGATGATGATTATGAAGATAGATATAGATAGATAGATAGATAGATAGATAGATAGATAGATAGACACACAGATGACATATATAGAATGGAAATTGACTAATGGTATTATGAAGCTGAGAAGTTTCACTGTCTGCCATCTACAAGCTGGAACAGGGTAGTCTGTCTCCATCTGAGCCCAACAGCCTGCCTTCCAAGGGACTCATTGATTTAATTGCTAGTTCAAGCTCCACAAGAGAAGTCTAAGCAGGTTGGAAAGAAAGAGATAAATTCTTCCTTCTTGCACTCTCCTTTTTCTATTTAGACTCTCAATAAATTGGAGGATGCTCACTCACATTGCAGAAAGCAATCTACTTTATTAATCCAAAGATTCAAACGTTAATTTGGGGCCTGAGATATACCTCAGAGGTAGGTGCTTACCTCACATGAGCCAAACCCTGAGTTTAATCCTGATAACAAACATACCATTTCACTCTAAACTAAGGTTGTGTTAGCCCCCAACATCCCACAACGCCTGTCAATCAAATAGGTATTTAAAGCTAACCATCATTACACGCTTAGGACACAGTCTTACACTGCAGATAGATATTTCACACACAGTTATGGAATTCCAAACAGTTTTATTTAATCTAAACCTGCTCTTTCTGTAAGGCCAGCTTTGTAAAGACTGTTAGGCAGATATCAGTGTGGTTATAAGAAGCCTCTAGAGATATGCAGTTGGGTTCAGATGTGGATCTGTTACGTAAAATGTTAACTAGAGTCAGACAGGATTAGGATGAAGAAGAACAAATCGTCCTACAGTGTTAAGACTTAGACAGTAAAGCCCATGTTCTTTTGTCCCATGGCAACAAGCAATTTTGAAGTAGCTCAGTTGAGAGACTCCAGTGTGGGTTTTCAACAGGGTGCACTCAAGAGACTGGATGACCCTGCTCTTTCGGGAATCGCTGACGAAGCATTTGCTGGCTCAGACACTTGTCACCACCTTGCTCCTTTGTTTTAGGAGACCTCAAAGCTTGCCATGTTGGCCTCTCAGAGAAGTGCTTGAGTGTTCTTATAACAAAGCAGCTGGCCTCCTCTGCGTCAAGTGAATCCAGAGAGAGTGGCAAGGTCATCATTTGTCTTTTATCAGCTTTTCAGACACATACATGCCTTGGTGATTGCCATATTGTATTCATTATGAAGAGTTTAGTAAGCCTAACCTCAACCAAGGGGAGGTAAATAAACATGATCTTTGGGAGGGAGCTGTACCATAAACTGTGTGGATATGTATGTAATTGTCATAGTAAGCTAATAAATGTCGAAGTGCCTCAGACTTCCCTTCTGTAAAATGGGAATTGCGGAGATAGGGTTCCTTGGGATTGTCATGAAGAATCAATAATACAATAAACGTGAAGTGTCTCCTAAAGCACCTGACACCTTGCCGGAAATGTGCAAACGTTAATTTCACTGCATTTTCCTGATTCATCTGTAGTCAAAGAGAATGATTAGACAAAGTATTATTGTCTGAATTATTTATAGAAGACAGAGTCTACCAGTGACATTCTAGCCATTTGAGTTCTCTTTATTCAAGGACAAGTAGCAATTTTTTTAGATCTGAGTTCACAGCTGGATCGGCGCTAAGGTGCCCAGAGTTTCCCATCTACGTGGCTTCACTATTCTCAAGATAAGTTTCATGAATACCCCAACTCTTAGCAATAAAAAAATTAATTAAAATAGTAATAAAGAAGCTGAAATCATAGATAGTCTCAGTTCATTATCTGTTGAAGAAATTATTTTGAAGAGAAGTTTTAAGTGTCTGTGACTACATTGCTTGTCCTCTTGTTGGTTGTTCATCAGATTGTGATGGGGTGAACCTGACTGGGGTGTACTATATTCAAGGTTTAACCACTACATGTTTAAAATCCAAGTGGGCTGTGAGCAGAACATCCTAGTTTCTGCCCTGGTTTAAGGCTATAGGTCATTTTCCTTTTTAGGACTCGAGAACTTAGTCTCAGTTCTCAAACTGATAAGAACATGTCTTTGGGAACAACTGGTTGGAAGCAAACTCATGAATAGAATATAGGTCCTCATTTAAGATTTTTTTAATAGGGCCAAAAATGATTGCCCAGTAGTTAAGAACACTGAGTGCTGTTATAGAGGACCTGAATTCAGTTCCTAACACCTGCAATGGCTCATAACCACCTATACTCCAGCTCAAGCAAATCTGATGCCTTCCAATATGGAGATGTGCATAAAAACATACATGTGCATGCATGATTAATTTAAATAGCCAGTGATTGAGCTTTCCCTTTCTAGTGTCAGGTCTCTCTCTAGTGGGGTAGCTGGGTAATCTCTCCTGTGTTCATTAATATGGTTGCAACTGGATCCTGTTCCTAGGTGCTACTCTTACTTGATACAAAGTAGTATGGAACACCTTATTCCATGTCCAGGTGGCTTCTTGGCGGATTCTTGAAATCATTCTTTTCACAGTATGGTTCATTTCACTGTTTTTCGGGCAGACCATGTTCTCCTCGAAGTGTGTCATTTCCTGATGACATTATGACTTTCCATACTTCCTGAGCTATCACAAAGCAACCCCTTTAGCCTTTACACAGAAACCACTAAGTAAAGAGTGTAGGATTATAGGATAGTATAGTGGGCACGAGAGATGAGGAAGGGAAGTGGAGGGCAGGAAGAATTCAGAGAGACTTGAGCTATGAGAATGGGTGGAAGAGGGTCCTGATTAGAAAGGTCTAGACGCGGTCAATGTACAATCTATACATATATAGGTCAATGTACAATCTATACATATATAGGTCAATGTACAATCTATACATATATAGGTCAATGTACAATCTATACATATATAGGTCAATGTACAATCTATACATATATAGGACAATGTACAATCTATACATATATAGGTCAATGTACAATCTATACATATATAGGTCAATGTACAATCTATACATATATAGGTCAATGTACAATCTATACATATATAGGTCAATGTACAATCTATACATATATAGGTCAATGTACAATCTATACATATATAGGTCAATGTACAATCTATACATATATAGGTCAATGTACAATCTATACATATATAGGTCAATGTACAATCTATACATATATAGCTATATCAGTGTCAGCTCCATTACTCTGCACAATTAATATATAGCAAGACTATAAATTTAAAATAAATAAAATGGAAAAAAGGAAAGGGAATTCTTTCCAATTCTGTCCTTGTTGATGGGGCTTTCATCTTGTTTTTCCACTCTTGTGGCTTCTTCAGTTTAGGACAGTCTTCAGTCCCTCCCATGGCTTCTTTGCTTGAAGGGCACCTATTGTGACCCAGGGAAGGGTCATTTTTATTCATTCTCTTGGCTCTTGTCACAACCCTTTTCATTTCCCCTGTAACATTCTGATTGAGTGCTGCCACATTTTCTGTGGCATTTCTTCAAATCCTCCGCCAGACCTCTGCTGCTGTAAGCGTTAAGAGCAACTTCCACTCTGTGTGAGATGCAAGTTCTTAAGGTGCCATTCACTTCTTGCCATTCTCTTGTGATCTCAGGAGGCGTGGGCTGACCAAAGTCATATTATCTTTTATTTTTCTGGAACCACAAGATTGGAATTTCTGAACCACAGCTATGCCCAATAGCTGCACCTCATAAATTCTGAGGATCCTCCTAATAATTTTGTTTCATCTCTTATACTTGAAGGTGATTTAATTTTTCTTCTGTTGAGGGTCTATCAATGGGCATTGTGTAACTTTAAAGGTACAGCAATCTACCACTATTTACATCTCACTTGGATTCTGCCCTAGAAATCTCCAGCTGCGTGTGGTCCAACAGGAGTGTTGTGGAGTGTGTGTGTGTGTGTGTGTGTGTGTGTGTATGTGTGTGTATCAGTGTGTGTGTGAATATATATATATATATATATATATATATATATATATATATATCCATTCTTCTGTCTTGCTTTCTCATGAGCAGCTGGGGTTATTTCGATAATATAATGTTCATGAAAACCTGAGTATCAGCCCAAAGGAGAGATAGTTAGGGCAGAGCAATTGCAGCACTATTTGGAAAACTTGTGGAGACAGAGCCCTGGTGAAATAGGTGAATTAGAACATAAGTTACTTCTTCATCTTTTTATTTTGCATGAGGAGGATAGGCTAGGGGTTGGTACCTACTGAAGCAAACCTATGCATTTGCACCTATCAGGTTCTTTCTGATAAAATAATGTAAAGGCATCTACAAAATGCACTTCTTCTTATTTTCCTTTTACCTTGTAAAATAATTGTAGTAGCTAGGGG
Source organism: Microtus oregoni (assembly GCF_018167655.1). Classification (NCBI taxonomy): domain Eukaryota; kingdom Metazoa; phylum Chordata; class Mammalia; order Rodentia; family Cricetidae; genus Microtus; species Microtus oregoni. The sequence goes on along the minus strand of NW_024543060.1, from coordinate 37,171,085 downwards.
GCATGGAGAGCACTGAGGGTCCTGCTTTTTAGCCATTTTCCTCCAGAGCATGAAGTATACCTCTGAGAGCAAACAGTGTTGCAAAGAGAGGTCATTTTCTTTCCAACTGAAAGCTGCAATTTAGGACTAAACTGGGGTTGCTTAAGACATGGAGATAGACAAAATACACAACACAAAACAGCAATTCCTGCAGAAGAACAAAAGAGTAAGCCCAGCAGTTCCTCCGAGTTTCCCAAAGCAAGACTCCCTGGGTCAAATGGCCTTGATGGTACCTGTGTTTGAAACCTGAGAAACCAAATAAAAATGGAAAAAAGGAGAAAACTCTCAAAGTGCTGAGGTAGCTCACACAAGTGGTTCAAATCAAAAGCGCACTGAGGCTTAGAAGTTTCACTGCTCCAAAGGGTTTTGTGCCAAAGGTACATTTTCCCACGGAGAAGAAAATCTTGAGAAATCTCCAGAATGAAGAGCACCCCTGACTTCCTCTGGTGTTTGACTTGGTGTGAATGTCCCAAGCAACCCACCATGATGACTGTACTCCTGACTGGTTCACTGTAGTTTCATACAAAGCCCAAGAGTCGGGTGCCTAATAGGCAGTACAAACTAAAAATGTAGAGAAATAGAAGCTCGGGGAAGTTCGACCAGGAAAGTAACAACTGGGAAGGGTGAGGACAAGACCTCAAATCCCCTCCAGCCATGACTGTGGGTTATATAAGATGAGAGATCACAGGGATAAAACCAGTTTTATCACAAGTTTTACTGGATTCAAGATTTCCAGAATTCTCAACACCAGCGAATATCTGGTATACCATTCAGCACTGCACAGTTCTGAAAACTAAGCTTGTAAATCACATGCGACATGTTTAGTTTATTTTTTGGTTTTATATATATCATACACACATATGCATATATATGTCTATATAAGGAAAATGGTACATATATTATTTTATCTATTAATTTCACTCACAACCACTTTGGTACAAGTCCTTCTTTTCTTGACCACATTGTGAGCAGCAAGTTGACTTTTAAAAATTAACCAAAAGAATTAAAAATAAAAATAATATTGCAACAGTTTCCTGTTTAGAGCATTGCAAGTGGATACTATTGATCAAGCATTGAAATGCTTATACCATCAGCTGCTGTTCCTTTGGCTAGTCACCCTCTTCCAATTTTGAAGGCTTCCTGCTCTCCTTCTAGTTTCCTGGGCTTGTTTTGAACACAGGACCTTTTGTCTTCCTAGCATGCTCGGGGATGGTTTCCTTATTACTTTAGCCAACTCTACACTTACCTGTTATCTCTTCAGAGAGATCTTACTGAGAAGCTTATTGAGAAAACACCTCACATCCCGTCACCTCTCATGATTGGGCTACCTCTGTTGAACATCATATCAAGTACTGATGTATTTTTATCTCCCTCATTATATGTAAGCTCTAGAACCAGTAGTTTGCCCTGTACTTAGAATAATATTTGTAGTGAATACTCAGTAAACATTGGTTAAATTAATTAACTAATCATGAGTCGATTGACTAATACAGAAGCTGTAATACATGTTGTAGAATCTATTTAGTTAATAGACATATAATAGTGTCTTTTAAAATGTTAATTAACTGAAACCTTTTATTCATTATGCAATTTCATATAAAAATTGCAATTTCTGCCTTCTTTAGAAAAATTAAGGAAGTTTTCTATTCGAGGTTCCTTAACAGATAGCACATGATGCTTGTCAGACAGAGACGAACCCAGACCCCACCACTCCTACGACCTCCCTGACACCAATGACTGACTTGCATTGGCTCACCCTTTACTGTGAATGTGCCTGTCCCCATACATTTCCAACCCCCTACATAAAGTACGTATGTAGAAAGTCTCCCAACCTTTGTTCCATGTGTCTGTGTAACTTTTTCAAAACCAGTTTAGAAATCAAACCTGTCTTGTGTTCATTTTTCCCATCTCAGTCTTAATGAGACACACACTGTAGCCTGTGGTGCCCCTGCAGGTTACAGAACAATCAGCCAAGCCTGACAAGCTCGTCAGAGTATCACAATCAGTAAAAGGGCAGAAATAGCCAATGGTGTTTCAGAAAAGATCTCACTTTTGTAAGGTTATTTTTTTTTAAAAAAATAGTTTTTTTTAATTTATTTATTTATTAAGGATTTCTGCCTCGTCCCCACAACCGCTTCCCATTTCCCTCCCCCTCCCCCGATCAAGTCCCCCCCCCCATCTGCTCGAAGAGCAATCAGGGTTCCCTGACCTGTGGGAAGCTGGATCCAGCAATACCACTCTTGGGAATATACCCAAGAGAGGCCCTATCATACAACAAAAGTATATGCTCAACTATGTTCATGGCAGCATTGTTTGTAATAGCCAGAACCTGGAAACAACCTAGATGCCCTTCAACGGAAGAATGGATGAAGAAAGTATGGAATATATACATATTAGAGTATTACTCAGCAGTAAAAAACAAGGACTTCTTGAATTTTGCATACAAAAAAATAGTTTTTAAAACCATTAGATTATAAATATTTTTCTTTACTTTCAAAATATCACGAATATTAGATCCAGATGTCTACCTTAAGAGATTCATTTACCAATATAGGGCACCCAGTGTCTAAGAAGAAAAACGGCTATGTTTAATAGTAGATGTTGAAGCCCAATAAAGGGAAATACACACACACACACACACACACATATATATATATATATATATGGGAAGAGAAAGAACCACAACCTTTTGCTCAGTATCTATGTGTTTTAGCAGCATGAATATTTGCCAAGCTCCTGCAGTATGTCAGACACCATTGGAAGCAATTGAGGAACTCATACTGTCTCACACTCCAGAGAGTCAGACAGCAAAACTAAACAAGTAATAAAATATTTTTTTTATTTGCAGTAAGAGGAAGAGCCTTAATAAAAGGAAACCGGGAGGAGGGTGAAAGAGGAGGTCTGGTCAGTAGCTAGAGTAGCAGTGTGATCTAGGTAGGTCCTATGGGGAGAGGAGATCTGAGCAAGACCTGAAGGAGGTGAGAGAAAGCACACCTCTCTGTTGTGAGAAGACGGTGGGATAGAGAATGGCATAGACCAAATACCCTGCAGTGGGCAGACACCTAGTGTGTTCCGGGAGCCCTGTGGCTCCTCTGGCTGAGTTAGCTAAGAGAACTGACTGCTGATAAGACGAGACCTTGAGTATCTCCAGAGTGCTGCCCACAAGGGCAGTCTAGTCTTCTCCACACAAAACCATTTTCCTTTTTGTTTAGTAAACATATTTTAATATGGTCATGACCTAAGGTTGGAGGCTTTATGAAATATGCAGGTTCTATTTTCTAAAGGAATATTAAGCAACTGGGGTCATGGGCCTAGCTGATGAGACCCTGACAAAACCACCATCCACACACAATGAGCTCACAAACTGGCTGCGCTCGTGTTATCCTGAACATAGTCTCCTGTTTTACATATGGTCACCGGTGCTTTCCAAAGGGCAGTCCTTTGTTCTGCCTGTCAGTCACCTGCACCGAGCGATGAGCTCAGATGCAGCCTAGCGAAAGCCGCACTAACAGAACTTCATGTCTCCTCTACGCAGCTGCTGGTGGTAGATTGGCCATTTGGATCGGAGATGTGTAAGCTCATGCCCTTCATACAGAAGGCTTCTGTGGGGATCACCGTGCTAAGTCTATGCGCTCTGAGTATTGACAGGTAAGAGTCCGTTCTTAGGCCAAGGAGATCCTACACACCGTATAACTGCTGTGTTATGGAGGGGGTAAGCTGCGCAGCTCAATAAAAGCAAGCTCTCTACCTGCTTAAAATATAACTCTGTTTACATCTTCAGATATCGAGCTGTTGCTTCCTGGAGTCGAATTAAAGAAACTGGGGTTCCGAAGTGGACAGCAGTAGAAATTGTTTTAATTTGGGTTGTCTCCGTGGTCCTGGCTGTCCCTGAAGCCATAGGTTTTGATGTGATTAAGACAGACTACAGAGAAAAGCCTCTAAGGGTCTGCCTGCTTCTTCCCGTTCAGAAAACAGCCTTCATGCAGGTAAGTGTTCTTTGCTTTTTCTTCCTGCACTTTCCTTATAAATATTTAACTATTTCCCCTAGTTCCCCACCTTGGTAAGCTATTGATTTATGCCTACCTTTGGCATAAATTAAGAGTTTGGATCCCAAGACTGTGAGGTTAAGCATTACTAGTGACCCCACCTGCAAGAATCAGGGTAATTACCACTCCAGGAATACCCTAGGTAGCAGGGATCCAGATAGATCAGATTCCTACAAGAATGGCTGTGGCTTTATAACATTTGTAACTAAAGTCCCAGAAAGATAGACACTGTTGCATAACCTACAGAAGACAACCCAACGTTGTCAAAGAAACAGATGGTTTAAGCTATGTTTAAATAGAAGATACCTGATAGTATGGATTTAGAATACCAACCAGTCCCTTCATAGCTACATTGTTAATATGTATATTGATTTATAATTGCATATAAAATATATATTATATAATTAATAAATATATGTATAATTTTGGCTATCTGTTAAAGAACTTTTGATCAGAAAATAGGGAAAGAAAGGGGATATTAGTCTCTAAAAGACAGATCCTAAGTACAAGAGTTTTGTCAGTGGGGCAGTGGTGGTGCATACCTTTAATCTGAGCACTCAAAAGGCAGAGATAGGCAGATCTCTGTGAGTTCGAGGCCAGTGTGGAAATTCCAGGACAGGCTCCAAAGCTACAGAGAAACCCAGTCTTGGGGGGAAAAAGGGGGGTTTTCAACAGAAAATGGTTAGTAGGTTAGTACAAAAGGGGTTGAAACATTTTTTTTTATTTTACATGGACAAAGCTTATATAAACTTTATGAACTATGCATTCAGTAATAAGTAAAAGAACAAAGGCAAATGCAGAAGTAAACTGGAAAATGAGGCTGTTGTTTACTAAAAGTGGAGCACAACATCGGGACACAAAATCCTTTCTAGCGTGGATATAGCTGCATTGATAATGTTTTGAAAAAGTAGCAGCAGAAAGAACGCAGGAAAGATAAAGCACACAAGCATTTTCTAAATTGCCATTACATGTATACGCCATAGATCTAAGTGGCTAGGGCAGATCTGTTCACACCCGTTTCTCACACTAAACACGCTTAGTAGCAAGGAAAAGCGTCTCCCAAGCACTGTGATGGGTTTACATGCTTAATACCAATAGTACCTAAAATTTGAGGTATTTGGTCATCCATTGTTTTATCTTCACATAGGAATTATGATTAAATCTTACTATACTGTCCCAAAGAATTGAAATATATCCTGTAATGTCATTTTACTTAGTGCAGGGCTTTATCTATGTGTTTAATAGATATAGCTTAAGAAATGTATGACAGATGTGTTACAAAAATCATCCTACTTTTATGAACTTACGTTGGTTTTAGTTAACATTTGATATATAAGGTTTTTATTTTTTAAAAAATAAGATGTTAATCATAAAAATTCTCTCTTCCCTATAGTTTTACAAGACAGCCAAAGACTGGTGGCTGTTCAGTTTCTACTTCTGCTTGCCACTAGCCATTACAGCCATCTTTTATACCCTGATGACCTGTGAAATGCTGAGAAAGAAGAGTGGCGTGCAGATCGCTTTAAATGACCTCTTAAAGCAGGTAAGAGAACGCAAGGACCTGGTGAGCCGTGGCCGTGATGATGGTGGCATCCTCACAGTGGTGAGGATGGTGATGAACTAAATCAGACACTGGAGCTCTTTCACTTTCTTCCTTCGTTTTGCTATTTTTGTAATAAAAAGGCATTTTGTATTAATTATTCAGAGACTGAGTCTATTACCTAAAAGGATCTAGGGACAACCGTTACCTTTTGCTGTTGTTTTGTTTTAAGACAGAAGGTCAGGTAGCCCAGGCTAGCCTTGAATTCAAGGATGACCTGCAACATCAGATCCTTCTGCTTCTGCCTCCCAAACGATGGGATTACAGACCTGCACTACCTTGTCCAGTCTGAAACATACACACATTCACACACACACACATACACACACACACATACACACACACACCACACACTCACAGACATACACACACACACCTCTCACACACACACTCACACACATACTCATACATATATATATAGCATGTTTGTACAATATATAATTTTAGACTTATTTTGTGTTGGATGAATGTTTTGCCTACACCCATCTGCACCTCATGCCTGGTACCCATAGAGCTCACAAGGGGCATCAAATCCTCTTGGACTGAGGTGATTGATGGTTGAGAGCCACTATATGAGTGCTGCAAATCGAACCTATGCCCTTTGAAAAGCAACTAGTGCTCTGAGCTGCTGAGCCATCTGTCCATCCACCCCCAAACCCTTACTTTTTAAAGATGAATCCCTAACAACTTTAATTCTCATTCACACTGTCTAATTGGATGCTCACTGACCTGAGTCTTTGGTTTGGTAAATACTGTGAGATATCCTGTCTGGGGAGAGTATGTGCTGTGAATACCAATGGCTTTATAAGGGCTTGTGGTCCTATTTCAGAGACGAGAAGTGGCCAAGACAGTCTTCTGCCTGGTTCTCGTGTTTGCCCTCTGCTGGCTTCCCCTTCACCTCAGCAGGATTCTGAAGTTCACTCTTTATGACGAGAATGATCCACACCGATGTGAACTTCTGAGGTAAGAAAGATAGAATACAATGGAACGGGACACATGTGCCATAAAAAGTGGTGACTCTTGGGGAGAAGGGAGGCCAACAAGCATGAGACAGAGGGGAGGGGAGGGTGCTGAGGGAGAGGGGTGAGTAGGAGTCACGTGTGAGGACACGTGTGATCACTCTATGATGGAGCTCACTGATCCGAATGCTAGCTTAAATTTGAAGAGAAGAAGAAAGCGGAAATAATTATGTAATTTCCACTCAGATGTCTCCCCATCAGTCCTCCGAACGAGCAGAAAGAATATGATTTTCGTATCTTTAGAGACCATTAAGACGCACAATTTTACCTTCACCCCTGCTTTAGATGGATGAGTAAAAGGGATGCAAGAAAACCGTAGGCTATAGGCACGGGGTTGTCAAATGATGAGTGAATGGCAAGACAAAAAGTATCAGCTCTATCTATACACCTCTGTATATACTATCAGATCTTCATGATGCCTGCAAACCCTTGCTTTTCCGAAAGTTTCATCTCTTCCAAATGAGAACTGTATTTCCAAAAGGAGAACTGGATATGGAAGTAAAGGTAGGAGAGGGGCCGTGTAGGTGACAGAGAGTGAACGAGAGAGAGAGAAAGGCAGGCAGAGAAGCAAAGACAGCGACCTGCACGAGCAAACTAGTGGTGAAACTCAAACCATTGGGTATGGGGGATTTTGGTTTTCTTCATGAAAACACAAAGGTGTACATTAAATATATACATGAAGAAACATAATTTTTAGAGACACATTTTGGGCTTCTTGCAGCTTTTTGTTGGTTTTGGACTACATTGCTATCAACATGGCTTCTTTGAATTCCTGCATCAATCCAATCGCTCTGTATTTGGTGAGCAAAAGATTCAAAAACTGCTTTAAGGTAAGAGAACAATCTAAAATAAAATGTTTCCTGTGGTCTGGCATCAAATATAGGCTTTCAGAACCACTAATATTTCTATCTAGAGAAGATTGGCAAATTGTTAATTTCCCTGTGTTGCACGATATTTGACATTTTTAAATATCACTTTTGTATAAAAAGCACTATAGTAAATATTTGCTTGCAGATCCTTATCAGTAATCACCCATGCTTTAGCCACTCAACAATACTGTTGGAATTGCTCCAATTGATAGAATCACAAGCACTGATAATGTGTGTCATGCAGGGAAGTAAGATTGGAACGTAGCTGAATGCATTGTCCCTCTGATTTTGGTAGACGTTTTATTATTGTCCAGCTACCATGTCTGTTATAAATAAGTTAATTGTCTTTTCTTATGGGCTATGGAAATAAAGTCAAGGCCTAGAAGATGCCTCAGCAAGTGAGAGTGTTTGCTCTGCAGGAGGGTCCAAGTTTAAGTCTGCAGAACACGTGTGAAAAGTCAGGCATGCTGTTCTGGGCACAGTGGTAGATGCCGTTAATCCCAGCACTTGGAAGGCAGAGGCACGCAGGTCTCTGTGACTTCAAGGCCAACCTGATTTATGTAACAATGCCCTGTCTCAAAACACGAGAGAGAGAGAGAGAGAGAGAGAGAGAGAGAGAGAGAGAGAGAGAACAAATGTAGTTGCCTATAGCTCTAGTACTAGAGATGAATGGAACAAGAGGATGGTTGGAAGGGGCTCTGAAAATACTAACCTAGTTCAGTAGGAGATCATGTCTTAAAAGAACATGGTGGAGGGGGACAGGTTAGGACATTCAGTGGCTTCCTTTGGCACACACATCACAGCCCTCCCCCCCACAGACACACACATGAACAGCAACTTTAAAAAGATTAAAAGCATTTCTACTTTTCTACCTTCTGTAGATAGCAATGATATGTTGCTCCATGTTGAATGTAATTATATCTCACTCAGATGTTGGCAATATGGCACCCATCCATCCATTAATTCTCTCAATAATACAACACCGAGTAAAATATGCTTCTCCTCACATGAGAATGAGCTATTGTCTTTGGTATTTCGTTATTTGAAAACCAAAATTCATTTCATTGTAAACACTAAAAAAGTTAAAAATTTCTTTGTCCAATCACAACCCTGACATTAGGAGTAGAAGAGAACTTTTATCAAAATCAACTCCTTTCTTTACAGAGCACAAAACCTGCTGTTTTCTGAACATATAGTTTATCATAATACAAAAAGGATAGACTCATAGTCTATCATAAAATAAACAGAATGAACAACGTTTTAAAATTTTTAAAACTCCAGTGAAAAGTAGAAAAAAAATGAAATCAAGATGCTTGCACCCTTTATGAATGTATTGCATAATAATACTGAAAGGGCATGGGATAACAGCATGTGTCTTAAAACAGCACGGCAAAATTAAACTCAGGGACATGACGAGAGGCCTGTGTCTGCATCAAGTGACAAAAATCATGTCACAGGGCATGTACACAAGTTACATAAACGTATAAGCCCAAGTACATGTACAGCTGTAGTAGTTCTGTTCTAGGGAGAAACGCTTGACCTTCAAAGTTGTCACACATCAAGAACATTTTTAAGTAAATGAGAAAAAAGTATCAAAAATTAAGAGTGACTCTGGGAGTTAAAGAGATGATTCAGGGGAAAGAGCACTCGCTATGCAGGCTTGAAGATCTGAGTTACACCCACCATGTAAAAAGCCAGGCTTGACTGCCTATGCCGGCCACAACAGCTTTACAGGACGGAAACAGATGCTAGAGACAGCCTGAGCAGTCAGCTGGGCAGAGGCAGTGAGCTTCAGGTCCAGTGAGAGATCTTATCTCAAGGGCATAAGGGAGAGCACAATAGAGAAAACAGCAGAAACATCCTCCTCCGGCCTCTAGCTCAGTGTGCATGCATTAGTATGTACACACTCATACATACACACTCACACACACACACTAAAAAAAAAATGAGTGGATGTTTCTTGGTTAATGTTAATTACATAAGTTTTTTTCTTCTTATTTGTACTTTTTAGTTGTAAAAAAAATCATCACATGCCACCAAGGTAGCCATCTTTTCCATTTTTAAAATTGTATTTATTATTATTGTGTGAATGCAATGTGTGTATGAATGAGCATAGGTGTGTGCATACCATGGTGGACAAGTTCTGCAGTGTGTGTGTGTGTGTGTGTGTGTGTGTGCGCGCACACATGTCTGTTCTCTTTCCACCATGAGCTCTGCCTCTCACGCTCAGTTCATCAGGATTGTAAGTAGTAAATGATTTCACTCACAGAGTCATCTTGCTGACTTTAACTGCATCAATTTTAAGGGGGAAATGAGAGGGTGTGGGAAGAAAGGGACCAAGAACCCCACACTTGCAAGAAGAGTCAGAGCCCCAAGAGCGGGAAGAGTAGTGACCGTGTGACTGAGTAAACACATAACCAGTTGTTCTGTTTTGTACAGTCCTGCTTGTGCTGCTGGTGCCAAACGTTTGAGGAAAAACAGTCCTTGGAGGAAAAGCAGTCCTGCTTGAAGTTCAAAGCTAATGATCACGGATATGACAACTTCCGTTCCAGCAATAAATACAGCTCCTCTTGAAGGGAAGAGTATTCATTCGCTCAGTCTCATCATCCTTGTTTTGGACAGATATCATTAGAGAGAAAAAACAAAAAAACAAAACCTTTGCCAAATCCAATGGAAAACTGTGTTTGCAGGAAGGCTTCCACAAATATAAGGGGGATTATTTTTAACAGCTGTAACTTTTAACACCTGGTGTTCCATGAGCTGTTCACAGCCTAGGAAAGCGATGAAATGGACAAGCACTTAGATTTTTAGCCAGCACTTCGACATGGCTCTTGAAAGCTCCCAGTGTATTCGAATGCCACTTACATTTAAAAACAAGCTCACTTAGAACCTCTGTTTATCATCCTGTCACATGAATCTGAGAAAAGGAAAGTGTGACATCGGTAAAAAAAAAAAAATAAAAAAAATAATGTTTCAAATATGGTTTCAGCTACTCCATTTGAAACCTTTTTAAAACATCCGTTAATAAATGTTTTGTGCATGATGTCAACACCATTTAAATTGCAATTGTATGGGAAATGCAAAATCAGTGTGCTTCGTGTGCGCTTCAGGTAATTGCAAACACCTAAATGATCAGAAGGGGGTATAAGAAAGAGATGGAGCCTAGATGTTTCAGGATCATTGTATTCTTTACATTCCAATAAGAGCAATGTCACAGAGGAAATAAAAGGGGGGGAAGCGAGAGCTGCTCTCACTGAGACTTCCGAACTTCCCCCTCACAGGCATGAAAGGAAACCGCCAAACAGAACACTACCTACAATTTTTCATGGTTCTTTCAAATATCTTTCTACAACCGAAGTTTGATTTCCATATGATTAGTTTCATCACCTGTAAATACTTAGCTATAAGCACTCCATGTAGATGATTTAACAAAGGGCAGGTCCCAGCATTTGTATCTTTATGACAAAGGGATGCCAGGAACCCGGTAGGCGACAGAATGTGAATTGCCTGGTGCATCGTCCACATGGCAAAGAAGCAAGGCGCATCTCCAGCCGCGCTGTGGTTAACACGGTCCACAGCACGATATAGTTAAAATACCATGTCTTAAAGTCGTAGCAACTAGTTACTCTAACCAGCTCTCTTGGAGCTATTTTGCTAATTTTTATATTTTTTTTTCTGGAAATAGCCAATAGAAAGTTGATCCGGACATGGTGCTTTTTCTAAAACTTAGAGGCGAAAGCACTTTGGGGGACTGCAAAACGCTCCACACTGTACATTCTTAATCGAAGTGTGGTAGGTTCACTTCGGATGAGCAGTGTGTGAAGAATGCCCAAGAGAACTCCAAGAGAGAGGAAACGAGGTGGGGTAGGAGGAAACCCGTGGGGAAAGGGTCCCATTCTTAGCCCAGCGTTCGTCACTGGCGCGTCAGAGCAGAGCAAAGGTCCTGGGTCGGCTTCAACAGAACACAACAGAGCGTTCTCAGAGTGACCAGGGAACAAATCGAGCCCAAGAGTTTTAACTTTGTCTTAAAATATAACAGAATTTCCTTTTTTTCCCCCCTTTTAGTAACCCAGGCCACATGTTGAAAATGAGCTAAGAATGTAGTTTTCTGCCAAAATCCACTGTGACAATACAATAAACCCGAATCCAACAAAGAGGTCAGAAAGAAAGGAAAATAATGACCTGGCATGCCACAGGGACTCTATTTAAGAGTCACCCAGTTCTTGTTTACGGGTTCCTCCCCACCATTTTCTACTTCTCAATATAAAAGACCCCCCAGATTTTCAATTTTCAATTAGTTATGAGTCTCCAGTACTTTCACAATATGAATGTATTTTTAATTCTTATTAAGTTTTAGATCAATTTTATTGCTATATAGTAAGTTCTTGCATCTTAATGTTCTCTTTTTTAACCCAAATGCTCTTTCCCTCTAAATATCAGACTCATGAGCAATAATCATCTTGTCAAATTATGAAATGGCATAAGAATATGATGCATACAGTATTTGTAAAAAGAAAAAGCATTCAGTAGATTTTTGATTCAAAAACAAATATAATCTCTGCATAATTAAAAATCAAGATAAGAAAACATATCACCATCCAACTTTAAAGCCTATTTTCTAATATTAAAGCTGCCTAACATAGCAACACTTAAAAACAATGCTAACGAGGATGCTCTAGGTTAAAAGTTTTGGAAGTGATTTTAATCTGTTTTTGCCTCTTACTCGGATCATGTTGGTCTGTGTTCAAACACCTTCCAGTATCAACAATGTACAACCGCCAAAGGAACACTGTTATTGTTGTTGTTTTTTTTTTAATCAAAACTTGGGTTTGTTGTGTCTAACATACAATTGTAATATAGCCATGTAAAATAATTGTGCTTTGTTCTGCCATGGTCACTTAAAGTGGCAGCTCATGTAGTTGCTTACTTTTTGTTTTGTGAACAAACCAATAAATATTCAAATCATTTCAAAGAGCAGCTTAATCTTTTACCATGTGGACATCCATCAATTTGTACTACCTAAAGGGTTAAAGCGGAGGAAAGATGCTATAAGTGAACATTATCTATGTTAAATATATCATTATCAAGGAATGAAAGTTCAATTAAATTGCCACGATTCTGAAGTTTGTCATGCTTCGTTGTCCATGTATAGTCATTTTCCACAACCGATTAACATCTTGACAATCACTGGAAGTCTTCGCCTCTCTATCTGCATAGCTTCCTTTGGAGGCTTCTCATCGTTGAGTCTCGCCGTGCTACCTGAAGGATGAAATGAGACTTGGGCATCGCTCATTGCATTTCTCAAGCAACCTTTTCGTGTTGACTAGGAGCATGGTAGAATAGACGTTATTATAGGCTGGGTGCCCTCAGCAGAAAATCTGAAGTCTGAAATACTCCAAAATCCCAAACTTTTTGAAAGTGGAAAATTCCACCTTTGATCTCCTGCTATATAATACAGTCTCTGTGCAAATAAAACTAAAAATATTAAATAAAATGAGCGAAATGCAAAACAGATCATTGCCAATCCAAAGGACCAGATCCTAGCATCTCAAACTGCCGTGTGTAGCTGGTGAGTGCTACACACTCTTCAAAAGGACAGGTGGCTTATTTTTCTAAAGACTGTGCCGAATTATAGGGAGAATTGTAGGCATGGTCACAGCATGAAGGCAGGATTCATTCTTTTCCTGGAGTTGAGGGTTGAGGAAATCTTTACTCCATCAATAGAAAGATTTTCAGTCCCTAATCTTTCTAGAGGTAAGTAGGAGCCATGAGTATCATGGGCAGGAGGATGAGGTCTCTACTTGAAGAAAATAGCAAATCTGCAGAGGAGAACCCTTCAGGTCCAAATACAGAGAGTCAGGAGGGCTCTCCTAGAAAGGGGTTCTGTGCCTTCTCCATTATGTGTGCATCCATAGAATTTTTAAGCTGACTCTTGGTGCCACCTTTTAAAGTATGAATGAGTGTCAGAAGCCCATAGGCATTTGGGGACACTTTGCAGTGAAAGACAGAACTATCAACTAATAGGGAAATACAGTGTGAGGAGACTGGGGGAGCAAAGAAAAAAGTCAGCACAATTAGACTTAATTTCCCCACAGTAATAAGACTAAGAAAGCAAAACAAAGTAATGATCCAAAGAACACTTAGGGATCCAGATACTGCTCTTGAAGACTGAAAAAGATGCTCAAAGGGATAAAAGACAAAAGTAAAGGCCTCCAACCACCAAAACTGACAACAAGCAGAATGCAAAGGAATCTATCAAACTGTGTCACTAAGTTGGGGTCAGGAAGGAAACCAAAAAGACCAGGAAACAGGTGAGTCCAACACAGGAAACTCGGTGACTGATGTCAGCATGGTGAAGTTGCAAAAGCTTCACTTGTCTTAGAAACAGTTCATCCAGTAAAAGCAGAAGAGTGGGCAAAGGGTAACTGCAAGAGAGAGAAGTATTAAAAATGGAAAGATTGTCTGGTGTATTAATGACGGTCACAGGAGTTTATAGCTATATGACAGTGCCTGGCAATAAAGGACAGTGGTCTCAAGAAAACACTGATATCAGATGGTGGGGAAGAGCTGGAGAGATGACTAAGCAGAGAAGAGCAAAGGTTGTTTTTGCAGAGGACCTTGGTTCAGTTTCTAGCACCCATACTGTGTCTCATAACCATCTTAAACCTCCAGTTTCAAAGGACCCATCTGATGTCATCATTTGACCTCCATAGGCAACAGGCATACCTGTGGTGCACAGACATAATACAGCAAGACACCTACACTTATAAAAAATTAAAATTAAAAATAACAATAAATCTTTAAAAACTGGTTTAAAAAAGACAACTGCTATTCTCCTTATAACGTCTTCGTTGTCTATAAAAAATAGATATCCGTAGTTTTGTGGCTTGGATAAAAAAAAATTACCTTGTAAAAATGGCACTGTTCTAATAGAATCTGTTATATAAATAAATTTAAAATTATTTTGACAGTAATGGGATAGGAAATGCATTCTTAATGTGCTTCACTAAGAAAAATCATACATTCATTTTGAGAAGCACTTAGGAGTTAATATAGGAAAGAAATATTTATCGTAGAACCAGAAATTTCCACTTACAGAGAATTTCTCGTGGGATCATAAAACAAACTCCGGAATGTTCACAGGGAGAACTGTTTATTTCCATCCCCGAAGGGAAACAACTCAAACTCCAATGGCATATTTTCAATTACTAGACCGTATGGTATGCCCATAAAATGGGAAATAGAATATTCTTCCCCAAGTTGATAAGCTTATCATGATTAAAATTTTGATCCAGCAGATTGTCATGAGTGCTTCCCTGTACAGGTAAGATGTTTGGGAACCTACTTGGCCTCTATCCACTGAACATCAATGGCATTTTCTCCAGTTGTGAGACTCAATGCAGTTCCCAGCATCACCAAATGTCTCTTGGGGGTGGGTGATCAACCCTGCTGTAAACTACTGTGTAACAGTATAATTCTGCCGATGCCAAGTTCGAAGTCTGGCACTGTGAAGCTATATGCACAGAGACACATACAGCATCAGTAAAAGTTTAAGGAAGTTATAATAGAAATAAGAACAGCTGCCATTCTTGGAAGACTGGTGACAACTGAGACTTGGAAAAGATACATCAGGATCGTCTGTCCTTTGATATGTATTTATAGAGGTTACTTACAAATTTACATTATTATTTTGCATATATCATGCGACACATTTATATAATAAACTTCTACTTAGTTCCCTTAAATAAAAAGACTTATGCCCTCTTCTATATAAACTACAATTTTAAAAGCAAAGGAAACAGAATGTATATGGCTACAACTAACTGAAAAATTAGGGAGCAGCATTCAGTGCTGCTACAGCACGTTCAGAGATGTGAAGAGGGAAGGATGGGAAGCTAGGGCTGATGTGGGAAAAATTATCAATAGGCAACACCAACCCAGAATTCTGGGTGTATCCTTCCACTTCCCAGGCTGCTAAAATCTAAGCAGCATAAGAATGGAGTGGTGATGGGAAGCGGACTCAGCCCTTCTATCTTACATGCAAATATAAGCAAAAGTGTTCTGTCTTACTCAGTCCTGCAGCCATTCAGTTAAAAAAACACATAGAAACTCATATTAATTATAAACTGTTTGGCCTATTGGCAAAGGCTTCTTATTAACTAGCTTTACAACTTAAGGGAACCCATAATTCTTATCTATGTTTAGCAATGTGGCTCGGTACCTTGGCTAAGTGAGGCATTCTCGTCTTGCTTTCACTGCATCTGGCTGGTGACTCCGTTCCAGATTCCCAGAATTCTCTTAGTCTGATTGTACCACTTACACTTCTTGCCTGGCTGCTGACCAATCAGAGTTTTATTAAACTAATACAAGTAACAAATCTTTACAGGGTACAAGAACATTCTCCCACAGCATTCAAACATGAGTAAGCTGACCTCATGCTTAAAGATGACCTGCTTACAGGTCTGCATAGAATCATGTCATTCAAGCTGGGACAATTGAAAGGTGAGCAATAAAATAAAATTTTCTAGCCATCTATCCCCCTTTACTCCACCCTAACACATGCACACATAAAAAAAAAGTCACATCTACACACCCAGGTGGGCACACACATGGAAACAGACACCACACCTCCGGCTTCAAAAGACATGTTTTCGACTCCACTAGACAAGAAAATTGTTTTCAGACAGGGTGCGGCAGTTTTCTGAAGTTAATCCATATCTTGGAAGTCCAGTAAAGCCCCTAACATACGGCTCGCAAGATATTTCTTCTTTACTTTCACTGGAGCCAAAATCTTTCTTTTCTAAGTAACTTGGGAAAGTTAAGATTTATAGTTGCATAAAAATATGCTTTCCTATGCGTCAGGCATATGCTTTTAATCCCAGAACTCAGGAAGTAGAAGCAGGCGGATCTCTGTGAGTTTGAGGCCAGCCTGACTAAAACATGAATTCCAGGACAGCCAGGGCTGTTACACAGAGAAGCCTTGTCTCATAAGGGGGGGGGGGGGGAATCTAAGCGACCTCTCACTAATCTGGATTTACTTTATTTGTAATTCTTGGTCTATTTATTTATTTATTCATTTGTGTTTGTATTATTGTTTTATTTGTACAATATTATTTCTATACAAGATCCCACTATGCAGCCTTGTGTGCACAAGATTGGCCTTGAACTTGCAGCAATCCTCCTATTCAGCCTCAGGGCTGGGATTATAGTTGCCAAATTACCATACTTTGATTAATATACAAATAAATGGGTCCTGTGGTGATGATCCCTTTCTCCTTCTCTCATTTAATACTTCCCTCTTCTGTTTTTATCACACACACACACACACACACACACACACACACACTAACTGACCCGGGCTCTTTGAAAGGTATGACATTACAAAAACACTGGAACCAAAGTCAGTTGTCCTAGAAATCTCAAACACTACTATCAACATGGCTGCCTAAACATGATCTGAACAAGGATGGCACCGACAGACATGCTAACATAGAAAGTTGAGAACTCATGAAGACTCAATATTAAATGTCAAACTACAGGCAGCTAAGGAATGCTGAGAAGGGGAGGAGTGGCCTTCCCCAGGAAAGGGTACACCAACTGTTTATCCAATACCCAATGCCCAATGATACATCCAACATCCAATCAAGATCCAATGATCAGCCCTGAAAACATACACACAAGTAGTTTCATAAAAGGTTGCATGCATATATAAAATATTGGTAAGTATTTCTGTTCTTTATTAACCCATGAGAAACTAATGCATACTGTAATAAAAAATCTGTACCTAAATCTTCATGGCAATGAAAACTCAAGTTCCCAGGGGGGAAATAAGCCACCATTCCATTAGGAACTCTGTACCTTGGACTATCATCAGTCATTATTGGACACACACACACACACACACACACACACACACACACACTATGTTGATGAGACAGAGCCCTGGCTTGCCTGGAAGCCTGGAAATCAACATGGAAACTGACCTCAAACGTACAAAGATCTGTTTGGCTCTGACGCCCAGTGCTAATTAAAGCACCAATGCTAGTAAAGACCACTTACTAGTCACATCTGTGTTTGTCTTAACATTCTGTGACTGCATACAAACAGATCCTAGAATATGCCTACTTGATGCTCCTACCAATGTATTATTTAATTATGACATTCCTTATCCTATTGCTATAAAAACATAATGAAACGGCTGTCACGTTGGAACATGTTATTTGGGGTAACCCTAATCTTTCTTTTTAGGTCATAGTCACTCATACTTGGCACCAGAACAGACTGTCCTATCTTTCCTTTGAGCAGAGAGCTGTGCTATTTTGTTTTTAGTTGATATCAGCTTTGCTCACAATATCCTGAATCTGGAAACAATCTAAATATCCACAAACTGGTAGAGAAGCAAACAGTGGGATACCCATGTTGTGGAATTCTGTCATCAACAGACAAGAACAATGATAAGTGTCAGGTCATGAATGGGTCTCAAAAAACATGCTAAGTAAATCAGACACAAAATTCAGATACAAAGATTGCTTATGTAGTCACATTATGGAGTGCCTTAAACAAGCATGAACAGGAAAAAGAGATCACTGATAATCTAAGATGGAGTCTGGAAAGGGTACTGATGACAAGTGGCTTCTTAATGATGATGCTTTTCCAAGAACAGAATGCAGAAATGATTGAAAATTTTTCTATTTGCTAAAAAGTTTTAAGCTCACATTGAAATTAGATAAAATTTGCTATATAAACTGGACGGCAATATAGTCGCTTTCTCAAAAACGAAGCATAGACATTTACAAGATGCCAGCAAATTCTGAACAGAGAGATGTGGCTTACAGAAACGCCAGTACAGCGGTGTGCCAGAGCAGTCTAGTAAAACTTCAGGTGATAGGCTGGACAAAGTAAATGTTATCCCACCAGAAGACCCTTTGAGCCACAATCTACAGTAACAGTAATCATTCTGCCCTTAGTAAAGATTGTGTTGAATAGTTAGGGTTTTTTTTTAATTGTGGCAACACTCACATTAAGTTTACCATCATAAATATTCTTTTTTATTGAAAATGGATTTTTTCCTACAATTAATCTGATTATAATTTCCCCTCTCCCTACTTCTCCCAGTTCCTCCCCTCCAATCAGATTCACACCCTTTCTGTTTCTCCTTGGAGACTCAAACAGCTATCTAATGAATAATAGTAAAATAACAAAGTGAAATAGGACAAAACAAAGAGAAGGAAAAAATCCAAAGGAAAAACATGAGGAACACATATAGACACAGAGACACATATTCATACACACAGACATCCCATAGAAACATAAAACTGGAAAGCATAATATATAAAAAAAGGACCTATAAGGTTAAAAAAGATGCCCTTAGAAAACTTTACGAGACAAAGAGCCTCCAAAGATGCTATTGAGTTTGTCTTTTGTTGGCCATTTATTGTTGGACCTGGTGCCTGCCTTTAAGAGCGGAGAAATTAAAAACTTTAAAATGGCTAACTGACAAATCTTTGTGGTGAAACATGGCCTTTGACATCAGGAATATTACAAACACTAGAGCAGCTGGTATAGAACCAGCTAAATGTTCAAAATATTAAAGAATTGACCAGTCCTTGCAATTCTCCTATATTTATCATTAAAAAGAAATCTGGAAAATTGACAATGGCAAAAAAAAATGTAAGAGCTATTAATAAGGTGATCCAGCCAATGCGTTCTTTATTGAACTGGAATTCATGTGCTTTCTTTATTACCAAAGAATGGTCTATTTTAGTGACTGATTTAAAGACTACTTTTTTAAAACTATACCTTTACAAAAACAGTATAGAGAAAAATTTGCCTTAACAGTTCCCACTTATAATAATTTCAACCTGTTAAAAAGTATCAGTGGAGGGTCTTATCATAAGGAATGTTGAACAGCCCCAAATGATTATTTTGAATGACAGTATTTTGTGTTGTTACTTTGTATGACAGTCATTAGAAATAATTTGTAAAGTTTTCTCAGACTATAATTTGTCATTATATGAATGATATCTTACTAGCAGATTCAGACACAAATACCTTAGAAAAAATGTTTGATGAACTAAAGAGAATCTTGCCTTATTGGGGAATACAAATTTCTCCCCCCAAAAATACCAAAGTCAATTCAACTAATTACCAAGGATGTAAGATAAGTTTACAAAAATATTCAACCACAGAAAGTAGAAATCAGGCAAGATAAATTACAAGCTCTTAATGATTTTCAAAAATTGCTGGGAGATTAACTTGATATCTAGAGATTAGCTGCTCTAGAACTAAGTAATTCATTTTAAACCTTAGAAGGTGACAAGGACTTAAATAGTCCAAAGAAATATTAGCTGAGGCTGAGAAAGAATTGGCTCTGGTAGAAAAGAAGTTGCAGGATATATATGTGGATCACTTGGACCCAGAGCTTGACTGTAGTCTAAATATTTTACCTTCTGTATTTTCCTGCAGGACTTTTTATGCAGAGAGAAGATAAGATCTTAGAAGGGATATATTTAGCACACAAACAGAATTTGAAAAATTAAAGACCTAGTATAAACAATTCTGAAAAGAAAAATGAGTCTTTGCCAATTAGCAGGAATAGCCCCAAATGAAATTGTAGTACCTTTTGCCAATGTTGAAATTGCCTCTCTGTGGGAAGAAATGAACTCTAACAAAGAGCTTGCAGTAATTTCTTTGGAGAGCATAGCAACAAATATCCCCAAAGCAAGAGACTCCAGTTTATAAAAAGAACTAATTGAATCCTCCCTCACATACTAAGAGGAACCAATTTCTGGAACCTGTACATTTTATACTGATGCAAATACATCAGGAAAGGCAGATTGTAGGTCAAGAAAAATAAGTAAAGTGGCTCAAAGCCCTTATGACTCAATTCAAAAATCAGAATTAAATGTTATTCTCATGGCATTATAATAGAAAATATGCTAAAAGCCTCAGAATTTTCTAAGAATTTCTAAGAAATATCATGTTAATACCAAAGGTTTGAAGAAAGATTTTCTTTCATCACATTATAAGGAAATTTCCTACTTATTTCTTGTATAACCAAACTCCATTACCTGCAAGAAGTAACCCAAAAGGTATTCAAAGAAATTAAATTTGGCAAATAAATGTATTTCATTTTGCAGAGTTTGGAAAATTAAAGTATATGCACCATACCATAGGTACTTATTCAGGATTTCAATGGACAATTGCTTTAAGTTCTGAAAAGGCTGATTCTGTAATTACACATTTATTCGAAGTCATGGCCATTATGGGGATGCCTGTATAAATTAAGACTGACAATGTCCCAGCCTATGTCTCTAGTAAAATAAAACTGTTTTTGCATATTAGAATATGCAAATAAGCATGTAGCAGGTATTCCACACAATTCTACAGCACAAGCAGTTAAAGAAAGATCTAATTTCACTTTAAATTATATCCTTAATAAATAGAAATGAGCAATAAAGAACCACAGAAATAGATTACACAGTGCTTTATTAACTTAAAATTTTTTAAAAGGTAATGAGAAAGAACAACAGCAGTGGAGAGACATTGAAAAGTAGAAAAAGACTGATGAATTAAATCATTCTGTGTATTTTAAAGACGTGTTGACCTCAAAATGGAAACCAGAATATGTGTTACATTGAGGAAGAAGTTCTGCTTTTGTTTCCACAGGAGGAGAAACCTATGTACACCATCAAGATTAATAAATATTAGATTCAACCTGGAGAAAGCTCTTGATTAAGAGAGATGAATAGTTCATCAAATGGCTTGATCGTTCAAATAAATTATAAGACTAACAAATGCCTTTAATTTGATCATGCTTTTTCTGTTGCCAAAAACTTTTTTTGCATTAGCAAATAAAGAAGGTGCCCCCAAAAATGGACTCCCCAAAATTGGTGCTGGGGCAGGATTTTGTTCATGTCTTTTCAGAAGAATAAAAATAACCAACTACGGAATCTAAAAACCACCGGACAAATGTGACATCTAAAGAAGAAGAATAAATAATCAAAAGAAAATGTCCCAGGGAAAAAAGTAGATTTCCCTAATGGTATAATATTCCCCACAACTGAGTAGAATTTTATAAATTTTCCCAAATTATTGTTTTTGCTGCTCTGTACAAAGATAAAAGATATATGGTCTTTTTGTGGTCCCAATTCAATTAAAAATTAAAGCTGGCTTTGGAGTTGGTGCATGGGTTTCTCCTTCTTTAAACCTACACATGCTTGTTAAATAACTATCTAAAATCTCTGTCTCATATCAGAAAAGCCACCTGGTATGGGACAGAAGAAATAACCAAAATTAAGGAATTATTCTATTGCCATTAATCTCATAATCCTTTGATTTTATTTTGACTCTTTAAAACTTCTCTTAAGGAATAAATATTATCTCAAAATCTATTATATATAAGATACATAATAATACATATATAATTTCTGATGTGATATTAGTGATCATATAGAGTACTAATTAATTCTAGAAATAAGATTCATCTAGCTTCCTGCACTTATTTTTGGGTTTGAGTCTAAGGAAGGTAACTAGGAAGTAAGTTTGTATAGTCTGGATGTATTTAACAGATTGTGGTCCTTTAACCTCTCAGAGATCTGCTTCATGACATTTAAAATGTGTTTCCTGCAGTGAACAGTAACCATTCCTTCCATTGACTTTTGAGGTCTCCCAGAAGATGGTGTACAATTACAAATTCAGCTGGATTATGGTAACTCCACTAAGCTGACAAGCACCACCCAAAAAACAGCTGTAGACAACAGACTGCTCAGAACAACTTCAAAGCAGTTAGCTAAAATGGACCAGCCTTATAGACACTCTGAACTTCAGATAAGCTCTCTACTTTCCCATCACACAAAGGACTTCAGATAAACTCTTTACTTTTCCATCACACAAATATTCTTTGCCTGTAGGCTGAAGATGGATGACTTAATGTTGCATAGAAAACTTGGGAATATACCCAAGAGAGGCCCTATCATACAACAAAAGTATATGCTCAACTATGTTCATGGCAGCATTGTTTGTAATAGCCAGAACCTGGAAACAACCTAGATGCCCTTCAACGGAAGAATGGATGAAGAAAGTATGGAATATATACATATTAGAGTATTACTCAGCAGTAAAAAACAAGGACTTCTTGAATTTTGCATACAAATGGATGGAAACAGAAAACACTATCCTGAGTGAGGTAAGCCAGACCCAAAAAGAGGAACATGGGATGTACTCACTCATATTTGGTTTCTAGCCATAAATAAAGGACATTGAGCTTATAATTCATGTTCCTAGAGAAGCTAAATAAGAAGGTGAATCCAAAGACAAACACATAGGCATCCTCATGAATATTAACCTTCATCAGGCGATGAAAGGAGACAGAGACAGAGACCCACATGGGAGCACCGGACAGAAATCTCAAGGTCCAAATCAGGAGCAGAAGGAGACAGAGCACGAGCAAGGAACTCAGGACCACGAGGGGTGAACCCACACACTAAGACAATGGGGATGTTCTATTGGGATCTCACCAAGGCCAGCTGGCCTAGGTCTGAAAAAGCATGGGATAAATCCAGACTAGCTGAACATAGCGGACAATGAGGAATACTGATAATTCAAGAACAATTGCAGTGGGTTTTTGATCCTACTGCACGTACTGGTTTTGTGGGAGCCTAGGAAGTTTGGATGCTCACCTTACTAGACCTGGATAGAGGTGGGCAGTCCTTGGGCTTCCCACAGGTCAGGGAACCCTGATTGCTCTTCGAGCAGATGAGGGAGGGGGACTTGATCGGGGGAGGGGGAGGGAAATGGGAAGCGGTTGCGGGGACGAGGCAGAAATCCTTAATAAATAAATAAATAAATTTAAATTAAAAAAAAAGAAAGAAAACTTGGATTATGTCCAGTCATCCAGCTGTCTCTGTCGTTTCGAGAGTTTTGAAAGTTGTTTACTCTGCCATTCCTATTTACTTAGGTACTATTATATCCTTCTCAGGTCTCTGACAGGAATTAAAGATTAGATAGTTATAGCTTTATCATTCTCTTCATTATCAAATTAAAATCTCACAAAAGAGATGTAAAGTTTATAAAGGTTGAGAGACATAACCACAACTTAAGTTGTTTAAGCAAATGGTTTAAGTCTAAAAGGATAGTTTTAAGATGCTAATACAGTTATGATAGAAAGCGGTTTAGGTATAAAACTTTGGAGTCACCATGATAGGATATATATAAAAGAGCATTTTATCCAAATTTGCCAAATATAAGTGGTTTGGACATTGTGAATGTAATTCTTACCTGATAAGTGTTCTTACTAATATAGTTTTGCTGTTTTAGAGATAGAGCCTTTCCTTTTTATTTAGACAATACCTGAAAATTGTTCTTACTGTTTGTAGTTATACTGTCTTAGAGCTAAAACCTTTCCTTCTTATTTAGGCAAAAAGGGGAAAATGTTGCAGGATATTTGATCACACTGTGAAACTAAAATTAACCTTGAATCATGGGGTGAAGGCAGTGACTAGTTGACAGGAATTGGCCATAGCGAGGACAGAGGAGCCAGAAATATGACTAGAGAGATTTGTAGGAAGGAGTAGAGAGAGATTAGAGATTCATGGTCTTTTTGGTTTGGGACAAGTGGAGAGATACTTCTCATACTGCTTCTCCCCAAATCTTTATTGATAAACAGACAATAAAAACTTAGTTAAAACCTACATTTGGAGGCTGAAGCTAAGAAGGTGTCATTAGGACCAGAAATCCCACCAGACTGCTCAGGGTGCTGACTGTGGAGACCGCCCCCCAGGTGTAAACAGTACTTAAAATATCAGTAGATTCAGGTGTGTCACTAAGCCTACAGAAAAACAATTGCCCTAGCGTATCTGCAGGAAGGATACTATTGAAGATTAAAGGTTTTGTGGCTGGCTTGATGTTTATGTTTCTCCCATATGTGTCTTCCATTACCAAAGAAGCTAGAACATATCATCTAGGCATTAGGTTTGAGAAGATTGTAATTCTAAGTTCTGATACCTGGTCTTGTCTTTGTTGGGTTGGTGTTTCGTTCTTTGGCTTCTGTTTTCTCTCTGGCTCTCAGGAGAATGTGATGGGTGTGTCTTGCCTGGTAGGGATCCTGATAGGTATGGCCACCGTAGGTTCTAGTTAAAATGTCCTTCTGTGTATTGGAAGCTGATACATAGTAATGGGGATGGGCTTGGAGGAAGGGGCTGAAGCATCCAAAGGAGGGATGAAAGCAGGGTGTTCCACCAACATCTGCTTAGTCCCTGGGAATGGGGTCAGAGAGTGAGGAGAGGTCACAGGAGGTAGCCTGCAGAGCTGGGGATGGGGACCAGGGACAGGCTTTGGAGGAGCAGGGAGAGTGAAGAGCAGGAGCTGGTCTACCTGTTTTGCTGGCCAACTCACTTTTCTGCATGCTTGGCTGATGGGTTTCCAGGGACTGCTGCTGGAGTTGGGAGCTGAGAAAGCAGGATGAGTGGGGAAGGATTCTGGAGGAGAAAATCTGCATAATGCACTGCAGATGGGTGCAGATGGGGGAGGGGGAGACCAAAGCATCTGGTCTGCCACAGAGCTGGGTGTGAGACTCTGGAACTGGATTTGGAAGGGCAGAGGGATAGAGGAAGATCTGTAGTGAGGCTGCCTGCTCTCCTAGCTGGAGTGGTCTGTGGGTTCCCAGGAAACTGCATTTTCTTGACTATGATTTATATGGGAGGACCTAGCTCACTGTGGTTGATTTCGACTCCCAAGCTGGTGATCCTGGGTATGATCAGAAAGCTGGCTAGCAAGATATGGAGAACAAGCCAGTTAACAGATTTCCTCCGTGGATTCTGCATCAGTTACTACCCTGCTTGAATTCCTGTCCTGACTTCCTTCCGCAATGGGCTGTGATAAGGTGAACTGTAAACTGAAAGAACCCTCTCCTCCCCTGGTTGCTTTTGGTCATGGTGTTTTACCACAGCAATAGGAACCCTAACCAAGACATACTCCTTGCTGAAACAGTCCATTATAGATGGGAGTTTGGTCCTGGGAGGAGACAGGCCTCATCTATAGCTTCTTCAATCACAGTGGCAGATCTTCCCACATCCTTCACTGTATGGCCTCCCTGCAAGCCCAGACTCAATGCTAGGGCCAGATGGAAAATAGGTTTCAATTTTCGTTTTAGTTGTTTGTTTAATGTGGCCATGACCTAGTTTCTAGGCCCTGATGAGTGGACACATTATGTCCACACCCCAATCACTTCCCTTGCCCTGCCCTCCCTTCCCTAACAGCCTTAATGGCCTCAGGGCCAAGCATGAGAGGATTATGAGCCATCTCTATGCCCAAAGTATTCAAATTAGCCAATTAGTTGGGAAGCCAGATTCCTGGAAATCTACACTCCTTTGGCACAGATAAATTGCCTCCTACTGTTCCAGCTTGCTGTTTCCTTCCCTACCTCACAGTCATTTACTACAGAGCCCTCTATGACAGTCTCGGCCTTTGCTCCTTTATACTTATATACAAAAAACTCTTCAATCTCTCCAAAAGTCAGTGTGATCTGTCCCACCATTCGAAGGACCATTAAGTCATGTAAAGTCACAAAGAGGATGTGTGATGGCTAAGGAAGGATGAGATGCTCTCATGAATTGGAATAGACTACTCAAACCTCTCCTCTGGTGAGCTCTTTGTGAAGACAGTCTCACTAGCCCCAGAGTATCTGTCCCTGATGTTTTTAAACATGTTGTTGTATTCAAGTTGTAGTTGTTGGTTGTTTATTCTCAGACAAAGGACAAATAGCTATGGAATTTTTTTGATTGAAGATGATTTTGATAAAGAGGCTGACAATATGTCTTTTTATCAACCCTATGCAAAGACAACTAAGAGATGTTGAGATGGAAAGAAATAGCCTTCCCTAGGGAAGAGCACACCAATTGGTTAGCCAATACCAAAACCATAGACAGACAAGTAACATTATATAGACTAAGCAGGTTATATTTAAGACTATGTATGTGGTATGTGTATAAATAGCCATGTATGTATAGACCAACAATTAATATAAAAACAATTATTTAGGGGCTGTCCAGTACCACGAGACCTGAGTGCATGAAGAATAAGCCCAGCTCCACCCCAGGACTCTTACCCTGGGAAGGCAGAGATCAACCACCAGTGGCTTGGGCCCTGTGGCTCACCATTATGGTGATCAAGTTTATGGTGGGGAAATGGAAGAGAGAGAGGCAGAAAGGTTCATGTACTGGAGAGAGAGGCACATCTGAAGAGTCCAGAGCAGTGCAGAACTGGTTGAACTAGGTGGTCTTGTTGCCTCCCAGGGCCATGACCATGTCTGGGCCTAGGCTGTTGCCAAGGGCCATGTCCGTGGTCCTGATGCTCTTGTGGCAATCTGTGTTGATGTCCATGGCTTCTCTCACCACCGAGGACCCTGCAGATGCCTGAAGCCACCTACGACCATGTTGGGAGTCCAAGGGATGTGTACCCACAGGAGACATGCCATTCAAAGTGATGTGTGCTGCCACCCAGACTGTGGCAATTGGCGCTAATAATCTCAATTGGAGGGGCACTATTAGGAGGTGTGGCTTCATTGGAGTGGGTATAGTCTTGTTGGAAAAGTGTGTCAGTGTGGGGGCAGGCTTTGAAGTTACCTATTCTCAAGATACCCAGTATCTCAGTCAACTTCCTGTTGCCTGCAACAGCTACTCCAGCCATTCCAGCTGCTCCAGCACCACATCTGCCTGCATGCTGCCATGCTCCTCATCATAATAACGGACTGGACCTCTGAAACTGTTAGTGAGTCACTCCAATTAAATGTTTTCTTTATCAGAGTTGCTATGGTCAATGGCATCTCTTCACAGCAATAAAAATTTTAAGGCAGGTCATGTCTGGGTCTGTGACTCTACCATAGCCAGGGTCTGCACTGATGTCCCTGGCTGCTGTTACAATCAAAGCCTGAGCAGATGCCTGGGGATAGGAATGCCATCTGGGTACGAGGTGATACTTGAGTGTCACACTGCCTGCCACTGGGGCCATGCCTATCTGGGTGACCTGTGATGCCACCTAGAGCCATGATGACATCTGTGTCCAGACTATTGCCAGGGACCACATCTGGGTCGGTGGTCCTACTCTAGCCTAGGTCTGTGTTGATACCCATGATCCATGTTGCCATCAAAGGCCACACGAATGCCTAGGATCTGCTCCACTACCTGAAGAAGTGTTGGTGTCCCAGTGCTGTATCACTGATGGGGTCTTGCAGGCCTGAATGGCATGTTCGCCAACTGGGGCCAGAACATCGTTTGTGCCAAGCTGCAGCTAGGGCCATGTCTCTGCCCATGGCCCAGTCACAGGCAGGGTGATATCTGAGGCTCCTGTTATCATTGGGGAATATGTGGATGCCCGGGATCTGGACTGCCACCTGAAGGCATACAGGTGTTCAAGGGCCATGCAGCCAATGGGTCCCTCTCGATCTGACTGTCTGCACTGCAAACTGGGCCATGGTGACATCCTGACCTGAACTGCTAACAAGGACGATATCTGGATCCATGGTCCAACAGCAATTGGAGTCTGTGTTGATATCAATGGTCTGTGTTGCCACCAAGAGTCACACAGACAGCTGGGGTCTAGACCATCACCTAGATCCATATTGTATTTGTGAGGGCTGAGCCTCTGCAGGGGCCTTACAGATCTGAGAGGCCTATGATATCACCCAGGGCCATGATGTTGCTGCCAAGGGCCATGTCTGGGTCAGTGGCCAGACCTCAGTCTTGTTCTGTATTGATGTCCGTAGCTCCTGTTACCACTGAAGACAGTGAGCCTAAGACTGTACAGACTTGGCTCTGCCCCTCACTAGCTAAAGCACTAATGAGAACCAGTCCTCCCCCCACCAAATGCATCCCTCAGGAGAGTGGGTCCTGCACCTTACCTGGGCAAGCACTGTAGAGCTGACCCCACAGATGGGGCTGCAGATGAGCCTGCCCTGAAGGCATAAGAATGAGAGAGTTGGTCCCATTATGTCTGTCACACGGTGGTATGGGTGAGGGGGAGATGTGCCCCTTGCCCTCTTCACTTACTGCAGGCAGGAAAGCTGATTCTACCCCTCACCAGCTGCAGCACTGGGGAGGACAGGCCCTGAACCTCCCCAAGACAACGCAGTAGAGTTGACCTTGTTGTGGGGTGTGAGTGCTGTGAGCCAGCCCAGAGGGTGTGAGATCCTGCTCCTTACTTCCTGGATGTAATGATGAACTAACCAGGGCAATGTTGGAGAGCTTACCCTGCTGATATCGATGAGACAATGCTGGCAGACTGACAAGTCTGCTACCACTCAGGCCTAGAAGCATCCCAACATCCACATCATCTATGAACTGCTGAAGACCGTGAAGGGGCTGGACCTGTCAGCTTCAAAGCTGCAGGATCTTCATGACACAAAGCAACAATTGGATATGCAAGAGAAGCCCCAGTACTGAGAGTATAACAGAAGCCAGAAGCCTCAAACCAGAACAATAATTCATTGCAATTCACACAAGTCAAGATGTATGGACTAAAGAGTATACTGTGTGACTCCCTCTGTCACACTATAGCTTCCACACTGAGATTGTGTGTGTATACATGTGTGTATGTATGCATGTGTGTATGTGTGTATATTCATGTGTGTGCATGTGTGTACACATGTGTGTGTGTACATGTGTGTGTACGTGTGTGTATGTGTATGTGTTAGTTTGGTTGGTTTTCATTTTGTTTTTTGTTTTTGTTTTGTTTTATGGGGGAGGTTGCAAGGGCAGAAGGCAGATATGAAGGGACAGGAAGACCGATAGGATTAGACTGCATGATGTGAAGGACACAAAGAATCAATCAACCAATCAATCAATAAATAAATGTGAATATTGTCAAGAAAGATACTGCTAGACTTTACACTATGTGCACACACAGAATATAGAACAGCAACTTCATAAATCAAAGCCCAATTGTAGTGTATTCATTGTTGTGGGATAAATCAGCCATGTTGGAAATGCAATCTAAAAATTGTTGAGCATAAAAACATTAACTTCCAAAAACTGTATTCAGGAATATAATGTGTGTGTGTGTGTGTGTGTGTGTGTGTGTGTATTTAATAGAAAGGGGGACCTGAACTTCAAAGAGGGCAAGGAGGGGTATATGGGAGGGTTTGTAGGGAGAAAAGGGAATACATGATCTCATCATATTATAATTCCAAAACTAAAAGAAAAATTCTCATACATACAAGCACACCTGTTGACACAGACGCACACACACACACCACACAAGCACATGCATGTGCGCGCGCACACACAGCCACTGCTGCTAGGATTTTATTCTACCCTAGTGCTGCTGTTCGTAGATCCTGAGTTCGGTTTGCTTTCCCTGCTGCTGAAAGAGCTAATAGGAAGGAAGCAAATCACAGCCACCATGAGCAGATGGTTTATTGAGAGTCTAAGACACCCACCCCCCCACACACACACACACATACACAGCACGTGGAGTCAGACTTTCCACAAGTGAAGAGAGGATTTAGAAACTGAAACCCACTTCTTCCTGGAGGACTGGGGATTTAGGGTTTTGGTGGCCTGGCAAAGGTCCTCCTCCCCTCTTTTGGATTGGCCAGCTTTTAAAAAGTAGATTGACTCACAGCACATGCCAGCTTAAACTCAGGGCAGAGCCTGCCTAGGGCATCTGAGGGTGTGTCAGGAAAGGAAGTTCGTGGTGGGTGTGAAGGAAAGGAAGCACACAAAATCTTTTTCTGGCTTTAAAAGAAGCCAGAAGTGTGTTGCTGCTACTTGTTTATGGCCTTTTCCCTTTCCTGTCTGCCTGTCGGAGTCCTATTTGCCTCCTAGATCCTCTCTCTAGGAGACTTCAAATTGAGAGGGCACTGAAATTACAGCAATCACACCTCTTCTCAAACACAAGTGAAAAACAGCATTTTTTTCTGGTTATAAAATTTGAAACTGAGTCTTCCAGGGGAATAAACAACATTTTTTTTTTTTTTGTGACTGGTGAGTTAGGGGAACTTTGGATAATTAAAGTATTCTGCATCCATCTGTCCTCCAGGACGCTGAACGTTATAGTAACAAGGTACTCACTGAAAGAGCAGCCGTTAGTGCTCCCGGGTTTTCTTTGGTAAACTCTCACATCCAAAACTTAGCAGCATGCGGTACTTTAGTGAAGAAGAATGCCTGGGAGATGGTTTCATTCTCTACGCTCAGAGGATTGCCCTTTATCTTGCTCACTGACCCAGGAGAGTCAGCGCAGGCCATGTAGGTCATAAGGTGCCTCTCAGAAGTGAGTCCTGCCTTCCACCTCTAATAACTTGGACGGTCTCAACTGTTCAGTCCGGCTTTCTAAAGTCAGGTGACACCAGGGGTACAGATGAGACTCAGTGACTGAGAGATGCCGAAGTTTATCCAAATGAGCGTTGGATTTCCTACTGTAACCCTGTTTCTCCATCAGTAAAAAAGTCATCTGCGCATTGCATTTCTGTGGACTTCTGAGAATTCACTTAATTAGGTTATCAAATAGTGTCTGAGAGAACACGGTCTGTGGAGACTTTGAGCCCCCCATCCCAGTCCCTTTACTAGTTTGCCGAGGGCTAGAGATCCTTTTCTTGTTGGGAAGACAGATGTGGAATGAGGTTGTGGCAGCATTATATTTTTGAATAGTCATTACTGAGATTTTCCATATTAAAGGGCAACATTGTCACATAGGAAGACTGTGACCATAGATGGAATTTCCCTATGACAGAGACTCAACGTTGTGAAAGAATGTGACCCAGCCTAGCCTGGTTACCCTAAAATCTGCTTTCAGGATGATGAATATGGAAAGACTTTTCTTTATTCATGTTCATTTGTTTGCACAAACCTTCAGGCTTTACTACTCCTGGGCTATTGATCATCAAAAACTTGGGAGAACTATGTCTAACATGAACCCTGAAGAAGTCATGGAATTCTACTTCCATCAACTTTATCTGCACTTGAAATTTGAGATAATGAAACCACAAAGACCATTGTCTAAAGAGGTTGGTAGTTTAGATATAAAATAATTATAACCAACCTGTTTATCACACATAAGTTCAGACCTTTCCAACAAATGTGTATGATTGGCTAGGAGCTAAGTGGTATCACATTTTCAATATCAAAACCAAAATCCTCTGGTGAGCAGAGAAGATCTCTTTTCTAGGAGAAAATTTTATAGGGAGCATATTTAAAAGACACTGATAAACACGGCGGGCCAAACCTAAGCATTCAAAGAGCATGATCACAATAGAAGTTCTTCTGAGAGTGTTTGGTGCAAACTCTTGAAGCCAAGTCTCCACAATATCAGAACAGAGAACTACCAACATCCTGAGTTGAAGCTGTATTCATCATTATCTATAAGTATCCAGCCTCCAGAAAAGCTGTGTGTACCCATGAGGGTATTTTAATAATTACATGTGGAAAAGAGGTAACATTTTAAAATGTAATTTAATGAACTGATGATTGTGCATGAGCTAGATCTTGTGTTTTCATTCTGCTCTCCAACAAGTGTTACTGGGGATTTTGTTGACTTGTCATAGGGAATAATAAATATCAGCATCATTGGCTTGAGAATTCAGATTCTATTTCTTTGTACAGCTTAGCCTTGCCAGAATGGCATTAATTCAAACAAAGAGAGCAAGGCTCTGCTTGATTAGCCTACATTAAATATAAAATGTAAGAAGAGAGATGGGAGGAGGGACCTTTGACAGGCTGTTAGTGGCAGAGACCCAGGAAGTACCTCTGCAGCACATAGAAAACAGAAGTCCCCGCCTGCCTCCATTTCTCTGTAAAATGACGTTTTCCCCATTTCCTGTCAAGTTTCGGTGTATGATGATTTTGATAGGAGTATGAGAATCGGGCTTTTTATGTTTGAAGACCCGCACGTTAAGCCTTGGAGTGTAGATGTTTATTTTGTCTCATCTTCTTAAATATAGTTGAGCCTAAATCAGCCCTGTTTCATTTCAGACGTGCGTTGGAATCCTCAGTTATAACGGATATTACTTGGATTCTTTTGAGCTCAAGCAGAAGAGCTCGATGAAAAATCAAAATTTGTTTTTGTGATATGTTATGGACTTTAATTTCCTTTTGAATCTGTTTTAGGAAGTTATAAAAAATGTATTTTTTTTTTAAAAAAAAGTATGTGTTACTTTCTCCAATGGGAAACTCTAACAGGAATAGAAGTGAAAAGGAAAGTTGAATACTTATCCTTGCACATATAACATATAACAGACATCCCTACAATGATGACCTTCAACACTGAAAAAGCAAGGAATAATCAGGGGCCTTCAAAGAGGGACATGAATGCCATGTCCAGGCTCCTGTTGCTCGGTGTTTTAAAAGGTTATCATCATGTACTTGTGTATCATGAGTACAAGTTCTTGGGAGGTATAAACCTTACACTAAAATTCCTCTTCCAACTGTTGGCTTCACTTTTACCCAAGCACAAGAGAAACTTCTATGGACCATGACTAAAAGATTAAATTTGGCATCCATTCCATAATACTGACCTTTAGTATGGAGTACCTACTCTATAAAACTAGAAATAATTTAGTTCCATCAAGCTGGTGATGACATTTCCAAATATCATAGAGTTGAGAGAAAACTGAGAACTCATTCTGGCATCTCCTAGCAAGTGTAGGTTGCTTTTTATGAGCCACTCACCCTAGGCATCCACATCATTGCCTGTTTATTTACCGCTGGGTAATACGACTCAATGGTCCACTCTACACTTCCAGGCATCTAGCGCAACCAGTGGCACACAGCAGAGCCACCCTTAGTCCCTCTCCTCAAAACCTCCCTTCCCACAAATCCCAAATTAATACTAACTTCTGCTCAGCCCACTCTCTCACACGACCTAACACCACATACACCCTCACACAGCCTTTCTTTCAAGTGATTTGTTCAAAGAAACAGTCATAGAGAGTCCTTGAAGGGCTACATTTCAAGATTTATTCTGTTTGCTACTTCTGTGCTCGCTCGGGTCAACAGCTGCTGGCCTCTACATTAGCACTGGATTTGGTGGTTTCTTCCAGCTGTTCTTAGGAACACAGAGTATCAGCAGCTGTCTCCTTACAGCATTTTGGATCAACATGCAAGATGTTGTATGTGTATCTGGACTAGCTAGCTATTTCCTAAGTCATCTCAAGTACCATGTCAATGCCACCATTGCTGACTGGTGTAAGGATTAGTGACAGTGGAGATTACAGGGGTTTATGTCTCTTCTAGAGAAAGGATCTGCTTAAGACAAAACAGATCCTAGTATCTTGCTGTATTATAGCTCTTCCCAAATTTTCCAGAAATATTCCACTCACAGCAGATGAGAAAGGATATATGACATCCGAGGTTTTGACACATAACCCGAAGCTGTGCAAATTTCGGAAACTTGACAAGCACATATTTCTTTGATGTCTCATAGTTTAACCACAAAAACGGCTATATTTGAAATACATTGAATAATACATCTATGATTTTCTTCATAAAGAATGCCTCTCTCCACACCTTAACCCTTTAATCTTTTAGTGAGAATAACATTGCTAATATAGGGATTCTGGTTCATCTTTTATTTTGCTGCCTAAGAAAATTTTGTTTATCACTCCAAAAATGAAGATAAAGTTGAAAGGGAGGAAGCAATATCTATGCTACACACACAAAATAGCTTGCTTCCTTTTTTCGTCTCTGTCTTTCTCTTTCTTTCTTCCTTCTTTCCTTCCTTCCTTTCTTCTTTCCTGTCTGTCTGTCTTGTCTTCCTTTCCTTTCTTTTTTATATTTTGGTACTGTGGATTGAATCTGTTTCAGCAAGCACTCTAACACTGATCTAACCCTAACCCTATGTAGGTATTTTTTTGTCTTTAATAAAGGTCTCACTAAATTTCCTAGGTAAGCCTTGACCTTGCAATCTTCCTGCCTCAGCCTCCTGAGTAGCTGGGATTACAGTCCTGGGTTAAATCTTACCAAGTGATTACTTTGTATCAAGAGTTATGGGAAACCTTTGGCAAGCAATATCTTTTTCTTAAAAGAACATTATCAGTTAGGATCAATAGTATCCTCATTTCATGGATGAACTGAATGAGTTTCAAAGATTTCAAAAAAAATTACAAGTTATACATTGTGATTTATAAAATTGAGGATTTTGTGTGACCCCTATCAGTGGTGGAAATTATTCATTTGTGTTTTTTTTTCATTCTTCATTACAAGAGGATCTAACAATTTCCTATCACGGATCCCAGTAGGGCAAGGCACCTAGAAACTCAAGATGTTCTTGAATCTATTAACAGAGACTCTTCACCATGAGACAAGCCGGATGTTACCAAGAAGGCTATATAAACACAAAACTGAAAGAATTATTTAATGCCCAAATAAACTTGTCTGTTCTTTTTCTACATTCATTTTACCAAGTTCTGGATAAATGTTATTTCATAAGTAAACTCTCTTTTTCATCCCTATAGAGCACATAGTTCATGCCAGTTATAACAGAACCCATGCTCCAAGACACATGCTCTAGGAAGGTTGACTGTCACTCTTCCTGATGACAGCGCAGCTCTGTTCTCTTTGTGCCCTAAAGCAGGAGCCAGTCCTGACTTCTCTTATGTCTCTGATGTAACCTGTTCCTTTAAAGTCTCTCACTCTACTTCCATCAGCCTTCTCCAGGCAAAACATAAATTTCCAATAACTAAGAAACTAAGCCAAAGTTG
This sequence comes from Microtus oregoni, assembly GCF_018167655.1. Lineage (NCBI taxonomy): Eukaryota > Metazoa > Chordata > Mammalia > Rodentia > Cricetidae > Microtus > Microtus oregoni. The sequence continues at coordinate 37,135,824 of NW_024543060.1, read as the reverse complement.
AAGTAGATCTTAATTATTTCTTCCTAGAAAACTGAGGGACCTGTGCAAACCAGAGCTCAAGAGTACACAGAGCAACCGTTCCATGAACCACAAACTAGATGAGAAAACTAACTGTAAGGAGTCATTAATTTATACCTACATTGGGTTAAGAATAAAAAGGTCTTCTCTCAGGTCTTTGTTCTTTATTGAGCCAAGAGCTGCTTTACTGACCTACTTTAAGTCGGTAGCATCTGTATTCCCAACATGCCTCTGCAAGAAGGGTTCACTTCAGCAGTCTGCCAGTGCCTTTTGTAAGGCTTTGGCTGACACCATAAGTCAGCATTCAAGACCTTACATGAGGGTCATCCCAGGAAATTTCCATTTTAAATCTCCTTCCAAAAAGATGTTTTTTGTGTCCCTCATTTGGGAAACGAAAGCTACATCACATGTTGCCCCTTTACATTGCTTGCCAGCGATTCTGAGCTCAATCAGAGGCCCAAAGGAGGCAAGCAATGGATTTCAGGTACTTGCCGCTGTCTTTCTTTTTATTTTTACTTAAAATAAACATCTCTTTTTTTCCATTATACATACTAATCCAAATTCCCTTCTCCCCTCCTCCCATTTCCTCCACGTTCTCTCCCACCCCACCCCCATCCACTCCTCAGAGAGGGTAAGGCACATTGCTTTGAGGAAGGCCCAAGGCCCTCCCTGCTATATCTAGGCTGAGCAAAGTATCATCCAAGAGAATAGGTTCCCAAAAAGCAAGTACGTGCAGTAGAAATAAATCCTGGTGCCACTGCCAATGGCCCCACAGTCTGCCCCAGCCATACAACTGTCAACCACATTCAGAGGGACAATTTGGCCTTATGCTTGCTCCTTCCCAGTCCGGCTAGAGTTGGTAGGCTCCCATTACCTCAGGTAAACTGTTTCAGTGGGTGTACTCAAATGGTCTTGACCTCTTTGCTCATATTCTCATTCCTCCCACTCTTCAGCTGGACTTTGGGAGCTCAGTCCAGTGCTCCGATGTGGGTGTCTGCCTGTTTCCATCAGTTGCTGGATGAAGGTTCTATGAAGGATATTGAAGATATCCATCAGTCTGACTACAGGACAAGTCAAGATCAGGCCCCCTCTCCTCTATTGCTTAGAGGCTTATCTGGGGTCATCCTTGTGGATTCCTGGGGATTTCTCTAGAGCCAGGTTTCTTGCTAACTCTATAATGGCTCCCTCAATCAAGATATCTTTCCTTGCTCTCATCACTGTCCTTCCTCCTTCTTGACTATCCCATTCCCTCTCTCCTATTGTTTCAGCAATCATCCACCCTTAGAACACAATTGGTTGTCTTCTGTTTCAAAAATACTTGACATCTTCCATGGAACAGCCAAGATCTAAAGGTAATTATTTCAGATGACCTCCAAAGTGATGCAAAGTAGAGTTGAGAGCCACTTGAGAGCTATTTTTACTTTGATTTTACTTCAGGTGTTTTATTTGTGCCCTAACTTATATATCTCAACTCACACTCTTTTTAAAGGTGGCAATATGTAAGTGCTTAAATCATCATCTTTACAGTAATAACTAGATCTACCTCTAAGGAGCCGTTCTTGGCCTTGCCTATTGTTTAGTATCACATGGGAGGTTCTAGGAGTCCTGAAACCCACTCTTTGCCTTAAACCAATTGAGTCACCATCACTAAGCATAAGTTTGGAACACTGGCCATGTTTAAGGCTCACCAGCTGATTTCTGTTCAGCTGAAGCTAGTTTCCCATGCTCTCTTCCCAATCACCAGGATCTAGGCCCAGTCTAAACAGATCAAGCTTGACTTGAGTTTCCAGTCAAAGTTTCTGCTGGTCCTTGTTGGCTCCTACAAACTTAACATCTGGATACAATACAAGCTGGTTCCAGAGACACTTGCCTACCTCACCCTGAAGCTCCAACCATTCAGAGAATATTTCCCAAAGTACAGAAACTGTTCCTCCTCCAGTCTCTCAAAGCCTGACTAGTTACATTCAAGGATACTCACATACTAACATTATGCTTATTCTAATTAATCTCTATGAAAGATAACTCTTTCCATCCTCCTTTTTTTGTATTTTCTTTTCTTTTTTTTGTTTTTTGTTTGTTTGTTTGTTTTGTTTTGTTTTTCGAGACAGGGTTTCTCTGTAGCTTTGGAGCCTATCCTGGCACTAACTCTTGTAGACCAGGCTGGCCTTGAACTCACAGAGATCCACCTGCCTATGCCTCCCGAGTGCTGGGATTAAAGGCGTGCGCCACCACCGCCCGGTTTGTATTTTATTTTCTAAATTTATATTTTCCAGGAAATTTTTCCAGGTATTTTTTTTGGCTAAGTGTGCATTAATTGGCAAATCAGTTTTGATATTCTCTTCGTTAGTCAGCGTCTTTATGAGATCCATAGTCAAGGTTTCTAATTGAATTGCTAGGCACAGTGGCACACTTCTGTAATCTCAGATACTGGTGAGGCTAAGTCAAGAGAATCGTGAGTTCAAGGCTAGCCCAGCTACTTAGCATGACATTGTTTCAATTTTTTTTTCTAAATTATTCACAACTGGGTATCAGATTATTATGATCTATCAATAGGGCCAGCAGGCAAAAGCACTTGCCACCAAGTCTGAGGACCTAAGTTTGATCTATGAAACCCACGTGGTAAAAAGAAAGAACAAATTCCCACCTTTTCACCTTTCACCTCAACATAGACAGGCACACACACAAAAATAAATAAATACATAAATACATAATATGATGATGAAATAAAAAGGAGGGTTATATAGTTTTTATACTCTTTAGCTGATGTTGACCCAATTGCATAGGCTTCTTTGTAATGTCAAACTACTGCAGAACATGTACTCTGAGCTAATTGCTCTCTGGCCAATTTTTTTTCTTCCAGAAAAGTGCGGACTTGTACTTTCTTGGGGTTAGGAAGGAAGTGAGAGAAAGGGAAAGAAGACAACATTCTTCACCCTGACTACATCAGTGTTGCTGTCTGGTTGAAATACTCACTATGGCTCTTCAAGACAATCTGAAGGACTATATGACAAAGAGGCTCAAAATGAAACACTTTTTAAAAAATTTCTCTTCTTCCTTATAAATCCCTGCCTGTACTGAGACCGGCTTTCCTCAAATCTCACCTGGGCCTGTCTTCTCTTTTCCTCTGTACAATCACACATGGTCCCCTTTTGTTCCATAAATGCTCCACATGCCCTTGTCCGAAATCAAGGCATATTTGTCTCCCAACAAGTAAATCTCAAGGATTCATTTCTCTCTTTCACTTATTCCAAGAAGCAAGACCCAAATCTCCCTTGTTTCCCACACTACCTATAGACTTGCATTCTCCTGCATTTTGTTATAAATAAACAAACAGAGAAACCCCTTTGGGGAGACTGTCAGCCTTCTCTATATTTAAAAAAGCACTTCTCTACTGGGGCAAAATCTACAGCCCACCCAAGCTGGAGGCAGGGAGAGCGGCATCCTCTCTCACAGGATGCTTCTGCTTTGTGAGGTAGAAATGTGACCTCTCTCCTTCCGAGCTGGCCTCTCCTGGCAGTCTCCATTCTGAGCAATTTAGAGCAGGCTGGTTTAGAACCTGTACCAAATGTGAAGAGATTAGCCTTCAACATCCTTTCCCCAGTTCCATCTTCAAAAGCGGAGTTAGGAAGTAAAAATGGTGATGCTCTACTCTTCCCTGGGAAGATACGCTAGCCTTTGTGTAGGATATGGGTAGAGGTGGGGGTGTTCCAAAGGAGTCCTGTCTTTTTATCTGTATGTACCCAGATTGAAGCTTCTACCACGGTTGTTAGCTAGAGGAGAAGAGGCAGATCACAGATCCAATGTCCAAAACACACTGACATTGCTAAGACCAGGCTTGAAGAAATGAGGCTTCATTTACTGGATACCCTTATACTGTTTCCGGATATCTTATTTTATTTGATTTCCTTATGTTTACTTTAAATTATGATTTTTACTAGTTAGGACTGCTTCTCAGGGGAGTGGACCTGTGGCGCTTCTAACACTGCGATTATGGAAACCATTGACATTAAACCATCTTGATTCATAACAAAGATTCTTGTGTGGATTTTCAGGGGAGATCATAATTTGCTTCCTTGAAGACCCTTAAACTTGTGTTCAAAATCTCCCATAATGCTGATACTATATACCAAGAATAGAGGACAAGTGCCCTTCATCACATTAAAAGTAAATATGTCCTGTCTGTCCTTTCCACAGAGAAATAAATGCCTTCTCTTACTACATCACATAACCAAATATTTAAATTCTCTCCACAACAAAGAAACTCAAGAAGGATTTGGGACTCTACTACTAGACATAAAACTGGCAGGGAATAATAAACTGCAACTCTTCTCTTTCTCTCCCCATCCCTCTCTCCCTTCTCTCCCTCCCCCCCCCCCCATCTCCTGCTCTCTCTCTGGATTGGTTTTGGTTTTGGCTTTTCATATTCTGCATCATCAGTTCTGTAGTTATTTTGGCCTTACCATGTTTGCTAAATGTTAGTCTTCCCATCTAGAAAGCAACCTCCATGGAGAAAGGAACAATTTTGCTCCCTGTAAACAGCATACAAGGTGTGCACAGAATGCAAACAGACAATGTTATAGTAAGAACTGCTCTCAGCACATTGGTATGCCTGCATATTCAAAATATTGTTCACTAAGAAATGATGCTAATGAATAGATAAGTTTAAAGTAGATTTAAAACATGGCCATTGCAGGGGTGAATATAAATATAAAATCTCTGTCAAGGGTCTGAATTGTTCCACACTGTCTGACTCACCATCCTTCCTCTCCCAGACTCCAGCTAATGCCAAGATTAGCTTTGAAATAAAAAGTTTCATAACAAAAGCATGGGAAGAGAAGGGAACACACATTCATTTACTTAGGGGATGGTAATGGTCCCTTTTTTCGTTGCTATGACAAAATACCTGACCAAAGCAAAAGAAGGCTTCTTCTGACTCGCTGTATAAGAAAGGATGATGTCTACTATGGTGGAGAAGGCATGGCAACAGGAGCATGATACCGCTGACACTGGGTCCAATCAGGAAGCAGAGAGAGAAAAGCGCTGGTGCTCACGGCCCTTTGTCCTTCTCGATCAGTCTGCCCCAGACCATGAAACACTGTGGTCTACAGTGCTGAGCCTTCCCTCCAAGTTAGCTCTTTATGGAAATGCCTTCATATACACCGTGAGGGATGTGTTTCCAGGGTGGTTTTAAATCTAGTCAGGCTGAGTCAAAGATGACCTTTACAGCGCTATTACAATCATCGTGCACTGATCACGCAGACTCACCTATGCTGAGACTGTCTGCAGACTGGATCCATTTTTCCCATAATGAGCTTCCTTTTTTGATCTATGCTTCAGTTCCTAGGCTTTGTATTGACCCAGACTTTCAGAACTGACATTATAACAAGATTTGTTGTGTGAATTTCTACATGCAGATCATCCCTAGAGCCATTTACTTCAGTTTTTATTCAACCTGATTTCCTTAGGAATGAATAGCCCTGTTCTAAGGGCCTGACATACGAAGTTACCAATATTGAACCTATGTTTCACTATTGCCATATTCTGTCTTCTGAGATTACAGCATGCCCTTTTGTTTAGGAATTATTAGATTACTTTCTCAACACTGAGACTCAGCCGAGTCCCTAGAAAGTTCCTGACATGCATTAGAAGCAATATACATCATCCCCAGGGTTATTTTTATGTGCTTATATTTCTTAGCATCTGAAAGGTGGCAATTGGAAACATAAAAGAAAGTAATGAATATTAAAATATTAAACAAGTGGCATAACGTAGTATTCGTTTTTACTATTTAACTTATTTGTGTCTAGAAATGTTGAATTTTGAAAGGAAGGGAGGAAAGAAAGGAAGGGAGAGGAGGAAGAGGAAGTAAAGGAGAGGGGAGATATACGGAGATTCTTAATAAAGTGAGAGCTAAGAAAGAGAAACTATAAAGTTAAACTGGGTATATGACAGCAAGCACAAACCATGCGCACCTGCTGTAGAATTCTTGGGGTGATGCTTAAAACGATGCCAAACTTGCTTCAGCTCTAACTTTTTCAAGGCGCACAAATCTTGTTTTCCTTCCCTGAGATACAATGCTTTGGTTTCTGTTCTTAATCCAAAGGTGACCACAAGCTGCTAAAGTCAGATCAGTCCAATCTCCCAGCAGATATTACAGAATTCACCTAGACAGGGTCAAAATCAAAGGATTTTCCATAGTACCAACTCAAACATTACAAAGGCATGGACAGTGTCATCAACCAATGTTAACTCCTAGTATGAAAACAGTAACCAAAAAATTATAGGCGAACTCTCCATAATAGCATTTTGCTGTAAGAAAAATACAATAAGAATGATTTAACACTTTAGAAGCCCCACAAATCACAAAGCAAAATTACTTACAATAAAAATCACAAGCCAAATAATTTTATATAAAAATTATACAAAGGTCTCCAGCTTTTAAAAGCTTTGGCATATTTAAGAAGTTCAATTTCTTACTGCTTTAATTAACTTCACCTCTAAAATCTAAACTTTTGTATGATTTTTATTTTTAATATATGTTGGTTGTTTATATCCTAAAGCAATGAACAGATCATCAAACTTGTAAATGTTACTGAGAATTGCATTATAAAATTTTGCAATGAATAATTGAAATGATCTACCACCGCATAGCATGTTGCTTATATTGAAGTGAATTTCGCATTTGTCTATTTATTCTAATAAAACTTTAGAATTTCAGTAAGTCAATGAGGAAACAATTAACTAAATTTGAGGGCTAATAGAACTTGCCAAAATTCCATTTGTTCCAACAGTGGAGGCTGCTGAAGCAGAGACCTGTGAAGACCACACTCTTCACCCATGTCCACCACCTCCGAGCTCTTTGTTTGCAGCCCTCAACCCTTTCTCGTCACTCCTTGACCCTATGCTGAAAGATATGCTTTCAAAAGGATCCCCAAGACTTCATAACCATACAGTGTTATTCTAGGACGCTACAAAAATGCTCAAGGGAAGAGTGTTCCTTACCAAGGTAATTGGTAACTCAGCTTGGGTATTGAGAGTGAAGTTCTGTGGTAGTGTGCCAACCTGGCACTCGGGAGGCCTTGTGTCTGATATCCAGAAAAATAAACCAGGTATTCCAGGAGTCATTTCGGGGATTTGTGGGCTCGGCAATTAACACACTACTTCAAATCACCTTCCTTTATCTGACACAATCTCTGATCCTAAGCCTGTAATTCCCATTTACATATTACTTACCTACCTGTAGCACTCAAGGAGGTGCCCTGTTGGACAGAGTAAACAAATCTAATATAAAAGCTTTTTATAAATACATTAAAAGAAATCAGCTGGGTTTTTTTTTCACCATATGAAGTATGTCGTGAGTCCACTGGAGTCTGAGTCTTGGTAGTTTTACCTTATAAATCCCTTGTGCTGTATTAAGAACTCTACCTTCCTAAATTCGTTAGACTCTTTGCCAAGCACATGAAATCTTGGGAGTCACACTTAAAGCACCTTCCAACACAATACCTACAATAGTATACAAAAGTCCCTTCTGCTGTAGGATGCTCACGACATCAGACTCTCCATACTATTATTTATAGACTGTTAAAAAAAAATCTATTAGGTCTTTTCGATGAAATTTACTGGCAGACTCCACTCCTTCTGACATGGAAAAATAAAATCTTTCTATTCCACAGGTTTCTCTGACAAGTAAACGAATTCTGACAGTACCTCAACTGCCCCTATGCCGTTGCTGGACCATGAATTGTTAGCCAGAACTGAGCCCTGCGGAGAGAAATGCAAGTACTAGCGCGGAAGACCGAAGGAGCAGATCTTTGTCTTCCGGCCAGACTCTGAGGGCCTCCAAACAACACCTCTTCCCCATCGGAGTTTTAAACATACTGAGAATTAGATACGACTGTCATCTGGTGTTGTTATCTTTTTTTAAAAGTAATTTTTTAATCGATTCTTTGAGAATTTCAGATTATAAACCCCAATCCCAATCCAGCTCATTTCCCAGTCCCTTCATATCTGCCCCTCACCCCATACTGTAGCATTTCCCTCAAAAGAAAATTTAAAAACTACTAGTTAAAAACAAAACAAAGCAAAGAAAGAAACAAACAGAAAAAAAAAAAAAACACTTTGCCACCTCTCCCCACTCTTCACTCCTAGTGGCGTTTGGAGCTAGTGTGTCACGCGGTGTACCCTTTTGTCCCCTCCACTTGCAAAAGCTCATTGTAATGAGTTGTTGGTCAGGTTCAAGGCCTCTGGCTTCTGGTCCACCACCATCACTGGACCGGCAGTGAAACTCCTCCTGTATGTAACGCTGTTGCCCAGAGTAATGAAGATCCCTCAGCCATGGTTCCACAGATCACAATGAATGCATCTGTAGGTTGCTTTTGATAGGATAGCCACTTTCACAATACTCGTCCTCTGAATCCATGCTTCCAGTGGTCCCTTCATCTTCTGATACCTTCTTTAGTCCATTTCTTCAGTGTTTTAACCTTTCCTAGATTAGGTTTGTTCTAAGATTTTGTTTATTGTTTTTCTCGTTCTAAGACTATTGTAAAGAAGATTGTTTCCCTGATTTTTCCCATTTTTCTTTGGTATATAGAAAGGCTACTAAATTTGGCGTATTAATTTTGTAACTGTCACTTTGCTGAAAGTGCTATCCGTTTTAGAAGTGTTCTGGAGCAATGTTTGGGGTCTGTTATGTAGAGAATCATGCCATCTCTACACAGGAATACTTTGACTGCTTTGTTTCCTCTCTGTGTCCCTTTTATTTTCTTCTCTTGCCTTATTGCTCTAGCTGGGACTTCAAGCCTTATATTGAATACAAATGGGTGAAGTAGATACACTTGTTCCTTTTCTGACCTTGTAGGGGATGCTTTTATGTTTTCTCCATTTAACATGAAGTTGGCTATTGGTTTGTCATAGATAGCTTTATAATGTTGACATATGTAGTTTTCCCAGAGTTTTATCACAAAAGGATATTGACTTTGTTAAAGAACATTTCGGCATAAGTTGAAATAATCATGTAATTTTTGCCTTTGAGTTAATTTTTGTGGTGAATTACATTTATTGATTTGTTGAATCATTCCTGCATCCCTGGAATAAGGTCAATTTGATCATGGTCAATGATCTTTTGGATATGTTCTTAACTAGAATTTGATCTCCTTGATAGAGAAACACAAGGAAAATTGTCCAACTCTACTCTAAGAACTCAACATCAAGACGCTCCAGATAACTAACTTATTGTGGCTTCTGTTCCGACTCTACTCTAAGAACTCAACATCAAGATGCTCCAGATAGCTTATTGTGGCTTCTGTTCTGACTCTACTCTAAGAACTCAACATCAAGACGCTCCAGATAACTTATTGTGGCTTCTGTTAAACTGTCTGCTTGTGCAAAACCCCTTCAAGCTAATCACTTATGTTAATTTCTGTTAAACTGCTTGCTTTTGAGAAGATCCCCTGCAGCTGTCAAGTGAGATGCTTAGAAGATAGGTTTACCTCTAAATACCCCATGTTCTGGAAACTGGGTAACACCTGGGTCCCCAATACCTGAATGTAGTGCTAACCAGCTAGAATAAAAATTTTCAATCACCTATAAATTGTATCTGAGTGATCATCTCTGGTAGGCGCCCTGTAACACTACCATCAGGAAGACTGACATGAATTTACAAATATATTCAAGATTGATTCATAAGGGCAATAGAGTAAATTAGATAAAATATATCTGCATTTTATAAACACAAAGTTATTCACATTAATATCAGTTTTCTAAAATTATAGATTTTAAAATTCACTTAGGATAGTAAATTATACAGACAATCCAATAAAGTATACCAGACAGTACTATTTTTTGCACACTTACTCAAGTTGGACAGAAGGATAAAATTATTTAAAATATACTAATGAGAAAACCTAATTAATCCCATATTTGCACACACGATTTTACAGTTAAAGACATGAAATATAAAAAAATGAAGACCTTCCATAGGTTTACGAGTCACTGTGGGCACACGTTTCTCATGGTCTCACAGGAGCGTCCATGGCTCCCAGTGTCAGCTCAGGAGGGAGAAGTGGCTGTGAGATTGCTCTCTATCTCTTGTCTCCACAGTCTTAACAAAGATCACCCAACTCCTCCTCCAGTCTCTCCTGAAATGTGTTCCTAAATCCATTCACTTTATCTCCTGATTCCTCTATGGCTGAGCACGCAACCTCAAAAATAGATTTTGACTGACCCAAACTTTCTGTCTATTAAAAATCCCCATTACTATAAATCCAAAGTCTGGAAACTCAGGACAGCTTATTTTGCATTTAGCTCACGTACTATGTTAAAACTGGAGTGGTAAACCCTTCTTCTTGCCATTTCTGGCTCAATGCTTATAGTAACCCTGATTATTTCTGTATACAAAGGAAGATTTTTTTGAATTAGTAGGTATAAGAGTTTATACTGCACGTACTGGCTTTGTGGGAGCCTAAGCAGTTTGAATGCTCACCTTACGAGACCTGGATAGAGGTGGGCAGTCCTTGGGCTTCCCACAGGTCAGGGAACCCTGATTGCTCTTCGAGCAGATGAGGGAGGGGGACTTGATCGGGGGAGGGGGAGGGAAATGGGAAGCGGTTGTGGGGACGAGGCAGAAATCCTTAATAAATAAATAAATTAAAAAAAAGAGTTTATCTGAAATGCAATGTCGGATCTAAAATTTTTATTACACCTATTAGTTAGCACAAACATTTTATCTATGACTTTTAAAATAGGAGCCAAAAATATTAGAACGAAATCAAGAAGCATCAGATCAGGTATTAAAGAAGTACAAGGGTGCTGGAGAGACAGATCAGTGGCGGTTAAGAGTGCTGGCTGTTCTCACAGAGCAGGGTTTTGACTCCCAGCACCCACAGGACAGCTCACAGCTGTCTGCAAATCCAGTTCCTGAGGATCGGAAACCCAATTCTGGCCTCCAGGGCCTTCCAACATGACTCACGTGGTGCACAGACATAGCATGAGGGCAAAACACCAAATCATATAAAAATGAATAAAATTTAAAAGACAAATAAACAAAGTGCCAATGAAATAATGCTTTATTAACAACAAAAACAAAAAAGACAGCAAAACCAATGCATTGTTAATTAGAAAGAACTCAAAAGGTTTGCCATTTGCAGAACGGGGCTGAAGTCAGCTGTATCTGTCTGCCATGGTTATCCTCAGAAAAGAGGGAGAATCTCCTAAGACTGATGTAGGTGGGCCTCGTTCTTCACTTTATTAGTGGTTTACGTTGAAATGCTACCTGCATCTGTGGTGTTGATGTTAGGGGACCCTGCTTTGATTCCTAAAAGGATCTACGATTTATTACCATTACTGCTAACTGCTATGATTTACGAAAACATTGCAGATTTTGGACTGTCTAGGCCTAAACCAGTCTGGCTCATACAGGAAGATGGAGTTTACAGTTTAAGGGGAGCAACAGCTGTTGGATGTCCCAGGGAGGGAAATGAGGACAAAACACAAACTTCTGGTGACCATGCATGCAAACAAGGTAAACCATGGAGGCTGTGACTCATTTCTCTTCCAAGTAAACTCTGCAGCTCTGGGCCCTCGAATTCTGGGTTAAATATTTAAATGCACCTTTAATTACACCATGCCTGAACATCAAAATGTAAATGCTCTCAGCCTGCCACAGAGAAACACTAACCCCAAAAATAACTTTGTTAGTGGCTTTTAAAAGACAGAGATCGGGCAGTGAGCCTTTGAAAATAAATACTGCATGTATCAAATTATCTAATTAGTTTAGGCGAGCCAGGGATGTGTTTGAGAGACCAAAATTATAAAAATGTTGGATTTGCTGAATAATTTGGAGAGAGGATCAACTTGGTTTTGTTTTGTTGTTTGGTCGTTAATAGTGAATTCTGATAAGACTTGGGATGTTAATAGTGTTTCTGTGTATTCTGATGAGACTTGGGATGGTCTTTAATATACAACCAAGGAACTTTTCATTCTAATTGATAAATAAATAGAGGAGCTGGGATTAAACACCTTCAAAATATTATCTTTCCTTTCTATTTTTACATTAGTCTTTTACTTTTCCATTCATCTTTCAAAAACTTGAAGAGAAATAAAAAACATGAGAAAAGAAAGACAGAGGGCTAAAAGGAAGGAAAAGAAGAGCAAAATAGGGAGAGACGAAGGGAGGGAAGGAGGGAGGGAGGAAGGGAGGGAGGAAGGGAGGAGAGAAAAGAAGGAAGGGAGATAGGAAAGGAGGAAGGATGAAAGAAGGGAAGAAAGGAAGGGTTGCAGGAGAAGGGAAGGAAAGAAAGAAGGAAGGAAAGAAGATATAGAGGGAGGGAGGAAAGAAGGAAGGAGTGAAGAAAGAAAGGAGAGAAGGAAAGAATGAAGAGAGGGAGGGAGGAAAAAAGAAGGGAGACAGCAGAAGGGAAGCAGGGGAAAGTAGTGATAACATAGTGGACAAGGCAGAGGAACTGGGGTTGTGGGGGTATAAGCAACAGTAACTGATTCTAGCTAAATTAAAGACAATCTAGGAAATTATTATTGCATTCATAGTGGGTAGTTCACAGTATTGTGAGTAAAACTTAAACCCCAAGGTTATACAGGATGGAAATAAAAGAAACTATCAACTAGCAGAAAACATCCAGATAGAGGTAGTCAGTCCAGTAAAATAGCTTGTCCCTCCACCAGGGTAACCCGGATATAAATATGAAGTACAGAGGCAGCCCACCTAGTTTGGGCTAATGTCCTACCCCTTGGCTACTGAGGACCCATATGCATTATGTCCATGGGGAAATTTGGAGAAAGGAGATGACAGTACTAGTGAAGGAACTGATGGAGAATAAGAAACAGTTGAAGAATAGTCAACTTGAGCAGGGAAGGGAAGTATTGAGCTCTTTGAATTCTGTGCACAGCCATGAATAAAGCTCATTTATTAGGCTTTCACTTGTTTGTCTGAGGTTATGAGTTGGGAAATTGTTGGTGCAGATGATGGAAAAGTAAATGCTTCTCTAGAAACAGACTAACTAGATGATGCAATTAAAATTAGTAGGATTCAGATTCAAATGATTTTATTACTTTAATATTTTAAAAATTGACTGAAAAATGATAAGAATGTTTTCTAAATTCTACTAAAATTATGATCTCTGCTTTCATGCTTGAAATATTCTTGGAAAATTCTAAATGTTTTTTTTCCAAAATCCAGTTTCTCCTATGAAATTTTTTAAAAAGAAACTTTCATGATGATAAGAACCTACTGTGTGCTCTGCTCCAGCACAGGTCTAAAGGCAACAAGAACAATCGGTGGAGTCAAAAGAAGCCATTTCACTGGGCGGTGGTGGCGCATGCCTTTAATCCCAGCACTGGGAAGGCAGAGGCAGGCAGATCTCTGTGAGTTCAAGGCTAGCCTGGTCTACAAGAGCTAGTTCTAGGACAGGCTCCAAAGATACAGAGAAACCCTGTTAAAAAAAGAAAGAAAGAAAGAAAGAAAGAAAGAAAGAAAGAAAGAAAGAAAAGAAAGCCATTTCTCTTATTATTTATTACAGCAATAGAAAGCTAACTAGCATGGATAGGAATAATATTATTGCTCACCCCGCAGGAATTTAATGAGAAAAATGTAACATGCATGCCATGGTGCCTAGCCTGTTGTAAGCATTGTACTTATTAAAATTAGTAATAATAGATCACAAGACTAAAGATCGTACTTAAGACTGGAGAACTGTGTTTTGCATAGCTAGCCACTTAACATTTGCGCTCATATAAAATAGAGGCTGAGCATAAGAACACATCGTGTAAACTTCCCGCCCAGTTCTCCTAGCCTTGAGCACAGCAGATGGTTCTAACGTCAACAATGAGCGTGCTCACAGATTGTCCCCAGTAATCATTTAAAGGTAGTTACAGGACTTGCTTCCCTGTGGGAACCAGACAACTCCAGCTCTCCTTCATATTGATTCTGCTCCTCACTTCCCCATCTCTCTTACACACACACACACACAGACACACACACACACACACACACACACACACACAAAACAATATTCCTCTGAAGCAGTAAAAATGAAAAGGAGCCATTGAGAAGAATGAATGAGACAGCAGAGCCAAGGGAGAGGGGGAACCAAATAAGGAAGAGGAGAGGAAGAAAAATAAAAAGAGAAGAGAAATAGGGGGGAAATGATGAAAATTTCTGGGGACCAAAGGTGCTGAGCTTTACCACTTTCTACCAATCCCTTCCTTTCCCCGCTGATAATAACACAATTTATAACCAAAGGCAATTAACAGCAAGTGCTAACACCCTTCAAATTCTTCCAGATGGTCAGAGCACTACACTCGTAAGACCACAGATTTCTTAAATCTAAAGTCCCTTTTCCTCAACACCCTTCTCTTTCTGTATATTTCAAGTAAGAACCGAAGCGCTTAGAGTGTTTGATTTGAAAAATGAGTGTCGTCTGACACAGTGGAGTCCCGTCTTTGACTCCAGCAGTCATCAGAAGGAGTGTGGCTAGTGTAGTTTATAGAGCTTGGCAGCCATAAAGCCAAGCCATTGTTAAATCAGAACAATAGCTACATTAATCCCCTGAACAAGTTGGTATTAGATTCAGCCATTTAGACGGACAGGAACTAACAGGTTACTGACTGTATTTGGCTTGGAAAGAAGAATCTGAAAATTAATTTTCAACCGGCAGAATAAAGGAAGATTCCATCCAGCTTTATTTAGTTATGCCCCAATGTCCTTTTCTGAGAAGGGAACAAGACGTGTCTGTAATCATGACTTTATTAGCTTTCCAAAGGAAATTTAAGATTAACTGGGAGATTTATTATTTACTGCAGAACATTCATAACAAATTCTGCAAGGAAACAATTGCAAAATAAGCCAATAAGCACAGTCAAAACTAATTATCAAAACACAGTAGCAAAAAGTGCCCAGCACATGGGTTTGCAGGAGTTTGCATGGCTGGATCCTGAAGAGCCATCCGGTCGCTTCACTGTGTGCATCTCCAGGACTGGAGGTGCTGTGTCTTGTCATCACAACACAAAAAGAATTCTGTTAAATGGTTTAAAATGTTTGACAAGCTCATTACAAAGCTATCCAAAGAAGGCTTCGCTTCCCTTCCCTTCCAGGGATTAGAGTCTGGAAGCCAACCCTCAACACTGCCCTTTGTCAGTGATTCAGGCCACATTAGCAAAAGAAAGCTTCTTACAGAGAGACCAGACTGAAGGGCCCTCTGAAGGGAACACTGGGGGCTTTGTTGCTGCTCCTTCACACGTAGCTAATGGACGGTTCATTGAGGGAAGGGGGTTCTTCCTTGTCTCTCAGCCCTTGCTGTCAATTCTAAGGGCTGAAATTTGGTTTTAAAAAACAATTATTTCCTGCCTTCATCATGTTAAGGTAGCCATCTAATCAGATCGCGAAAGGCTAATTCTTTGATTTCTAACTAATGGGAAGGACTCAGCTAGTATAAAAGTCTTTGACTCAAGTGTGCCCACCTGGGAGAAGCCTCAGGCCAAATTACTGCACAAAAAACCAAATACTCAAAGTTTTAGAAAATGGCCATTTGGCTCCAAATGACTATTTCTCCACACAATGAGAAAAGATTCAAGGATGGAGTCTTAGGCCAATTCTCCTTTTCCGACCTCACCCCTTTCATTTGGCGTGGAATTATGTCCAAGGAGGCTTGTTTCTGAAAATTAACCCTATCTCTCCCTTTGCTTATGTTTTCATGATTATTCATGTCTTTTCATTTTCTGCGTCGGTTTCCAGCAACTAACCCCTGAACAAGAAAATATCACTACTTGTGGTCCTGTGAAAGAATCCCTGCTGGAAAGATTGTGGTAGGATCCAATCTGCCAGTTAGTTGGTTCTAGCGGGTTTTCTCACATCCGAAAGCAGAAATGGGCATACTATCTCTGAATTGCATGCTACTTCTAATCTGAAGGCCTATTGTGTTAGTTCCCACCGTGGCAACAGCCTGCCTCTGCCATCAAAGCAGCTACATCATCGCCAGTTGTCTTTCCACTGTCAGCTACGCGACATGGGCACCCCTTTAAAGTGCCCATCAGGCCGGACGGTGGTGGCGCACGCCTTTAATCCCAGCATTCGGGAGGCAAAGGCAGGCAGATCTCTGTGAGTTCGAGGCCAACCTGGTCTACAAGAGCTAGTTCCAGGACAGGCTTCAAAGCAACACAGAGAAACCTTGTCTTGAAATTAAAAAGAAAAAAAAGTGTCCATCAGGTACAGCTCACTCTCTTGCCTCTTGTCTCTCTGGCCTCTCTTCTTCCTCTTGTTATCTTCCCTGTTCTCTGCACCTGCCCCTTTCATGTCGCCACTCCAACACAGCCTTTCACTCCTTCACTCTCCCTATAAACCTCTTGCATTAACACTTCTGCATGTGGCAGGTTTGCTTAGTGGCATATCTTGGCAGAGCCCACTGAAAGGTACCCACTTCTCCTTTCTTTTTTTATCCTTACAGAGGTGCCGAGACTCACCAGGCTCTCCTGGTGTTTGGTCCAGCCACACCAGGATCCCACCGCACCTGCTCCACCTGGAACGGATTCACTCTCTTAGATCTGCAACAGATTTGCTTTCTCCTTCACCAATGGCTTGGCCTTCCATTCAGAACCGACAACTGGGTTTCTCGCATGGCTACCTGATGTAGGATTCTCCTCTATGGCTTTGTGGTAGCAGCATTGTCTCAGGTGGGCTCTGTTTGCTAGAAGCATGCAGGGGCATGATTCTTTTAAGAGAAGGCTTCCTGACTCAACAGTAGCAGCAAAATCTATGAAGCTCCTTTAAGAAGGCTTCCTGGTTTATGATACTTGCTTGAACAACTCTTACTCTTTCCAGAGGTCTGGCTACAGAGCATTATGCTTTTTTAGATATACAGAGATATATTCCAGATAGATAGTTATTCTTCAAACCTCTCAAAGACTAACAGAATATGGCATTTAAAATGTTTTAAAAACTTAGAACTTTACATGGCACACATCTGTTCCTGGTAGCACCCATTACTTCAAGAGGAAGATGGGCATTGAAGAGGCTCCTCGTGGAGTTTGTTAGCCATTTCAGCAAGAAACTACTCTTGCCTGAACTGCTTGACTGGACTTGCAGGACCCACAGAAAAATGACTGCTAAAGTTGCCTAAAGAAGATGAGACAATCCTTCGAGGTTCCTGTTCCATGAAAGAGTCTGCCAGACATTCTGCAGGACACAGAAGAAAGCAACTGATGGACTTTGCCATTACAAGGCAGAACAGATCTTCAAATTTCTTGCTTCATGGGAAAAGTCTGCTGGATACTATGGGCCTGTAGGCTGCAGATAGATGCTCCAATGTTACAGAAGAACTTTGAGTGACTGTCCAGGCAGCAAGATGTCTCTGTCAATCTAGAGTTTTGAAGTTGCCTACAATGTACTTCCTGTTAACTTAGATAGTATTATATCCTTCTGGAGTCTTTGATGGAGTTGAATAATATATAGTTATAATTTTTCTTAGTTATGATAAAAGATAAAGTAGATATAAATATTATAACTATAATTTTTGTTTGATAACTGTTTTGTTGTATGTAATTTTGCTATATTAAAGTTTAAACCTTTCTTTTTATTTTTTAGACCGAAAAGAGGAGGTGATGTGGGATTTCCTCTGTATGCTGTGAATATGTTTGACCAATAGTTTAACAGAATATAGCCAAGCTGGAAGAGATATATAGAGCGAGTAAGCAGAGACACCATGTAGCCACCAGAGGAGAAAGACATGAGTTGCCAGTTGAAACCTTGCCGGTAGGCCACAAACCTCATGGTAAAACATAAAATAATAGAAATTGGTTAATTTAAAATATAAGAGCTAGGTAGCAATACACTTAAGCCCCGGGAATGAATGAATGTCTTCCCCCAACAGCTACCTACTTCTGACTATTGCCCAGGATGTGAAGCTTTGTTTTTAAGCACATGGCTCACTCTCTGGATTTTTTTCGAGGTCCTGGTACCAGGTGACTGTGTCTCATTCAGGCTCTTAGCCCTTGGCCCCTGATGCACTGAATAGCCTGTGCCTGCTTTGCTTGGTCCTCCTCTGAGTTCCTGGGGATACCCGAGGTTCTCAGGTTCTGGCCTTCTCTCTGCTTCATCCATGGGAACTGTGCGTACATTTCCTTGCTGCCATTGAAAAAATATGAGAGGTCTCATATTTTAGAGAACCTATGACCACTCCTTGCAAATCAAATCTGGCCTGTGTATACCTCAGGCCTGGCAGTCAGGGAACTGAAAAAGAATTCTCTACTTTCTTTTCTTTGTTCCAAGACCTGCTTGTTTCTGTCTGCCCTCTCTCTCTAAACTTTGTAAATGTCTGATCTGTATGTTTGCTGCAATGCAGGAGTCAGAGAGAGGGAGGCCAGCTTCATCTTGCTTAGCATACCTGTTGTCCCCTGCAGTATCCACTGATCTACCCCTCATTGAGGTATGTAGGAGCATTTGTCTACCCTGCATTACTCTCCTTGTGGACATCTTCTCTCCTGCTCACTCCCCTATCCCAGGAGCCTAGAAGAGCCACAGTTTAAGTTTAAGTGCCTGCTGCACTCTCTGGGTGGCTCTGGCTCCTTTAGCCTACTGACCCATGTGGACACTTCCCTTCTCTTTGGCTCCTTCCTGGTTTTTTTCACTTTGCAGCCAGCCTGAAAACCCACTACACCATCTCTCGGTTCCTGCCTACAGCCCTGCAGCTCACTTTCACTTCCAACTTCCTCTTGGAACTTAGAGGCACACACACGCACAGTGTTCCACTTTGTGACTCTCTCTCTCTACCTCCATGGACTCGGATTTTATTATAGCATCCTAGCCTCTGTAGAAATCAATGGCCAAAATTTGCAAACTTGGCCTCCAAATTCGCACCAATCATTAGCAACTGCTACAGCCACAAACAAAGTCTCGCCAAATGTCTTAAACCTAAGCTTGCTCTGCTACACTTCCGGAGTCCCTTACCTCTGAGACTCTACTTCCCCACTCCTAAAAATCGTTTATTTCTATGATGTTTTTGCACTCTTCTCTCACAAAAAATAATAATAGCTTAAGATTATGTTGTAAACTCTTATCTCAGGATTCGTAAATTGCTTGCTTAATGGATATGGTTCAAAATCTGTAAATTTTGTAACAAAATTTGGCTTTAAACTTATAACAAAAGACTTATAATTAAAATTCTATACCTTTTTTGTGTGTGTATGTGTACATGAGTGTGTGTGTAATTCAACTCCTGTTTAAGAAGCACGTGTGTGTGTGTGTGTGTGTGTGTGTGTGTACATTTATGTGACTTGGCTTTAAATCTATGTATGTGTGAATGTAAACTGAATTTAACTCTGCATGTATGTATATAATATATCTTGGATTCAACTCTGTGTATATTTGCATGTAATTAGATTCAACTATTGCTTATGAAAACATATTTTAGATAGCAACCATGTGGCTCTCCTCCATCTTGATTGGTAACCTCATCAGGATGTAGGTGGCCACATGGTTGGCAGCCATCTTTTGTTGGAGTATATATCATGTGACACTTCTAAGTCCTAATGAGCTCTCTGTTCATTGTACCTCCTTTTAGACTAATGACAAGTCTCAAAAATTTTGGTTTGGTATGGATTTTTGTATGATGATAGAAATGTAAGGTTTTATTTGTTAAAGCATACAGTTTATGTCATTCAACTCTAGTTTAGAATATACTCTATATGGTGATAAAAATTTTAAAGTTATAAAGGACTATTCAAATTAACAGAAGCTGATTTAGAGATCTACACCTAAGTACTTATGTCTCTACATATGTCTGATAAATAAGGTATTAGATAAATAAGATTTATAGATTCCTAGGGTCTATTAAGTTCACCATAATTTGGTCTAGCTTCATCTTTGCTCACTCTAAGCTTTATCTATTTGATGAAATGTCTGGTCCTTTTCCTCAGATTAGGCTTTTGGGCAGTAATCCCATGGATGTCAAGAGAAGTGCTGGCCTCTGGGCTCCCTAAGTCCCTGCTCACAGGCTACCTTTTCTCCTGTTCCCATATGGCCCTGGGGATCTTTCCCCTGTCGCTTTTCCTTGCCTTCTCAGGAGACAGCCTTAGCAGCTTGGAACAAACTTGTTCCATTTTTACCCACAGAACAACTATTTTGGTTTCTTTACTGAGCCCATTATCTATGATTAAAAGGATTTATTTTGGTACTAGAAAGGCTTCAATTCAAAATCATTATTTTAAAGGCTAAACCTAAGAGGGATGGAACACAAAGTCCTAGTCTTATAAAAGCTACTAACTTATTATAAATAGTTAAGGATAACTAAGAAATGCAAGTTAATGGTCAGTCGCCTTAAAAAGAGTGGAACTCGAAGCCCTCGTCTTATGAGAGCTGCTAATTTATTATAGACTGTTAAAAAAACACAAGCTAATAGTTATAAGTGATCAAATTATTTAACTGTAGGCATGCTAAGTCCTAATATAATTAATTACAAGGTCCACTGTATACGTTTCCAAATTCAGGGTTTTGTTGTGCCAGCAGCTGTTTTTGGTTAACCATTCAGAGTCTTAATATTAATTACAAATGCTCAGTCAATAGATCAGGCTTGTTACTAGCTAACTCTTACATTTAATGTAACCCATAATTTTTATCTATGTTTTTGCCACATAGCCAGGTACCTTTTGTCAGTATGGCACACACATCTTGCTTCTCTCTGCATCTGTTGGTGACTCCTGACTTTACCCTTCTTCCTCCTAATGTTCCACTAGTCTGGCTTTCCCACCTAACCTTATTCTTCTCAGTTATTGGTCAGTTAGCTTCTTTATTAAACCAGTCAGAGAAATACATATTCACAGTGTACGGAAGGATTATTCCACAGCATTTCCCTTTTTCTGTCTAACTAAAAATGAAGGTTTTAATCTTAAAACAGTAAATCTATATATAACTAAACAGTTATTAAGTAAAAAATACAGTCATAATATCCAGCTCATTTGCATTTGGCAAATTTAGAGAAAATACTCTATTATTTATCTTATCTTTGTAAGTCTAAAGTTTTATACCTAATATCATTGCAAAGGAAACTTTAATGATGACTATCTAGTCTTCAGTTCCATCAAAGACTCTAGAATGGTAAAATGGTATCTAATGCCAGGGACAATATCAGGGTGCCTAGATTGTCACCCTATGTTCTCCTGTGGCATTGGAACATACAACTTTGGCCTATATCCCTTGCTCAACTCTCTTAAGGGTTTGCCTAAGATTTCAGGGTCATTTTTTTAAAATATTTTAAGCCAGTGAACATTTGAAAGTGCTTAGAAAACAAATTTGATGCAGAATTCGACATTTAAATTCTTCCCCTAAACAGGGTTAACTCATTAAACTGAAATTTGATGTAAAATTCAATAACCACTCTTCTTTGCAGTGTCTTCCATGGTATTTTCTCTCTGCAATGGAAAGGGAGCCGCGGCCCCACATGCAATCCACAGGAATCCAAGAAATAACTTCAGTCTTTTAAGGACTTCAGCGCTGATACAAAACAGATCATTGGACAGACCGTGAAATAATTCCAGGACTACCCAGTAGGAAGCACAGTTGAAGTTTATTAATAATGTTTTAGTGCTAGATTTTAATCACAAGGTTAAGAGAAAGAAAAGTGTTCAGAAAGAAAGATATTCCCAAAAGCATAGTGTGTGCTTCTTTGAAAAGAGTGGTGATTACGTGTATCTCTCAAGTGACATCTCCGGGGTTACTAGGAAACTTTCTTCCCTCTCTTCTTTTCTTTTCTTCGTTTCTGAACATATAAATGAGATTATAGGGCAGCTTCTGAAGTGCCTTGAGGAGAATTACAATCTGATGGGATAAAAGCAGGAGCCGCTAAATTGTCTGAGGAGATCTAGGATGGCCTTGTACTGTAAATTATCTGTCTGCTGAGTATTCTAGGAAACTGCAAGTTTACAGCTGGGGGGTCATTTAAGCAAATGTATATTATGCTGGAATTTTTGTTGTTGTTTTAGAATTACATTCATGCACGTAATATACTTTGATCAAGTCCACCCCTTATTCCCCCCCCCCCCACACACACACACCCCAAATCCTCTCCATCCTCCACACCACTGTTTCCTCCCAATTTAGAGTGCTCCGACTCAGAGCTTCCTGCATGTGCCTGGGTGCAGGACCATTAGTGGAGCCTGGGTAGTCTGCCCGGGTTGTACACCAGGGGATAACTGGCTCCCTCTCTTCCCAGCAGCCATCAAGCACCAGAGCTCCTCAGCTAAGGGTGCGACTTTGTCTGAGTTTATCTGGTCCTGGTCTTATGAAGTCACAACTGCTGTCAGTTCATCCATGCAACGCTTGTTGAATCCGGATAATAAATGTTTGTTCTCTCTCTCTCTCTCTCTCTCTCTCTCTCTCCTCTCTCTGTTTCTCTGTCTCTGTCTCTGTCTCTGTCTCTCTCTCTCTCTCTCTGTGTGTGTGTGTGTGTGTGTGTGTGTGTGTGTGTGTGTGTGTGTGTGATGAGTGTGGTATGTTTTTTTTTTTTTTGGAAGATAGGTCTTTTTTGTTATTTTGTCTTTTTTTTTTTTTCACTAGGAACTGAGAACTTAACCCAAGCCCTTGAGCTTGCTAGGCATGCACTCTACTACTGAGCTAAATCCCCAGCCCACACTTTCTTATTCCTGCCAGGCAAAAAGTTTCCACCATATTCCAAGGCAAGGGGTTTCTTTTCCTTCCCATGTCCCCTTAATTTCCCTGTCTTTCTACCCTGCTTTTCCCATTGCAACTGTTTTAATATTTAATTAATTTGTTCAGTTATAATGAGTGGATCTGTAATCAATCGCTAAGGAGCCTTTACAACAGACTCTTGCTAACACATAGCTCAACTGATGGGAACTGAAGTGAGTTGTAGAGCATCAAGTAGCCTGCTTGCTACCCCGCATATGCAGTGGTCAGCACATTCAGAAAACTAATGGAGAGTGGCAGCAGGACCACAAGTCACTGTAAGTGGAAAGCAGTTAGGGATTTAAGATATCTTTAATAGACTGCACAAGATATTGGATACTGTCCAAAAAGGACCTGAAGTTTCCATAATGAGTGCAAAGATTGTTCACCTCATGAAAGACCAGAGGCAGGGGGAGAAAACAGAGACCAGAATAACCTTTGAGTGTGTGTCCTTTCGGCCCTGTGTCCTCCAGTTAGCACCTACTTCCTGAGGTTTCCACACCTCAAAATAGCACCATCAACTAGAGACCAGAGAACTATCATATATGAGCCTGCTGGGACAGTTCATCCTCAGATCCTAACAAGACAGGGCCGTTTTGAAAACAAAGAACAAAGACAAAATTAGAATCATCCAAATTTGAAATTTTTGATTCTGCCCCCACCTCACCTCTCTGTCCCCTGTGTGTGTGTGTGTGTGTGTGTGTGTGTGTGTGCGTGCGCGCGAACTAGGTTTATTGATATAAAAGTTTTTCTAGGTATTTCAGGCTAGCTTTGAAATGTCTATATAATGGAAGTTGGCACTAAAATCGAGAACTTCATATTCCAGTCCACAAAGTCTGGATTACAGATATGTGCCACCATACCTGGCTTATAAGGCTGCAGTATTAATAGAGTTTTATTGGCATAACAATAAGCATATGAATCAAGAGCAAATCACATATAGAAATAAGCACTTATATATACAGTCAATGGCCTTCAACAGATGTGTTAAGGAGACTCAATGAAGCAAAGTTTGACACTGTTTTTGATATGTGCAATGGCTACAATAATATATCTCCCAAAAGAAAGATACATGATTTAGTGCTTATCTCATATCACACACACAAATTAACTCAGAATAAAACAGATATAAAATATAAAAACTATAAAAGCTAAAGAAAAAAGAAACTGCCTGGAATAAGGAAAGTCCTGGTGATCCTAGGTTAGACCAAAATTTCTAAGGTAGAACACTGGAAATGTGGTCATTGAGTTAATAACAAACACACACACATGCATGCATCCATACACACACATATGCATACGCACGCTATATTTGTTCTTTCAAAACATTATTAATGAGGGCTAATTAAGAACTAATCAGCAGTTAGTAAAACTTTGAAGATGAGTAATACCTGAATTTGTCTTCTTAGATTTTAAGATCTCTCCTATCCTTTACCTAAATATATGGTGTGATGTGGTGAGTGGAAAGTTAGGAAGTACGTGTGGGATGTGGGGAGGGGACAGACATATATCTCAGGCTGATCTCTCATAAAGTGAGGTGGACACAGAACATATTGCTCAGAGGATAAAAGGCTTTCTAAAAACAGACGTGCCCAGATGTATATAAAAGGGTAGGGGAATGGCCTGCTGCCTGGACGTGGGACCATAAAGTTCTGTACTGTGCAATGATCATTTTCAAAGCAAGGAATAGCAAAGAACGCCAACTATTGCCAGTAGATAGGGCAAGTGTTTCAAACAAACCAGAACTTTGCAGTTAGCCTGTTTAATTTTGTGACCTGTTCATTGCCTTATAGGAATAGCTAAGGCAGTGAAATACTTTTAGGCAAGAAATTTTAAGCAGGAGATTCACGCAGCCAGTCAGATTGACACTGAAGTCACTGACGTGAAGAGTTTGACTCAGAGAGAAAGCTCTGGGCAAGTTTTCTCCTCAGACTTGCCTGTGAGGAGAGAAGAAATTGACTACAACTGAGTTTCCTAAGGGACACTGCCCTTCAACATAGGATGTAGTCACTTACATAGCAACCTACATAGGATCTAGTCACTTCCATAGCAACCTGCATAGAATCTAGTCACTTCCATAGCAACCTGCATAGGATCTAGTCACTTCCATAGCAACCTGCATAGGATCTAGTCACTTACATAGCAACCTACATATGATCTAGTCACTTACATAGCAACCTACACCTACACTTAAGCTTCCTCACAGATGTCAGAGGCTAAACTTTTTCAGTGATCCCAGGGGCTGGGATCAGCTGAGTATGGATAAATGTGTGATCAGACATGGGTTTATGATATAATTACAGCATGAAATGCTCATTTTAATCGGAACGTGGTCCACATTTCCCTGAGACCTATCTGAAACTATCCAACTGATTTGTCCGTTCTCTCTCTCCCAGCCCAATGCTACAAGAGTCTTAAGTGACCATCAGGAAATTACTGTTGTTGATAAGATTTATTATGAAAGTTAAATTCGGATAGAACAAGCAGGGGAACTGGCCTACAAAAGGCCTTTCTTCTGTGCACCCCCCCTCCACAGCTCGACAGAAGACAGAGTTCCTCTGCATCAAAGAATCAAAGAATCCTGGAGCAACCGAGGAAAGAGTTTCCTTTTGTTTTTGTTCAAAACAGTCCTAGTAAACCAGCCCTAGGCTACAAATCTCCTAGTCATAAATAATTGCTGTGGTGTGCAGGGAGATGCTAGTGCCTGGGGCAGTCGCTAAAGTCAGAGCAGAAGAAGACCAGAGACTCACAAAAGTGTGATGATAAACTTGTCTCCAGATCCAAAAAGTTTGTTGTGGATACCTTATGGAGAGAGGAAGACTGGGCCAGGGAAAGGGGTAAGGGCTGTGAACTCACACTGCTGAGTTCATGTTCCTTCCTCACAAGTAACTATGTGGGGTTATGAAAATCACACAACCTCAATCAGTGAGTTCCACATATGCACGGCAGGGAGGAATGGACCTTCTTGTATGGACATCCTGAAATTTACTGATTTCCCATTCTCTATTCTATAGTACCTTATAGAGGAGGAAGTCTTTAACTCTTGGGTCTATGTTAGCCTCATTACCATTAAATTAACTGACTCCATAGTATTCCCTACAGAATTCTGTCACTCAATGCTCTTCCATTGGGGAAGGAAGATACTATAGCCCTAGAATTTCCCCTGCTGCTATAATACTCAGGCTTACTATCCTATGCCATCTTACTAAATAGGGACTAACAAAACACCCAGATAAATCGTGTGTGTGTGTGTGTGTGTGTGTGTGTGTGTGTGTGTGTGTTGTGCTGGAACTGAACTGAGGGTCTTGTAAATGCTAGGCAAGTCTCTTCTACCATGTTGTACTCTAGCGCCAGACAGACCCCTCAAACTCTGACCCATTCTGCCCTCACTCCACCTGTCTTAATAAATGTGATATGGCTTTTTCTTTGAGATTTTTCTGTTTGATAAAGTTAGGTAAATGTTAGCTCGCCACATTAGCCATTAGAACTGTCTATAACAATGACAGCCATTCAATTTATTAGAAGAAAAAAAAAGGTTGATGATAATAAAATAAGATAAAATAATTTCAATAAAAAAGTTCGTTTTAAACAGTTGCTCCAACTCTGTATTTGCCTTTTATTTCATTGAATATAGAATTAATAAAGATAGGGCATCTTCATGTAAAAACTGTACTAGCAAGAAGACTAAACACATTTAAGATTCCATGGCCTTTTTTGGAAAAGTAGCTCCAGTATTTACATCAGCCCAACTCTTGCCCACTAAATACTTCTACATTTCTAACGTACTATGTGCTTAGGAATATATATTTATCTTTGGGTGATATTTTCTGTGACTTGATATATCACATCGACTCTCTTTCTACACCACAGAATAGTTCCATGAACAAATGCCCACCATAAAATGAAGGCCGAGGTTAGTCTTCTGATCTATTAAGATTTTGCATCTAAAAAACAAAGCAAAAGAAGGAATTCAAACTTTGTTTCTTCCAGGCACCAGAAATAATCTGGGAGCATTTAAAGAAAAAAAAAAGCATGTTCCTAGTTATGGAACATAAAAAACAAAGGAGGAGTTTGCTTTCCTTTTCTATTTGAGATTAAATCAAATAATTTAGGTAATGTCTATATTAGTTCTATGTGTTGCTTGTCTCCACCAAACGCTGTAGGTAATTGCTAGATCTCAGCATCACTTTGTATATTGAAAGCAATCTAAACACTGCACTTCCCAAGTCAAACTTTACCTTTACTGTAAGATACATGTCTGGTTCTTCAGAAAAAAAAAAAAAAATCCCTGCATCAAAAGTTTACTTTTCAAAGCAAGGGATTTTTTGATGATTACATGAACACTTCTCCTGTCCCTTGGAAACATTTCACAATGCTACGGGCTGTGACAGAGAGGGCTTAGCTGTTCTCCAGAGCTCTTCTTTTCCCTTGTCTACTGAGAAGCGCCTGTTCTGCCAGAGACCTCATTTTCTAATCCTTCCCTTTCATCTGCATATGGGCATGTACCTGACTTGCCCAGGTAGGTAGGGTAGTGTAGTTCTGAAGTCGATGAGCTTTCCTACCCACAGGAAATCTCTTTCCCTGTTAGATGCCATCCGAGTTTGCTTCTCTGTGGTTGTGGTAATCACTAACCAAAAGCAGCTTATGGAAGGAAAGGGCTTGTTTGGTTACAAGTAAATCACTGTCATTGAGGTAAGTCAGAGCAGGAACTCAAGCAGGAGTGTAAAGCAGAAATATGGAGGGATACTGCTTACAGGCTACCTTCCTTTCCTGGGCTTGTTCAGCAGCTTTATGTATACAGCGGAGGCTAACCTGCCCTGAGATGGGACCGCCCCCAGTGGGCTGGGCCCTCCCACCGCCCTCCCACATCAAACTGTCATCAAGAAAGAGTCCTATAGACACGCCCACAGGCCAATAGGATGGAGGCAAAGCCTCAACTGATATTCTCTCTTCCAGGTGGTGTCTAGATTTGTGATAAAGTGACAAAATCACAAAGGCAGCCATGAACCCTTGCCCCAGGAGTTCGGACCCCATATTGCAAAGCGCCCTCTGCTCTCGCTCCATAGCATGCTGATCCTATGTTCATTTTACTCAGTGAAGTTTGGGGGTTCGTGTTTTAGAGTGGTCAGTGTTATCATAACTAATACACAGTGGGCACTCAAAGTAAATTAAGTACAGAATCTACCAATTATAGTAGTCATCGGATAAAGGACAACTAACAAAAAGAACTAGTAAGATCAAAGACGTTGGCTGGGGCCTCAGATGAAGAGAATTTGTGCTTGTTTATTTTGTTACTTTCGTTTGGGGAGTATAATTTTGAATTCCCGATTATTGAAAATCAGTCCCCCCCCCCCATGTAATAAACCAATCAAACTAAATTATTAAATCCAGGTTTAATGAACAAAGCAAAGCAACTCCTGAATGATGTTCAGGAGGGCAGGAGAGGAATCACATGGCAAATATGGCTACCAGGTCTTAAGCAGCCTATTGGCATGGTCTTGAGCAACCCTAAGGAAGGGCTGAATTTTGGTGGGCTTTCTCAGGGGTGGAATTTAAAGAGGGCAGCTCCAGGTGAGGGACTGCTGCTTGGTGTACTGAGGGTGGAGTTTGGAACAGGAGAAGTGAGACCTGAGAATGAAATAAGGCCTCACGCTAGAGATCACAAGCAGAAACAGTATCTTGGCATTCCACAGCGGCTTCATCGAGTGTCTTTCTGTAGATATTTATTAGATTTATCATCAATTAGTGATTCTACTTGAATTGGTTGAAAATAGTTGGGTTACCTCTGAGCTAAGATCTTTGAAAAAAAGAAGTGGGAATGAAGAGAAAGGACGGAAAAATTAGGGAACGAGACATGAGGTGCCCTGGAGGGAGACACACAGTAGCTAAAGGCTGCTTCCTGGATGGGAGTGTCCAGATTGCAGCTGAGAGACCACGGTGCTTGGGTTATTGGCAGGATCCCTATGCTTATTCTGTGATCTGTAAACACGCTGCTAATCATCCTGCAGGCCTGAAGTAAAAGAGCCTCAGACTGTGTTCATGGGACACCCACCTTGTACCTTTGCCCAGAGTAAAGATGCAGGCCAACATGGGGCCTGAAACAGTAAAATGCGCTATACTGGATGAGTAGAAGTCCAGGATCAACGGATGCTTTTCATGGGCTAGGGGGGAAATTAGGTGCCGTTAAAGGAAGAAAGAAACCACTCTTAATGCTAAGTTAAGAAGTTTTGTTTAAATATGGTATTTATAACAAAATTACCTACAGCATCTCTCCTTTAATAAATAGCATAAAATAATTTGCCTTTCATTATGTTCCCTGCACTGTGTTTATCTGATCTATCAGGTAGATGTAAGCTATTCGACGCAACCACTGAATCACTCTTCCTTAACTGTCTGCAAGGGTCTCCAGACTGGAGCAAGTCAGGTAGGCAAGGTACTTGACATAAAGCTAATGCACTTGACATAATTTCGTTCCTTGGTGATTGACTGTATTTTGTAAGACAGCAGAAGGTTTTAGTGATAAAATACTTACTTGGCCTGTACATACACAAAGCGTCTTAATTAATGCGGATGTATGACAAAGTACATAGAATGCTGCCTTGTGGGAAAATAGCAGAGGGAAATATGAACATAGCATGTTGCCTGTGCTCTTGTCATGCCAGTGCTTGAGCTGCGGAGAAAGTAAAGTTACACACTGGGTGCCTGCCATATGCCAGAGGCTGCGCTGGGCAGCAACATCACCAGAACCGTGTGCAGACTATGAAAAATGGAATAAGTGATAACAAATCCATGGTCATTGTTTGTGACATGATTTCCCCCCTTTACTTAAAACAATACTCTAATCCTTTACCTTCTGGTTATGCTATCCCTGGAGAACAGAATGATTCCTGCATACCTGAGGAATTATGGTCTACACAGTGGCCACTCAGTGAATACATGCTGATCTAATGAGCATGGGATTATCAATGGTAAAAAAAAAAAAAATTTAATTCAAGTGATTCTTGCATTGTTCAGGATTGTAATGCATACTCTTTCCAAATATATGTTCCAGAATCCCAACAGAATAAGTGCATATCGACATAAGTTGTCAAGAGGGTCTCATTATATTCTAACAACAACCCTAACAGATAGCTGGGAAGGGCTAGATGCATATAATGAAAGAGGTATAGTCAGATCAAGATGGCAACCTGTGAAAAGGGATAGTAGTCCTGTGTTTAATATATGTAAGGGAGAGCTCGTGATGGGTAAATTACAAACATACGGCACCCACATGATTTGGAATAACACGAGGCACAAAGGAAGTATCTGACACATGTTTACATTCGCTTTTCTATTTTTTCCACCTTTAAGAGCATTCACATGGTGCGGTTACCCACGTGATCTTCTGTCTTGCAGACATCTGGCTGAATACATCATGATGATGTAATGCATGTTGTGTCTCTCAAAGCGATGTTTCTCCCAAATTCAAGCCCTGTTTAAACAAAGATGACCCTCTCTCTCCATATTAAAATTAAGAGGCAAAGGGAGAGTTTGGGGTATTATAAATGGTTGCCTTCATTGCCAATGTCTGTCTGTAAGAAAGAAACTTTTGCAAGAATTGAACCATGAGATAGATAATTGCTAAATGAGGTCCATTTCTCTAGAGAATGAAAAAACATGTGGTTCATTTGATTACCTTGGAAGGAAAGACACACCAAGCAGTGAACTGGCCAAAGTCTGGTCCACTCACTCCAGACACCCCAAAGACTCTCGCCTTTCTTAGGTTATAAACCTGCCAGAAGCAGTTCCTGCTGTGAAGGATGAGCGGAGAGGAAATTGAAATGTGACTTCCTGTCCTCCACCATTCTTTATTAGGTGTAAGGGCAACTGCCAATAACCTCTCCATGACCCAAGGATTTCTCTTTAGGATTCTATTTTATCTATATAAAGTACGTAAGAATTGAGCCATTGGATTTAATGGCATGTATTAGTTTTTAAAACAACAACAACAACAACTCATGTTTAAGCATAAAATATAAAGTATAAGCATAAAATATCAATATATCCCAATGTATTTATTATACGTGGGAAAATATAAAACATTAAACCGCTTGATGGAAATGGAGCGGTATGGAAGATGCTTGAGTTTATTTTGTCTTAAACTCACAGTCTTAAACTGGCAAGAAAGCCCCTCTCGTGATCTGGCAACATAGTCTTGAAGACAGAAAAAGTGGAAGCCAGCCAGCTTCGGAGCTGATTAACTATTCAGCAGAGAATTTTCGGTGGCTCTGTCAAAAAGCCCTGTCAGTGCATTTAACTCCCAGGACAAAAGGTTGTTGAAATCACACAAAGGATTTTCCCCATTCAAATGCTACAGATGTAATGATATTCACAGAGAAGTTTGCCGGATCTTCAAAGCCAAACAAAGACCCTGTCTACGCATTTTGAGGCTTTAGCTTGCAAGCTGGGCAAGGAACTGATATAAAACAAGTATGAAGAAATCACGTTAGGAATGGAACTACTATTTTTTTACTTCACAGACTTATTTCCAGGCACACATTCAGGAAGAGGGCAAACACTAGGTCCAACAGAAGACTTGCACATTGGTTATCTCACCCCATTGTAAGAAGGGCGCTCTTTGTAGGATGCCTTCAAGGCCTTACTATGCAAACAGTGGGCAAACACTGTTGTGTCAGAATGTTTATAAAGAGAGACTGGCAGTTTAGGAGAACATCTGAAAACTTGCATTCAGGGTCGCCAGATATTCAAATTTGCATAAAGTCAAAGAATATGACTCCATGTACTTAATGATTCTTGGGTAAAACTTTTTCCCTCTCTTGGGCCAAGGAGTACAATGGCTTCAGTCAGTATTAAGTGTGTAATAGGTGTGGGGGAGGCGATGTAACAAGCCAGTTCTCATTCATGGGTGTGAAGTCTACGATCGTCTTCCTGCTCACATTCTGTGCACTGCCTGCAGTGAGAGTATCTAAAGCTCTTATTAGAAATAGCTTGGCTATGTTTAGAAGGAACGCTCCCAGGCTGTGATTTACAGACCCGCAGTTCCATGGTAGCTGGTAGAACAGAGGTAAAGAAGAAAACCCCAAGCAGACTCACCCTGACCTCTGCAGGATCAGACACATCTACAGGTCTAATTCTTGGGCTCTACATAATATAAGCCACTAACAGAAGAAGAAAGAAAATGGAGTCTTTTCGTTAATTTTTCTTAAGCCATAAAATTTTCTTATGTTTTTAGAGGACTAAGTAGAACTTGGGGAAGCTACTTTCTCAAAGTCACAAAGGCAGGTGGGGATAGCCAAGAGCTGGACATGGGCTCTTTATTTCAGTTCTTTCCGATGAGTCTCCCATCTGACACAGGGGCCACCTCTATGAAAGACCTCATGCCTTACAATAATCACCTCCAGTATGATGTGCAGTTGATCAGCTCTGCTGATCCAAACTGCCAGCAACAGACATCCTCTCAATGGTGTCCCCAACAAAATGTTGACTCATCTTCTACTGGAGAGAGGGTCACACCTCATGCAAGACCGTATTCCCCTCACCCACATGAGCATCGCAAATCTAAAGGTGTTTCCAGGTGCTGGAAAAAAACTCTGCTGCTTGAAACCTGTCTCTTTTCTGCCAAAAATAATAAACAATGGCAAGCCATCCTAAAATGTGACTCTTGGGCATTTCTTTTTATTTCTGCAAAACCTTTTATACTTCTTAATACCTCTATTGGGAATACTTCGAATATTTAGTTACAGAAAACTTGATAAATAATTGCATAAGCTATATAGAATATTCTGTTTTATTACTTGGTATTTAAGGGATAAACAGTGTCAGCACATGGCTCATTGGCTCAGTGGTATGCTTTTAAGTATTCTCTTAGCCCCTTGGCTCTGCCGTTTTTACCATCAATATTTATTTTCATCTACTTCTTCATCCTGTTTGAAGGACAACAAACTTATGAAATAGGAGAGATGAAAATGAGAGAATTCTTTTCAAGGAATGGGGGTTCTAACAAACACTTAAACCCTGAATTCCCATGGTAGACCTGGGCCTCTGGAAGAAATAAAATAATCGAGATAAACTACTCAATTAGAGTAGCCTGGCAATAAATCGCTCAGCTCACTTCCCTCTGATTTGAAGACTCCAGTTAAAAACACAACTTTCAGGGATGATTTTCCTGTAGGGAAACAAGGCAGTTAGTGGGCCAGAAGCCTGTAGTCCAATGCAGTCAGGATAAATGAATCAAACAGCAGTGGTTTTGAAGCTCCACAGACCTCAATTCATTTCTAGGCTCTTCTATATATGAGCTGTGTGAGCCTTCATGATTTATTCAACATTTGTTAATGTCTGTTTTTCATCAAGAAAATGGGAACGTCCATAAAGAAGAGAAACTATGTGAAAGTTTGAATAAAAATAGGTTTAGAAAGCAAAAAAGGAGGAACAAAAAGAAAATGTATGTTTCTGTTGTGAAGTTAATATTCTGACTTGTATATTGTATATGAGCTTGCTTACAGTAAATCCATTAAAACTCCATCTGATATTGGATATATTTGGCTATCCTCCTGTATTACTGTCAATCAAATTTCCCCAAATTCTCTGTTCAAGCAACCATGGGCATTTCAAACTGTAGCTGAAATTTCTGGAATATATACATATATATATATATATATATATATATATATATATATATATATATATAATAAGGATATATTTTGTATTTAAAAGCACTTGAATAAGTGCTTCTATCATTGTTTCTGGGTATACAAAGAATGACATCAGCCATCTCCTTGGTTTCCAGCAAATACGCTTTGAGATAGACTCTATAGTCATCAAAGAGAAGCTTGGAGATAATAAAAAATAAAGACACAAGCCAAGCTACAACGCTATGTAAAGTCAGATGAAATTTTTTTGTAACACTCCCTCTTCAAAGAATTTCATTTTCTCTTCTGGAGGCAAATGCAGGCCAAAAGGCTACCTTCCTGCATTCCAGTGACTGACCATGGTCACAGGGAAGCATAGTTGGAAAGTTCTCGCATGGGGTCAACATGACTAAGCATGGAAGGATTGCCACTAAGTGTGACAGAGCACAAAATACTTCTCACTCGTGCTGAAGAACTTTAGCAGATGTCATTCACAGAAGATGGCAATGTAGATCAACTCTAGAATTAAAAGGAAATCTACAAGATGCTATACAAAGTCAAAAATAAAATGGGGAAGTTTGGGGTAATTAATAATACTTGTACATTAGAATCCATTGTTCTACATTTCCAAAATAAATACCATGTCTGCTTTTGGCATATTTAATCAAAATACTCAGATATTAGAGCACAGCGAGAGCCTGGAAAATTGCCTCTTGGTTAGCTGCATAAACTTATTGACCATCTTCTGATTCATTTAAACACCCGATGTATCTCTGCTCACTTCGTGTTGCTATGTCAAGTTAGCTGGGTAAAGTTTTTCAACTTCACTCCAATGAGCAAGGGTTTGCCCCCCCATCTCTTCTTGGTTTTTTTTTTTTTTTTTTTTTTTTGAGACATGCTACCTTAATAAAGCAGGGCCTCTGGGAGACATGACTGGTCCACACGGCATGACAGTGCGATCAGATCTAAACTACAGGTGTGAAAGGTGGACAAATGAACTAACGGGGTGAACAATTTGGGGTGAGCGCTTTGGGGACGCCACCTGCTAAACACTGAAACTTATGGAAACGTTGCTCGCGTGGAGAATGAGGAAGGGTAATGGCAGAGAAGAATTAAGAAATGTAGATGAGCCCACTGGATGGAGATGGTTAACGCAGGGAATACACTCGAGTTCCCAAACTGAGGACAACTGTCTTGTTAGCACTTAATTAGGATGATAGGTCTATCCCTGGTACCCTATCAGGCCTCGTTCTTACTTTTAAATTGTAAGAGTTGGGTTATTAGGCATGGTCTCTTTAATTACCTTTATAGTCACTTGTCCAATAAAACTGATAACAGTCATAGTGTCCTTCAGACTCAAAACATTAACTCTAGCAGCAGCGCAAATGAGTAAGCGGGGGAAGACCTCGTTCACCTCTAATAGGGCTCTTCCACCAGCCCGCTCATCAGCCCTCCGTCCTGCTTATTGCCGTGAGCCCTGAAGAAGGGTAACAATTACATGAATATGAGCAAGGAAGCCTCTACTTTTTGCCTCTTGTGCCTATTAGAACAGCCCAGTCTCACCCCAGCCGTGTGTAATCCACTCAGGATTCTTCTGGGGAAAGGAAGTTTGTCGAGAGCTGGATTCACTTTTCAATACACCATCAACTCCGTGCAGATAGCTTAAACCAAAGTCATTAATTCGTTTGGCCATCGGCATTGTGGAGCTTCAGTTACTGCCACTTCGTTCTAGAACATGGGGACCACAAAAGCTCTTCCTGAATAATCTAATTTAAACTTTATTTCAAGGCAAGTGCAGTCCTTTCTGATCACATAGAATGGAAGGCAATTCATGCTCAACAAGAAAGGGATTCCATGTATCTACTTCAGCATTCACGTCTATGTTTTACTTTTGGCTTGATCGTAAGTCAAATACAAATAACCTAACCATCAAGCTCCCTGTTGGGAGTTGTGGGAAATTAAGTGACTGCAGATCCCCAGCCTCAGGAAATCCACCAGTGGATGACAGACAGGCTAAACGCAGAAAGTTAGGCATGACTAGTTGCATAAAGAACCTGTTTCTCTCCATCCTGAGCTTCCTTGTTCAGATGTGGCCCATCCTATCCTGAGGCCAAGCTGCTAGTTTAAGCTTTTTTCCCCAGCTGCTATTGATTGACATTTCTATTGGCTTATCTCTCAGGCTGTCACTCAGGGCCTTTCCTGCCCCACCCTGTAGCATCCTGGCCCAGGGGAGTTGAGACAAATAAATAAATGAATTAAAGGTGCTTTCGACAGGAAAAACTCCAGGCAGGATCAGAAAGTAGCTGAGATGGCAAATGCTTTCAATATCATCTTATTCTGAGGAAATGAGTAAAGCCATCGTGAGGCTTTTGTTACCTTTGATCTTTTTTCCCCTTCCCACTGCCCTACATTCATGGAAAGGCTCCACAGAGTTTGTTCTTTCTAATGTTCTGGCCAGTCTCACATATCTCTTATAAACTCTACGCCTCTTCCCCACAACTCTAAATAAGGGACAAGATACCACAACATAGAAATAAAGCCCCAGCCCTTGTGTGCCAAATTTTAGTTTTGATGGACACACTAACTGACTTTTGTCACCTATGTAAATAATAACACAATCACCAACTGAGCTCTGTCTGTAATTCTATAATTGGTTGGAGACTATCATTTTCTTGGATAGGATTAATTCTTTGTGTCCAACCACCATCATGGAAAAATACTGAAAGTCTACGCTTAATTGGGAACCTAAAACTTAAGTTCAAACATATCATAACGTCATTAAGAGTAAATCTATTAACCAATTTCCGTGTTAATTCACTATAAAGTGTATCAGGGGAAAGGCATTTCAGATACCTCTCTATCCTATGTGATATATGTGCAATGGCTTTCTTTGTCCATAAACCTCATTCTGTTGTAAACAATGTAGATATGGAACACAGAGGATCCTCAGAGGTCTTTTTAGTTCCCAAGTAAGAAATATATAGTAGATCTGGATATGATAAATGACCTACATTTTTAAATGTTAGATCCCTGGTTTGATATCATAATCTTAAAGTAGGTTAAAAGTCCTCACTTGGAGTAAGGGTTACTAAGATCAGTATACATCCTCAAGACAGCTCTAAGAGTCAGGGTCCCTGGAGCGGAGATGAAGAGACCTTGATAATGGGAATATGTACAGAGCTGAGCAGGGCTGAGTGGTCGGGTGAGGCCCTGTTTAGCAGCCAAAGGAAGCCATTACTATTACTGTAGTTACAGAAGAAATGGGAGGAAATAGGGCTAAGAGAATACAATGGAAACTGGGGAGACTGATGGGAGTCTTCCAGACCAGGGTTATATTTTAGCTACGACAAAGCTATACGAAAGCAGGGCAGAGTGGAGTTGAAACCCATGACTGTATCTCCTCTTACCCTTTGATTTCTTGTCAGGGTCTCTCATCAGTTAAATCAAATCAGGAGCCCACTTCAGGCTAGAATCAGCCTTCTGGGCCCCAAACAAGTAAAAGTATAACAACAGACTGGAAAGAATGACAGAAAGACCCCCAACAAATCCCCCAGAGAAGACAGAAGCTGTTTGTGTGCCCAGGCTTGACATCGCCAAACTCCCAGAAATCACGTAATCAATTATCAAGAGGATTTTAGATTTCTTTTAATTATTTCCAAGTATTTGCATTGCTATTCCAAATTGTTCTGCTCTCTACTGTCTGGGAGAAAGCAGCCATACACTAGAGACAGAAACAGACAGCCAACCTGTCCAGTCTATTGGCAAGCAAACATGGAGAACAAACCTAGCTGAAGGTCTAACTTCGTGGCCTACTGAAACCAGAGCAACAGCTTTGTGCCTTTTCCTTGCTTCTACCAAGATGGACTGAGATTTCAGCATTTAAAATAACATGCACCAGGGCTGGAGAGATGGCTCAGTGGTTAAGAGCATTGCCTGCTCTTCCAAAGGTCCTGAGTTCAATTCCCAGCAACCACATGGTGGCTCACAGCCATCTGTAATGAGATCTGGTGCCCTCTTCTGGCCTGCACACAGGCAGAATATTGTATACATAATAAATAAATAAATATTTAAAAAAAAATAAAATAACATGCACCAAAACCAGTCATCTCTCTTTGCCTAGAAGTGTTCCACCCTGAAGCTTATACACCCGCTACCAGCCAGAATTACCTTTCTTTCCCCTTCCTTTATTTCTACTATGGACATTACAATGGTCGCATCTAAGGGATTTATTGTTAAAGCGCTGTCTTTTGTTTTGTTTTTATTTTTTGACTTTCTGAGACAAGATCTCACCGTGTAGTCTGGGCTAATCTTCAAACGAAGAGCATCCTGACTAAGTCTCCTAAACGCTGGGATTGCCTGTCTGTGCCACACGGCCAGCTCTTACCGGACCACTGATTATATTGATACCTGGAGATTGGCAATACCAGAACCAGTTTTTCCTGATTCCCCACCAATCCCTATCAGTGTGCTTCACTTGCCCCCACCGTTCATTCCCATCACATGGCCTGTGTGATTTCTGGGTCTCATGAGCCATGTTGCATTCTTCCACCCATGCACGGTTTCTCGAGCACCTTGGGCTTGAGAGCATCATCTCCTCCCACTCTCTGGAATGGTCTTTTTTTTTCTCACATCCCCATGGCAAGATTGTTGATTCTTAAATCCTGGACTGGCTAGGAAACTGACAAAGGCCTTCTTTGACGTTTTCTCTTCCATAGGTCCCAACAAGCAAACATTTTAATTTAAAGGAAGCTTAACAAAGTTTTATGGGTGTCTTTTTTCTGGTATTACTGCGTCAAGAGAACAGTCTACACAGTTACCATTTAACAGAAACTGACTTTGCTTTTAGAGTGGTTTTCAAACTTCTCTCTGAAAGAGGTATATGGGAACCTTATGAATTTAGATTTCACTGGGGATCTTTCAATTTTCACACCACCCAAGAATTTTTAAAAAAACAAAAAACAAAAAAACCCTGAGTCTTACATAACCCTAGGCCCTAAATGCTGGCACAATTTATATTCTAGGCAAATAGATTTTTAAAAGCTCTTCCCATCCCTCCTGTGGATTCTAATATACATTCAGGATTAATAATTATTACTGCTTTAAGAAGAATCTTCACCCTTCTGTAGTGGGCATGGAAAACTGTAAGAATATCGGGACTCATGGTGGCCACTGACTTGCATAGTCCCCAGGACGTGGTGGGTGTTCTGTGAATGTTTTTTTCTGGTCTGTGTCCTTCCAGATCCCTCTTTAAAAATGTTCTTGAGGTTTACAAGTTCCTAAAGTAGGTAACATTCTTTTTAGGTTTTGCTTACATTAGTCAATAATACCTAGGCAAAAAACAACTTTAGGAAAGGTGAATCATTTCAAAGTAACGCTGGTTTAATATTTTCCTACCATTCCTGTATACTTACCACCGCCCTACACCTTCCAAGGAATCTTTTGGGGGAAAATTACATTCTTCCATTTCTCCATTGGAACTCTTTACTATGAGAACAGGGTGACTTACGATACAAATATTCACGGAAGTTCTATAAAACCGGTATGGAGTTAGGGACTCTGTATTTCACATCTATAATGTGATGCGTGTACTCTCACCAAGTTCGTGTACAATATCATGTAAAATATGAACCATAGGACACAGAAAATATTCACTCATGGCACATACAAACAAGATAGGAAAGAATGAGCTAAAGACGGCAGCAAAGTCACGTACGCATGAGGTACTTCAGAAATAAATACAGCGGCAAACAAGGCACAGTCCTGGAAAACATCCTGGCGTTTGCCTGTAGAAGTGAGGGTCTAAGAGTCATTGTGTAGGTTTTCTGTGTGGGAAAGAAAGTTGCCTTTCACAGATGTGGAGTGTGCTGACTTACAACACAGCCAATGACCTCAGAGCTCGTGGACACGTGAGGCATGTGGGGTGATTTTTGTGTATTCCGAAGCTGCTAGAGCCAGCTGGGTGTAGTTGGCCATGTTTACCTAGTGTTCCTAAGGATGAAATTTCATGTAAACAGATGTGCACTTTACATCAGACTCAAGCTGTTTATCGGCTCTGCTGGAACGCACTCATATTTTCAAAGTAAGTAGTAAGTGCGGCAGCAGGACTGACGTACTGTGCTGTGTGTGTGGTATGGAATAGTCTTGATCCAAATCTTAAAATACCAAATTTTTATCAAAATACACTCTTGTTTTTTAATGCTTCTAAAGAGAGCTAAAGTAAACTCATAGCACAGGGTTGCAAGCCAAAAACGGGGACTGTTATCTCCTTTTAGAACATAATTAACATGGGCAAATCACTTAGGCTTACTCCATTTATCTTTTAAGTCTTCTAAATGAGGGTGCATGTGTTCTCCTCGTGAGGCAGGGACAGTGCAAAGAACAGACAGTATTTTACAGACCACCGAGACGAAGTCTAGAATTAGCTTTAAGGAACGAAGCTTTATAAAGTTCATAACAAAGTTGCGTTGCTTACGTATCAAAGACCGGGCTATGTCAACATATGTTTGTAATAGCTTAAAAATCAGAGTCTTGAATGAAAGTCAACATTTCTATGTAAAAGACACAGGCCTGTGGTGCATTGTTTAAACACCAACTGCTCCTAATTAATGCGTTTGTGTCCAGCAATGGCCAGCTGTTCATTCAGTATAATCCCCAGCTTGCTCCTATGGCCCTGACGCAAGGAATAAGAGAGAAAATGGCATTACATGTTGCTAGCAATATGGTTATGTAATAGCCTATTGCTGGCAGCATGTTCATGAAACAGCTTCTGGTGTCTTCAAATTCTATTGCTTTCAGATTCATTTTTAAAAGATATTAAAAACTACCTTGTTTGACAGAAAGGTAAACATAACAAAGATGCTTTAAAGGGGATACATTAAAAACAGGTGATTTGAGGAGACGCCTAAAATCTCAGAGTGAACGCCTCCATCT
Organism: Microtus oregoni; assembly: GCF_018167655.1. Taxonomy (NCBI): domain Eukaryota; kingdom Metazoa; phylum Chordata; class Mammalia; order Rodentia; family Cricetidae; genus Microtus; species Microtus oregoni. The sequence continues at coordinate 37,095,567 of NW_024543060.1, read as the reverse complement.
TTAGAGACACTAATAAGCAAAAGATCTGACTGTACTTCAGGTAAGAATTTTTACCTGCGTTGAAGTGAGACGTGGCCCACTCTCCCCAAACTCACTTTCCTCTGAGCCTTTGGCCACAAGACAGATTTTCTCCTGGTGCCCCACACCACAGGAACTGGGCTCCAGAGAGACAGCCCCACCGGCACCTGGCTGGTATTCCTTGTCTTCATGTGAGCCGTGAGCCTCCCTGCTCTCTTCAGAGTAAGAAAACTTAGAGATAACAGCCTTTTTCACACCTCATGCCTATTTCCACGCAGCCTCTTACCACTAATCCACTTTAAATTCTATTTCCACGCAGCCTCTTACCACTAATCCACTTTAAATTCATATGTTCTCCTCTGGCACAGGCTTTTAAGCTTGGGAGACGGGGGGGGGGGGGGGGGGGGGGGGGGGGGGAGGGGGAGAGATTCTCTGTAAGTTCAAGGCTCACCAAAGCTACGTAGTGAAAGCCTGCCTCAACACAAACAAATGCCTCCATTTTCAGCTGCTCTATGGTGCAAGGAGCTTTGTACACTAAGTAGAAACAGCCCATTCGTATCCCTGTCTCAGAATCCCAGCTGGGTCTAGATGTCACTGCCTCTTGACTGCGTGTCTAACCCCAGTTACGAAATCCCCAACTGGACCATTCTGTGTGACCACAGTGAGCCTGTTCTCCTTGGTTTACGGCCACTCCCCGATCTTCAACTCTCTCAATGTTGCATGTTTGAATCCCTTCTGTTGGCCTCCCATTCACCTGGGTCAAACTTTCCTTTGCCTCTCTCTTAAAAGGACACTTGTGACTGTTTTCTGTTCTTTATCATCTCTGTCCGAAGACCTTCATACTACTTCAGAATTCTTAACTAATACACAGCACAATGCAAATCAAAACCTATAGCTCGGGGATGTGCATGTGTTTAAAGCATGCCGTGTTATTGGTTGCTCTCTTCAAAGTGACAGAATTCCCGGCACAACTTCCAAGAAGACAAGGTGTGCTTGGTTCGAGGTTTCGCACACTTCAGTTCATAGTAGCAAGGGACATGCTGAACATCAGTGCTGGCCAGCCAACAGAGAAAGATGGCCTATGCTTGTGGGTTTCTTCATATTTATCCCATCTAGGGCCCCAGTCTTCAAGATCCTCCCACATTCATGGAGGGTCTCCCCAACCCTAGCTGATCCTCTCTATAAATCCTTTCACAGAAACAACTAGTAGTTTCTTCTACTGATTTCTTATGTGTTTCTCAAGCCAGTCAGGTTGACAATCAATATTAATCATCACACATGGTCTCCATCATCACCACAAAACACTTAAATTTTTAAATTATAATTATTCTGCATTAATAGTTATCTTCAATTTATTTGTAAGTAACACAGCATAAAGCATTTCTGATGATGGTGATTAAAACAATATATCTTTAGAAAGAATATCATAATTTTCTTCTTAGCTTAGCTTCACCAATCACCTCATGACCTAGCTGGTCACTTGGTAGACAGTAGCAGCCAAAGAGCCCTGCAGCAATTTACCTTTTCAGCACTTAAGAGAATGTTTGAAGATTTGAACTGTAATTCAACACTAAGATAGAGTTTTAAAACAAGTATCAGGGAGGTAACATCACTTCTTTTACTATACTGAGGAAATGAATTGATGTTCCTCAATGACTGGAGGCAAGAGGCATTAATGGCTCTTCTATTCTCGGAGGGAAGGAAGCAGAGAGTCACATGAATGCCACATGTGACCAGAAACTCATCGCCCTAGTCGCTGGTTGAGATTCACAAATAATAAAGTGAGAAACTTCTGCTTTTAATTTACTAGTTTTGATAGACATTTATATAATATAATAACTTGAATAGTCCTACCATCTACCAACAGGTCACTTCTTGCTGTGAGATATGAGGTCCTACATCCTACTCAGGGACAAGCAAGTGTTCAACTGGCTATGGAGTTATTTGGTATTTGTTTCTGATCCTGTACGTCCTAAATAAAGTTCTGGGTTTTATTTTAGTTCCTAAAAGCCCATACTTTTCAGAAGCCATTGTGTATCCATGAATTGCAATATAGTATGCTTACATTCTGTTTCTCATATTCTCTTACTTATTCTGTATATTACAATCATGCTATCATTAATACTTCCTAATTGTTACACCTGTTTTCTGTAGTCTCCTTTTGCTGGTGTGTTATGTAATCATTTCTGGGGAAACTAAATCAAAGTCATTAAGTAATTTGTTCAGAGCCAACAAACTAGTACTGTTAGGAATGACATTGGGAACCAGTCTGATCTCACAGACTGCGCTTTAAGTCACTAAAACATCCTACCATATATTACATCTATTAAAAGAGACACGAGGCTCTTTGTTGACAAACCAGGTTCTGGTTCCAAACGTGCTTAAGTTACATCTCTTCAAAACCTACCTCTCTTCACCCCTTCTCGAAAACGCCCTGGTTTCAGAGAACTCGTGTTCCCTGCACTTCTGTTGATTTTGGTGATTAGAGAGACTGCGCATCTACAACAAAAGCAAACCCTTCCTGCCGAGAGCAAGCAAATGACAGCCGAAACAGCGTTTAAAGTACATCTTGAATAAATGTTCAAAAGCATGGCCCAAGGGCAATTTCCTGTTTTACTGGAAAATCTATTTTGCTAGTGTCTGATAAAATTGTATGAACAGTGGAAACTTAATTCTCCAAGGCATGTTCTATGAAGCATTTGACAGCTTATCTGATGAAACCCACTTCACTACCAGTTCAGAGAGACCCTGTGCCCCTCACAGAGGAGCCTCCACTGAATGGCTCTGGTAGCCTTGGGGCTGATGTTATTAGATCCTAAATGAACTGATTAGTGTTCCGTTGACTTATTTCCTAGGAACCGGGCTCATAGTTGATGCACTAAAGGTTTCCCATCTTGTATAATCAATCTACTGCTGAAAATGGCTTGCTGGTGTAAAACAATATTATTAGAGCTATTTAACACTTGGATCTATCCAGGTGATTCAATAAATTTAGGCAAAATTAAATCATTATTCAAACACGATTGGATGGAGTGCCAGTTTAGGCTCACAATACAATGTTCTACTTTCTGTAAGCTATAGGAGGAATAAGCATCGTTCATAAGTGGGATGTCAATCCAAGTGCTTGTGCTGTGAGGTGTTAGAAAAGAATATGACTTTAAATAGCCTATTACAAGCACTACTGAATGGTTCCATAACCACTGAAGATCAGCCCAAACTAGCAGACTTCCTACTCCAGCTCCAACAACCCATGCCCAATTTACTAGCTTGTTTTAAGCTTTGCTGGCTCGCAAGACTCTGGGCACACATCTAGACATTATCACACTCTACATTTCCGACAGGTGCCAAAGGGTGTAAGTGTGTGCCAGGGGCAGTGGGCAGGAATATATGTTGTTATGAACTGCTGTATATAAAAACCTTCTAAAATAATTGAAAACATATCCTTTGAGTTAAGAAGCAACGATTAGAAAACCTAACCACATTATATTGGAGTCTCCATACCATTCTTTTGGGGGATTTCCTCAAAGAGTCTTTGGTGTTGCTTTTGCTTTAGGTCCTTGCTCTTTTATGACTTGGCATACTTGCCATATCTTTTGAATGCCATTGATGTCAATGTGTTGCACAATTTTGAGCAAAGATTGTAAAATAGACATTGTTCTGCATGGTATATCACTCTCAAAAGGGAAAATGTTTAGAAACTCCACTTACTTCTGTCACGAGTTAAACATGAAACAGATAGGAAGAGAGAGGGACCATTACTTACTGAAGAGGCGGCCAGGCATTCCAGTACAAGAATGGAGATCCACACAAGTTTCAATGGGGGACATCACTACACATCCTGACTACAAAGTCCCTCTCTCACAAGTTCCTGAGCTAAAGGGTTCCCATCCTGTCTCCTGTTCATCCTCCTTGTGGAATCACCTAAGAACTGAGTGACACTCCTCCTTCTGGGAGAGATGAGAAGAGGGAACTATTAGGAACTATGATCTCACCTTTCCTTCTCTGGTATCTGGTAGTTTCCAAGCAGACAAGACATGTGCTCAGAAAAAAAAAATTAATTCCCACAACACAAAGAAAATAATCACCGCCCACCAAAATTCAGCATAGCCGTGTGCTGTGCCAGCCATGGTCCATGAAGCCCTATCAGCCTGACCTGGGTGTGTGCAGGAAAATAATCTGGAAATCACTGCATAGAAAAGCTGTGTAGACAGATAATGGCTATTTTGTGCTTTTATCAGTCAACTGTATGGAAGTGTTGAAAAGTAGATAGACTTTTGAACATTTTCAATCTGTTAAATAACACTGTCCTAAACAACAGCAAACATTCAAGCAACACTAAGTGAGAAAAGCCAGCTGGTCAACCTCTGTAGCTGACTAACAGAAACACCTGGTAGAGGCAGGTCATCAGCCACAGGGCAGCCTGGCCCCAAATACATAAACTTTGTGTCTAAAGGCTTTGGTATTACTAAGAGAAAAGGCAACAATTATAATTATTTTGTTTTTAATTGACATATAATCATGTCTGTATTATTAAGTACAGGGTCTAGGTATTTGTATATGTTATATAGTAATCAAATCAGGGGGTTCTATATATTCCTCACTTCATGCATTTATCATTTGTTTGTAGTGATAATATTCTAAACCTCTCTGAGGAATACTGGGATTGATTCCTCCCATCTGCAGGTTTGTACTTAGTGAGAAATCTCCCTGTACCCAACCTCCCCTTAGCCTCACACATTTCTTATAACCACTCTGGTACTCTCTACTTTGACAAGATCAACTTCTTTAATTAGACATGCTGAGTGAGGACAGCTGCTTCTTGACTTTCTGTGCTCGGCTTATTTCACTTAATGCAGTATCCCCATGGTCATCCATGTTGGCACACAAGGCCTTCTTCCCTGTGGACTGAATAGCACACTGCTGTATGCTTTTCCTTTGTCCGCTCATCCACTGCCTGCTTAGGGTCTGTCTTAGCTGCTTTTCTATTGCTATGACAAAATAAGATGCCCAAGGCAACTTATAAAATAAAGTTATTAATTTAGGGCCCATGGCTTCAGGGAGCGTCCATGACAGTCGTGGCAGGGAGCATGGGTCAGCTTTCATCTGACCCACAAGCAGAAGCAGAGAGAGCTCACAGGGTATGGTGTGGGCTTTTAAAGCCTCAAATCCTGCCCCCAGTGACACACTCCTCCAACAAGGCCACACCTCCTAACCCTTTCCAATCAATTCTGCCACCAGGAGACCAAGTGTTCAAATATATCAGCTTCATCGTTATTCAGAGCACCACAGGTTGGTTCTATATCTTTGGTACTGTGAGGAGGCAAAGCAACCATTAGCCCGTGACATGTGTGATTAGATGCTGCTAAACTTGGCACATCTCTGGATTTTCCAGGAAGTTAATAGTAGAGTATAGCCTAACACAGTTCCTTTGACGGTATCACAGGGACCTGGCAAACATTTGCCAATGATGTTTGGCAGGTAGAAGAGAATGTTCTACAACTAGTTTCTTCTCGGGAGCCACCACCCTCCACCATCTCACTCGGAAAGAGGACAGCATTGTCAACAATTCCTCGCATAGATACAACTGTCACCGGAAGGGGCTTATCTATTTCCCACTCCGGGGGAAATTTATAGAGCAGATAAGAAGTGGCTGGAGATGGGATGTCCAACAGCATGAGTTTCTGGCGCCTTGATACATGTGTGCGGATCCCGAGAGAACTGTCTGGCAGCTGTTAGCCATTCGTTTGAGATTTGGGGCTTATGTCTCTGTTGTTAATCTGTTCATTTGAGATAGAAAAGCAGCCGTTCCTTTGATATCTCTCACTTAGCATTCTCTAAAACCTTAAAACTATTATGGAGGATGTAAGACTGATTTATTAAGGACTCAGTAAACAGAACCCTTATTGTCTAGCATTCGGTAGTGAATTAGTTAAACTGAATGAACTTGCTTTATTTGCCTTTATTATTTAAAATTATGAATATTACCAAAATAAACCCCCAAACACCCTTCACACAATCTTTACTTAGAACAGGGCATATATATGGCTCATATTTGTAAATGGTTGAAACATTTTTAAAATTCAAAAGATGTTATTATCTTTAAACTTGTGATTAAGGGTTTCACAAATATAATATGCTTTAAAACCATGAGTCTTTTATATTTGAGACAGGGTCTCACTATTTATTTATCCTTGGCTGCTTTAACTCACGGTGGAGTTCAGACTGGCTTTGAACTCTTGGTCCTCCGACTTCTGCCTGCCCACTGCTTGGATTAGAAGTGAGCCACTATGCCCAGGCAGGTGAGTCTTCCCACTAGAACAGCACTGAGATCCTTGCAGCTCAATCTGATGAGTGTCATGAATGAGTGACATCGATGGGCGTCCAAGTCTTTGCCCCAACTCCTTCTCAAAGGACAAATGAAAACTAAAAGGCGAACAGATAAGGTTTCTCAGAGTTCTGAATTTCTCCACTCCACTCTGCCCCTCATCCAAGAATGCCAATGCAGACTCTGAGGATATGGTTTCTCAAGCTTCATACTTCCCCCACTGAACACAATTCAGAGTTTTCACACCTCAATTTACGTCAGTGTGTTTCCCAGCAGTCTGCAGTGATTAAGTTCAAGCTATTACATTTCAACTAAACCAAAACTGTGCTGCACAAACTTTGGCAACATTCAAAGCATAAATCACAGGTGCTTGACAAGGTCGTGTAAGCACTTGAAGACCCCTGAGAACACACACACACACACACAGAGAAGAACACATACACAGAACACACACGCAGATGAACACAAGCACAGAACACACACGCAGATGAACACAAGCACAGAACACACACGCAGATGAACACATGCACAGAAGAACATGTGAACATAAAAACACAGGCACAGAACATGGACAGAAGAACACTCACACAGAAGAACACAAGCAGAAGGACACACATGCAGAAGAACACACATGCAGAGAAAAGCTATCTGATCCCAGCGATGAAACAATAAAAAAAAACTTAGATCTCTGTGTGTCCTGCTTTCTTCTGTGCCACTCAAACCTGCTCCTTCCTTTCTACAGAGCAGAGGCAGAGCAAGACAAAGACAACTGAAGCGAAAGTAGGGGTTGTAGCTTTGTTCGAAGGGTGCTAAAATTGGAGCATGATTGTGCATGCATTTTATCTCAGCACTTGAGTTCAAGGCCAGCCCAGTCTACAGAGTGTGCTCCAAGCCAACCAGGGCTTCACAGTGCAACTGTTTTAAAAGACAGAAATCCAGTAACAGAGACACACATAGAGAGAAAGACCAAGCCGGCCTTTTGGGTGTGGTAAATTGCTTGCACTTTTAATCCCAGCCTTTGGGAGACAAAGAAAGCAGATATCTATGAGTTCAAGACCTGCCTGGTTCACATAATGAGTTCCAGGCCACCCTTCCAGAACCACAGAGAGATCCTATAGAGGGGCTGGGACGTAGGGTGAATGCCTTGGAGCACATTTCATCTCTCAAGACTCCTGTACCTCTATGAAACAATAAACAAAAGAGGCAGCCTCACCCACAGTGCTTCCTTCTGGGAGCCTACTTCCTAAAATACCAGCATCTGTCACTGGGCACAGAAGTCCTCAGCAGTGCCATGCACCAGGGCCAACTGCTGAAAACCATCACAGGGCTGGGATACAGAATTACCAGGGCTCAGTCACACTTGAAAAATGAAGGGGAAGAAAGATGGCAAAGGGGCAAATGTCCCAGGAAGGAAAATGCTAACACAGAAAGAAAGAGCAGCAGAGAAGATGAGGAATTTGAAAGAAATAACAAAGTTAAACTTCATAGTCGTTTCCAAGAGGTTTTTGTTTGTTTGTTGTTTGTTTTGTATTTATTCTTTGCTCAAAGAGAACAGGAAGTTTCTGCCCTCAACCGGAAGGTGAACTACTCAGAGGAGAGTCAGGAAGTTGCCTGGCAGGAAATACATATCAACAATCATCTTTGGTGGCTCTACTTTGGTTTAAGCAATCTCTTGATTAAAAATGTCTCCTTTCTCCCTCAAATAAGCAAGTATAATTTGTAAATTTAGAGAAGAAAAAAGATGATGGCACTCCTAAAGAAGAATTATAAAAGGGATTGGGATGGAGTGAGGGGATAAAAATAAAACAGAGTAGCTCATCCCAGGAATGGGGTCAAAACACACTTAGTAAGAACTTGAACCACATTCGGAGGAAGCAGCAGCTAACGGCTACTGTGTGGCTTGCAGCATCTCCCAGAGGCCAACCTGTAGTTCTATTTCCTATTCCTGGGCTACTTAGAGGGGATCACTAGGTGGTCGCCTTAGCTGGAGTCCAGTGGAGGTTTCAGGTGCCCTGTGACTTCAAAGAGGATCATAGGATCCTACCTGTCCTTCTCTCATCTCCTTTGCCTCAGGCCTTGAGGTGAACAGCTTTCTGTCATAATATGCCTACTTGGCATTAGCTGAAGCCTCCAAAACCGTGAGCTGAGATAAAGCTGTGCTTTTTATAATCAGAGTATGCCAGGTTTCCCATAGACAGTGATATTCTGAAACTGAACTACATTCATATATAATACAAAAAAAAATCAGAGTATTTGGTGATATAGATGGGGCATCCACTTAACTTGTCTATAACAACTTAGAGAGCCAAGTGATTTCTTTGGGGCTAAACAACTGCAGGAACCAGGCAGGACAAAAACCCCAACAGGAGTTCTTTAAACTTATTCTACCCTATCAGACTATGCAATGTCCCTCTTCTTGGAGCAAACAGTGAAAACATGTACACGATTTGTTCATCTAAAACACACATCAAGGGACACTGGAAAAATATAAAACTTTACAAGTCTTCCCTGGGTTGTGCATAGCGTGCCCCATTTTTGATATCCCACTACTTTAATGTGTAATTAAAGTCTTTTAAGCAGTGATGATCAAAGTCTGCATCTCTTATGTAATCTCCTTTTCTTATAACATCTATGAAGTAGGGACAGCCACTGGAGGTAATGTCGAGGGAAACCGATGTTTGAATATTGTGGGACACTTTAAAAATCAACAGAACAGTCCCCAAACTCAAGGCCGTCATCTGTGCTGCTCGGCTGACATTTCCTTTTGAAATGTTTACATGGAGAGGAAGGATTCAATTAAGATAATGGGAGAAACCAACTCCAGCCTCGTGAGTCAGGCCCATGAAAATATGAAACAGATGAGTTCATTTGCTGTCCATCGTATTTCGGGAGAAAGGATGGGTGGGTTTGAGGCAGACTTCCCAATTAAGGCTAATTAACCCATTCCAGAGATGACACAGCCCTGTGTGAGAAAAGACAGAAAAGAAAACTGAGCAAATGTGGGTGGCATATGATTTGACAAAAAGAGAGAGAGAGAGAGAGAGAGAGAGAGAGAGAGATAAATTTGATGATGACCATGTTTCTCCTCAGAGACAAATGAGGGCCTGCTAGCAGAACAGAGAAAGGGCAAAACCATGGTGAGATGGATCCGCTGGTGAAAGCGTTGGCGCCCAAGCCTGCCCCATCCGGGCACTCCCACTGTGGCGTAAGAAGCCACTCTCAAAAGCTGTCCTCGGACCTTCACAGGCATGTGCGTGTGTGCAAGGGTACATATCATATTGTAAATTTCTTTAATTCACAACTTTCTAGTCTCTAGTATCAAGAATCCACTTCAGGATTAGACAAGAGCAGCTGCAGAGAAGCAGCAGAAGAGGCAGGGACAGATGAACGGAAGGCAAACAGGTACAGACAGACTCACAGAAATTTTCTTCTCTTAAGCATTTGGCCTTGATTCCTAAGTCCAGACTACTCTCGTTATTACCAAGATAACTGCCCAAATCAGAGTGGAGATTGCAAAATACACAATTTTAAGTGCAGGTTTGCAAATGGGCACCAGGTCCCAAACCTTGAGGGAGTACTACAGTGGGCTGCAGATGTTCTGGGAACTTGTAAGTGTAGGTGAAGGTAGGTGGTAGGGCCCCGCAGTTGGCTGGACCTTCCCCAGGCACCTATTGGTACACCAACTACTCCTTTCCCTAGTCTTCCCCGCCCACCTTAGGCCGTGTCTGCCAAAACCAGAAGACCAGAAGGAAACGCTGACCCATGGAGAAAAAAAAAACAAAAAAAAAAAACAAAAAAACTTTTTTTTTTGCTGGACCTGAAAGCCAAGGAGCTGTCTGTGTTGTTAAAAGAGGGTTGGGCCTGTAACCATCTGGAAGGCCAGGCTCACTGAAGTGTTTATCAGGACTCTAATATTGAGGTAAAAACCTGAAGGATCAAAGAAGTGGAGGATTAGCAGCCAACTGCCCTTCTCTCTATACTTCCCAGATCAAAGAGAGCACTCCAGTTCCAAGTCCCTCCTTTCTCCTTCCTGTCAGTCTTCCCAATCCCTACTCCTTACTTCTCTACCGTTAATTCCAGTCAGCTAGTCACTGACTCAGCCCCCTGATTCAAGGTTAACTTTATTAACCTCATCAGAGTATCAGAGGGTGAACAAATATTCCACAAGAGCCTGCTTTCAAAGACAGGTTAAGTGCACTACTCTACAGCATGCCTGATACTATTAATGCTAATCACCACTGAGTGATCCATCCAGTTAAGCTAAAACAATAATCCTATCCACTGGAGCATTTACCCAAGTCAAGAGAGATCACAAAACTCCAAAAGCATGCATCTGGCTCAGCATTGGGCCTCATGGATACTAAAAGTCCAAGCAGCAAAGGCCAGAGACAAATGACCAGTGAGCATGTGAGAAAGAAAGGATTGAAAGACTTTCAAACCAAACAAAAGCACTTTGTTTACAAGACATTTTATTGGCAAAGTAATATAAAAACTAACTATCAGTCTGGCTAGAAGGCTAAGTAGGAAGCTTAAGACCAGGTAGAAAATCAGCTGTTTTCTTGAAGGCATCCACCCAATAAAATGGCTCTTTGCAAGTATGGAACACCAAGTTCCCAGGAGTTTGAGAATGGTTAGTTTTCACTTGGGATTTTTCCAAGCAGAACAAGTCTGTGACTGAGCAGGACTGTGAGTTCAGCCAACTTCATGTAACACGGGGCAGAAGGATGTCAATACTCTTTCAGTAAATTGATTGGACAGTGGACATGCCTTGCTTTCCAAGAATCGTGGTGAGAACAGGTGTGCTCTGAGGGGAACTGTGAGATCACAGTTTCCAGCAAGACATGAAGTCACGTGGTAGAGAGAGTCACTCAGCCGAAAACACTCCTCACCAGGAGAACACAAACTTCCTATCAACTTCTCTGTACTGAAAGATATTGAAATGCTGTCAAGAGTTCTCATGAGGAGTGGGTTAATAGACAAGAAGTTTCCTCATTAGGCAAATATTGTAGTTATAACTGAATTATCTAATAAAGGGCTACTTCTGTTAGGGTTGGATCTCCCACCATAACAGCGAAACAGGGCTGCCAGTCATCCATCCTGACAGCACCAAACATGCACGCTTGTCCTCTTTTCACTCAGAGAAAAGGACAACGTTGACTCCACAGCTTCAGCTAGAAAAGAGACCACCTTCCAGCTCTCTAGACCATACTGACCTAACTCTCCCTACAACTTTTGCTCAGAAAGCAGCAAAACTCTGGTGCATGCACAGAAACCGTGAAAACCTTCAGAATGGTGGCAGGCACCAAGAGAAAACATTCTAAGGCTTTCGTATTAAATAAAAACCCCTCTCCGTAGAAGTCACCCTGTTCTCACTCTCCGTGTTTGCCAAGCCAGTAGGGAGCCAGATGCAAGCAGACTGAAGCTGTCTACACAGGATTCCCCAGGTCACATTCCTAGAACAAAGCCCTTCCAGTCCCGTAGTGAGAAGGACAAGGCTGTTGAGACTGGCCAATCAGGCTGGTAATGTGACCTGAATGGGAATCTCGGGACCCCGGGGATGCTGCACTCGGAGTCCTGGGAACGCGCTCCACTCTGAGCGGTTCAGAAGAACAAGAGAGCGTCTTGTTGAGATGTCTCTTATCTCCCTTTTTGTTTGCCTGCACTGGGCTCGAGGCACTAGACAGGCACACAAAGATCACAGGCTTTTTATTTTTCCCTTTTACGATCTTTCAGTGTGTAAGAAAACAGAAACCCCTTGGTATTCGAGTGTATGCTTCTTCTAGCAGTCTTTCCCTCTAGTGATGTCGCGAAAGGGCTACTTTTAAACGGGTTAGCAACCGAGGAGCCGAGTCTTTGGACAGCCATTCTTTGTTGTGGCTTTGTTGTTTGTTTGTTTTTATTTTTAAAGCAATCTCTTCTCATTCTTACACACCAATCCCAGTTCCCACTCACTCCCCTTCTCCTGTTCCCCCCACCCAGCATCCATTACTCAGAGAGGGTAAGGCTTCCCATGAGGAGTCAACAAAGTCTGGCAAGGCCCCCAGCACTAGATCTAGCACAACCATTCCTACCTGAGGCATAATTTCATCCTTGTGTTCTGAAAACACCAAATGAAGACAAATGCATCACCTATGTGTCTACCTAAAAATATAATAAATTTTAGCATTTTACTATATGAGCTTCAGAGTTTTATTTTTTTAAAGAATGACATTTTAATTATAACAATGATCCCCCCCCACTTCCTCATGCTTTAACTCCCTCCTTGCTTAGAAGATTATTCTCCTGAATTTGAGCTTTATAGATATTTGTAACTTTTATTTCAGTCTCATATGATTGCATGTAATTTATAATTTTGCTTCTATAACAAAATTTACTCAACATCTATCATTTGGGAAATAAACTTTGCACACTGACTTTCCTTATTTTTTTTAAAGATTTATTTATTTATTATGTATACAACATTCTGCCTCCATGTATGCCCACACGCCAGAGGAGAGCGCCATATCTCATTACAGATGGTTGTGAGCCACCATGTGGTTGCTGGGAATTGCACTCAGGACCTCTGGAAGAGCAGCCGGTGCTCTAAACCACTGAGCCATCTCTCCAGCCCCTGACTTTCCTTATTTAATATTATGTTTCCAAGATTTTTTTTTCATGTTATTCTGTGTGCTTGGTGTAACTACCATGTGACTGTTTCTCTATCCATATTTCTATTTGTGGCCTAATCAGATGGCCTCCTATTCTTGTGATAATCATGTGCGGAGCCTGGAGAGATTACTCGGTTGTTAAGGGCACCTGCTGCTCCTGCAGAGGACTGGAGCTTGGTTCTCTGCACCTGTGTCCAACCAACCCTCTGTAACTCTAGTTCCAGAGAGTCCGACACCCTCTTCTGGCTTCCGTAGGCACCTGATCTCACTTGAGCATGTACACACACACAAAGGACTGATAAACACACTTGTCTTCTCAGTGTTTGAGAGACTGAGGCAGAAGGATTACAAGTTCAAGGTCATCCCAGACCACTTAACAAGACTCCATCTCAAAAGATTAAAAACAACACAAAAATCCTCTTCTCCTTGAGGAGTCCTGTGCTTCTTTCTCAATCATCATTTGTTTTCTAGTATTTATCACTTTTTTCCTTTTAGAGATGCTAATAAAAACAACATTAAAAAGCAGAATCAAGAGGTTAAGTTTATCTCTCTTGGTAATTTTCCTGTGTTGTCAGCAGCAAACATGGCCTATGCTTTCCTAAGCTGGAGAAACAACAGAGCATCCTCATCTCGGAAGGACCTGCTGTGACAAAAGCAAAGAGCCCTGCATTCATGAACTCACTGAGGATTCTGATTTGCCTAGGGGTTCATCATTCCTTGATCCTCAGTGAAATATTTGTACACATATCGAATAAATTCTTCTAGAACATGGCTTGTTCCTGACTTTTAGCAATGCATTTATTTCCCCTGTGTCATCTTGAAACTGTGTTTCCAACAGTTGCAGCTGCTGAGATACTGAGCCATGTGTTACACTCTCTGTTCCAAGCCTGGGAGATAATTCCTTCCAAATATACAATGTATTTCCTGCCCAAGCTCTGCAATAACAGTCTGGTCCCTGCAGTTGATCAGACACTGGGCCACAGGGCCCGCAATGTTCCTGGTCACTTCTGGGAAAGGTGGTGTGCCAGAGGGTGCCTCTGGGCTGTTCTTGGGAGCCAGTCTCTGAGCAGCTGTGGGAGATCACTGCCTGGGGCGCCCTTAATGAAAGAGGAGAGATCTGGAAGCCTGTGTGTGAGAAGAGGGATGTGATAACGTTTTAGAACAAGATATGGGGTTTTGGTGATTTCTTCTTTTCAGGAGAAAATCGGCCTGCATTTTGAAGTCAAATCAGAAGCAGGACTGTGCCTCTTGGGTTTCCTTACATGAAGGGTTGCTCTCAGTCCCAGCCCCTCCCATGGGGGGCTGCTCTCAATCCCAGCCCCTCCCATGGGGCGCTGCTCTCAGTCCCCTCACATGGGAGGTTGTTCTCACTCAAGGCTATTTCCTTACACTTACTTACTCCTCAAAGGCCTGGCTCTCCCATAACCCACAGCAGCGCTCCTCACCCCCCTCTTCTTCTACAAAGCAGCCCACAGGCAGTCTGACCTGTCTTCGTGTCACGGCAACCAGCAAATAAGACGCCATGCTGAAAGTCTGCTGTGAATCCCTCTCCCTCAGGCAAAGGATTCAGCTGTGTCTCTAGACCTCTTCTGATTCTGCAAATGCCCGTCATCACCTGAGAAGGCCCTTGCCAAGTTTCATGACCTCGCCTCACCCTGTACTGGACACTTCTATCCAAACACATCCATCCAACCCCACTACCACGCTGGCGAGTTTGTCCCTAAAGAATTCATCCTCCAAAAGCTTGTTCAGCAAGCAACTTGGCTGGTAGCTCAGGAACATCAGTGGCATCAGCAACCACCTGTGGTTTGGTTCCTACAGAAAGTGCCGCTGTGGGTCTCCTGCAACCAGGAGGAGACCACAGCCCAAGCCTTAGCAGGAGCCTGCAAATGCTGAGGTGACAGACAGCGCTGTACAACAGTGCAGACAGACCAAGCTTCCCCCGCAGGTCTCCATGACTACCAAGGTAGAGAAAGGAGGTTCAGGGAGAGCTGTGGGAACAGCGTTGTGAGCACAGCAAGCAGCTCACACAGAGGCTAGAGAGCAAGGGAAGGCAAGCCAAGCATCAAAGCACTCTGTAGCCTAGTGGTGAAAGGAAATAATATAATATTCTCATAAGTAATAGACCAAGCACATTTTGGGTCTTCAAAACTGTGGAAACGTGATCGTGTTCACTTAGCATCATGCAGAAAATAGTTACTAGCAACAAATACAGACTTAGGGCCCGGGCTACAACCTGTGGCAATAGATACTCAAATAGAACAAAGGGCAGAAAATTTCTTCCATGCTGACAAGACTGAGGGGACCCACTGCCTATTTCCTGCAAACTGGGTGACAGGGCAGGACTAACTCAGCCAGCCCGTGATTTTTCAGGTGAGATGGTGCTGGGTCTTCAAGAGCCCAAAAGCGAGTAAATTGAAACAGTTAAGTTTCATTCCTAGAGCCAAGACAGATGTAAGCGGCCATGACTGAACAGTGTAAGCGCGTCCTATTACACAGATTGAGTTTGTTTACTTGTGGGTTAGGAAGATCCTCTCCCAAGCACCTCGGAGGCAAAGTGCGCAGATGGCAGCTCCTCCGCAGGGCAGCGCTTGCTCGTGAACATGGGTCAGAAGAGTCATCGTTTCTCACAGAGGTGACAGAGCACACCGGTCAGCACACACAGGAGCCGGCTGGTGGGAGTCACCGTCAGGGCGGAAATGCAGACTGTTGGCGATGACTCCAACAGGGTGTTCCTGACCGCCAGATCATCAGGACCCACCATTACTGAGGATTGCCTGGACTTCCTAGCCAAGAACATAGGCCCGAGAGGACCAAAGGAGGAAATGGAAAAGGAAAGAGAGAAGCCAGGGACAAAGTACTTGATCTTTTTGTTTAATCTTGGATTAAACAAGCAATATCGGAGCTCTTTGGTTTTGAAAGACTGACTTAACTGCCAAGCGCAAGCCACTTTTTGCTTCTTCTCATTCGCTAGAGTAATTCACTCACGCCTAGGAAAGCAAGCCAGCGGCTTAAGCCTCTCTATACCTTGGGTAGATGCTGCCCTCCTGAGGACTCAACTGGTATTGCTGTTTGTCTCGTGCTTATGGTAAAAAAAAAAAAAAAAAAAAACCTGGAGATTGCACCGCTATTTATCCATTTGTACCTACAGTCAAGTTTCTACTAATCCATTCCGAAGCTATTATTTCTGCGTAAACATAATTTTATGATTGTCTATGAATAAATTTATTCAGATTAAATATTAAGAAAAAGAAGTGTTTTTTTTTCTTATATAAAACTATATTCCAAATCATGGGTCATGAAATCCTTGTTCAAAGTAGTCATGACCTGCTTTTAACAGAAATAATACAAAATAGAAAAATGTTAGAATTACTCGGCTGTCTTGAAGGCCGAGTGAATAAAAAAATGATCCCTTTGAGTAAGACTGATAACATGAAATTTTTCATCAGTGGGTGCCTTGATCCTTTCTGTTTACTTGACCATTAATTAGCACATGAAGCATGATAGGCGGTGTCCCAGGATTACTGCCCCCTAGTGGACAGTTTGTATAATTTCTCAAGTACCCACTAAAATGTGCTTCTTACAGACTTCTTGACTTCTGGGTTCACGTTTATCCGATTTGAGTCAGACAAGTTAGGTCTTAAAGGAGCCCGGATCTCTGCATAAAGTCTCTTGGAAGCCGGAGCAATAGCGGAAGGGCTCCAGGAACATACAGCTGGGCCCTGGGAGAAGCAGCCAGCAAAACAAGTTTCGATCCCACAGCTCCTAGCTTTTTGAAGACCTTGATCACTAAAAAGGAAAGCAATCACCGTGACATTCCAGGGTCAGCTTTGTAACAGGGCTATTCAGTTCAGCTGGGCTCTGACTTACAGGATGCTGTAAAACTCAGCTCTTCTGCAAAAGCAGTCCTTATTTTTAACTGCTTGTTTATGTTTTTATTAGTCTGGATGTTATTTTAAAACTAAGTTATTGTGACTATTGTTGACCATTGCACGACTTTATGAAACACTTATAAAATGGAGTCGAGTACCCGATCTTTGAAAGAGGTGTTTTATAGAACCATGTAGAATGTTAAAAAAAGAAAGCCTTGAAGAAACGTTTAGAATTTGTTTTAATACTTATATATTGCTATATATTTCTAGTATAGGAAATATATAATAATGCTGCTATATATTTCTAGTATAGGAAAATACATGAAATCAAAGAATGTTAGTCAATTATTCTGGAGAAATGGAGGATGTGAAACATTACAAAGGAGGTGAATGGCAGGATCCCAGGTCTGTCCCCTTCCTGAACATACAATGCCCTGTCCCCTGCTCGTTTTGCAGTGGAGAGGGGCCAGCAACAGACAGAGGAGGGTAACAGGTCTGTCAGTGAAGGACAGCAAAGTCAGCACGCGAAACTTCACTTTCTCTTCTGGCTTGGACTCCAGCGCCCCCTACTGGCTTTACAAAGTGACACACTTGAACTCGGAGTACAAGTGAGAACGGTTGTTTTGAACCTGAGACGAGGATTATTGTGATAAAAATCATGCCAATCAGAGATTGACCAGTCCTTTCCATAAAGTCACATTAGTGACTATTTCAGGCTTTGGAAGCCATAGAGTTTTCATGTCTATAAAAATCTAAAAACTCATTCTTCACCTGTAAAGTATAAAAGGCAGCTGGGGGCAGGATTTAATCTATGAGTCACAGCTTGACAACCCTGATTTAGACCGCTGTGGATGGCTCTTTAGTGACTGACAGATTGGCCCTCTAACACGAGGGCTCTGGAGGAACTCTCACACTCCTAGAGGCACACTTTCGCCACCCACTGATGGGGTGCTGCCCTAGCTGGTTTTCCAGTGTTGTTGATATAAAACCGTGACCAAAGCAACTTGGGGAGGAAAGGGTGTAATTGGCTTATGTGGGCCCGCCCCAGTCCTATTCTGGACCATCACTGAGAGAAGTCAGGGTAAGAACTCAAGGCAGGAACCTGGAGTCAGTTAGCAGAAGCCAGAACAGAATCAGTCTGTCTCAGCTCCTTTTCCTACAGCTCCCAGGACATTCTATCTATTCTATCTAGGGGTGCTACCACCCCTAGTGGACTGATGTTGGGAGCACAGCATGAAGATCCTGGCACCTCCAAATCTGCAGAAAAGCCAGAAATGTTAAGCACACAGGTTTATCCTCTCAGAGGAGTAGACATAAAACGGTTCTTCCACCCCAAAGACATGGCATCAGAAGTTACTAAACAGCCTGGTGATCTGTGCTATCTTTCAGGCAAAGCCATATCAAGCATCGGTAACCAGGACCAGAGGTGGCTAATAGCCCAAATGACCTCTGTGCTGTCTGTATTACCGAGACCAGGTCAGAACTGTCCCTAGGTCGTTAAGCTAGTAAAGGCAACCTCTCTCCAGAACCCATCTTCTTGAATGGCATGTACCCTGATCGAGTTGTGGTAATTATGTGTAATCATACTTCCTGATGCACCTGGGACTGTATTATACCAGGAACTTTCCCCCAAATTATGCTGTGTTTAAGTTTGTTGGGTAAGTAAGCCACCAGGCATCAGACTCCCTGAAGTCACAATTTGCTTCCCTGCCTGCTGTGACCACCTGCAGGGTCCCCCTCTGGCCCTCAAATATCAGTAATTAATCAAGAAACTGCCCCCACAAACTATCTCCAGGACAATCTGACAGAGGCATTTCCTCAGTTGAGGTTCCATCTTCCCAAGAGACCCGAGACTGTGCCAAGTTGACAAAAAGATCTAGCCAACACAGACATGTTATGAAAACAGCTCAGCTCTAGCGTGTATGTGATGCAGGTGTTGAAACTGTCTTCAGAAGTTCCTTGTGGGCCTAAGCTGGTTGCCCACAGCGGCATCTTGCTTAATCCGGCTCTTTAATCCTCCCTTTCTCACCTGCACTCCCTGCACTTCTCCTCTAAACCACTTAGCCTGGCTCAGGGTCTTCTTTGGATCCGACACTGTATTGGTCTTTAATAAAAGAACTGGCGCAGGAAGTAGGGTGCTTCTCTAGCTTAATGTGCCAGGCAACTTGCCCATTCAGCTGTCAAGCAGTGAGATTAGGAAAATGGCTATCAGAGGTTTGGCTGGCCACAGTATGCTGCGATAAGGCTTGTGTTAAAGCTGTGATACCATCAGATTGTGGGGGGACAGACCACTGTCCTTTCTCATCTCTTTGGAGCAAAAGCTGTGACACACAAATCACCCTACTGACTTTGCTCTGTTGAAAGCCAACCTTCCACTAAGCCTGTCCACCTTACCATGCTCATGCTTCTTCTATATTCCCCTTCCAATTCATCCGGGTCTTCGTGACTACAATCATCCTCTGAACAGAATATTTCTTGGGCACGTCTCAGATCTGTATCTATCCATCTCTCTTTTAGACTAAATTAATGCTCACCAATGGACATCCCTGCCATAAAATATGACTCTTCAAAAGAACACGATGTTTCTGTTAGCAAGCACAGCTGTGGGGGGCAGTCCCTTTACTCTGTGACAGTGATGTTGGAAGTCCTGTTTCTGGTCACAGTTTTTTTAAGGTGGTCAACACATGATTTATCCACATTGGGTGGTACAGATCTGGCTGAGACAGATGCAGCTATAATCCCTGGCCCTGGCAAATGCAGTATTTGAATGGAAATTGGTTCCAGTAGCAACTTAAGACTTGTCTTTCCTACCCCATGGCAGATACCCTGGCAGGCTGGGTCTATTGATGCTAAGTGGGAAGCCATCCTCAGAGGCACAGCTACCCTGGTTATGGCCTGTCCAATGATCTGGAGGCACTAAATACCTCTTATCAAATCCTGCCTTATTTCACTTAATTTCCTGCAAGTTCAACCAGATTTCACAATTTTTTTTCCCTAAAGCTGAATAGGATTCCAGTGTGTGTGTGTGTGTGTGTGTGTGTGTGTGTGTGTGTGTGTGTGTATGTGACATATTGTGGTCATTGCAAGTAATCCTGCAATGATCAAGAGCAGGGAGCAGCTGGTATCTTTGGGGTGTATTTATTTCAGTTCCTGAGGTATGTATTGACATTTAAATTGCTAGTGCAAAGAGACAAATGCCACATGATCTCACTTACACATGGAATAAAAACAATGAGCTCATAGAAGCAGACAGCAGAATGGTTGCTATGGTGGTGGGCCATGGAAGATAACGGAGATGCTGGCACACGAGCTCAGGGACAGTTAGCAGGGAGGGTAATCTCTGGTGTAACATTGTATGATACATACTAACAAGGCACGGTTATGAGTACTGAAAAAATTGTCTTAAATGTTTAACCGGAATAATAAATAGTTGACATGATGGGGAAGATGGTTTTAAAATTCAGTGAGTCCTCACCCCTTCCCTTGGAGATGCTGCTCACCATTCTTACCTTGCCTGGGCACAGTTCTTCCAAATTCTCCTCCTGCCCATCTCCCCAGTTGAACTTTATGGTACCTCCCCCACCCAACAACGCAGAGAATTCAGTCCATCCAGAGTTGAATTTTATTCTTTGCACACACTGTTTTTTTCTACATGTTATCCCCTCAAGACCGAAAGCCCATGAGTATTTTGTCCCTGCTTCCACCCTGAGCTCTCTGCAACCCATTCTCATAGAAAGGTGAAGTGGGTTACTGAATTCATATTTGCTCAAGTCGGTTCTTTCATGTTAAAAAAAAAAATAAAAACCTGGCTTTGAATGCAGGCTCTGTCTCTAAACAACTCCGTGACCCAGACAAACTATTTGACCTTTCTTTCCCGAACTGCCTCATGGCAAAAGCAGGACACTACCACTTCACTCTCTGAGGCTGGCAGTGGATGTCACGAGTTGCATTTCCAGAGAACTAAGGAGCACCCTGCCCGTGGGCTTGCACAGTGTGAGCTTCCCATCTTGTTGCGGAATGTTTAACTCTGCAAAGACGTGCTGCATTTGTTGAATTACGTAAACATGTGTTGTCGTTTTACCTTATCTGGAAGAGGAGGAATTCAGGCTCAGGGAGAAGAAAGCAAAAGAGACACCAGGGAGACACCAGGAACCAGACAGACAGACACGGAGGGAGCAGGAAAGCAGGACATACAGAATGAAAGAAAAGTAAAAAGGCCCAAGGCAAAAGGTAGATGAACAGAAACAGGTTAGATTAAGTTAAAAGAGCTGGTGGGACAAGCTTAAGCTAAGGCTGAGACTTCATAATCAATAATAAAAAACATCCAACAACACCATCTGACTTGTAATAAAACACAAGCCATGAACACAGACCTGAGGTTTAAAGGAATCTTGCCCAGCATCTTATTCAAACTCATTTCTTACACACACACACAGGAGAACAAGTGCTCACTCCATGGACACACGCTCACAGGAGAACAGGAGCTCACTCCATGGACACACAGGATGCACACACAGGAGAACAGGAGCTCACCCCATGGACACACATAGGAGAACAGGAGCTCACTCCATGGACACACATAGGAGAACAGGAGCTCACTCCGTGCACGCTCACAGGAGAACAGGAGCTCACCCCATGGACACACACAGAACTTTTCTATCTCCACTTTTGGGTTCTGAATGTTTCCACTGATGGGCACCGCATCCCATCTTGCACTAGTCCTATAAATTGTGCAGCCCGTCTTCCACAACCACTCAGGTCTAGACACATCACCTGTCTTCTGGCCTTTCCAACACCTCAAATTCTTCTCCATCTCTCCTAGATAATCACTCCCCTCCTGGAATCCCCACACTTAAGAAATGCCACTGATGAGAAACACTTGTGTGCTCAGCTTTCTCTTCTGAACCACATCTGTTACCTCCACAGCATCTAGCACAAAACCAGGTTCTGAATAAACATTTGTTCGGAGAAAGGACTCAGAACCTCATTTAATGTTACATGTGAAAGTGCATGTTTGTAATCCGAGTACTGGGGCGGCTCAGGCACGACAATGACCAGTTCACCATAGACTTCATATGGGAATAACAGAAATTAAACAATTACACAGAAGCAGCCTGAGAAACCGCTGAGCCCACCGAAGCTGTCTGTCCTCTCAGCCCCATCACAACACTGTGAACCTTTCTCTAAATCTCTTATCCTAAATGCTGATGGTGTTCTCTGAGGTCCCAAGATGCCCACTGTTTACAATGAACCCTTTCCCCAGTTTCTACCTGGAACTTGAATTGCATACACTAAGATGAGATGGAAGAAACTAGGGAATCTCGTGGTGCCTAAAAGGATGACGAAGCTAAGTAAAGATTAATGGTATATATATGGAGAAACTTTTAAGATATCAATTATAAAAAGCATAAAGGTTAAATTCCTATAAATTCATCTGATAAATCATGAAGAAGTCCTCTATGAGGATTTTGTACATTTAATAAGAGATTAAGGAACCCTTGAATAAAAGTTAGCCCATGCTCATGAAGTTTAAGATTTAAAATCATAAAGATTAAGTTTATCCCAAATTAAAGGCACTCCCAGTAAAACTCTAGGCAGATGCCAACAAGAACTTGACAAATTTGAGTAAACTTGAGTGTGTGTGTGTGTGTGTGTGTGTGTGTGTTTATAAAAATGCATTAGCCATGACACCAGAAACAAAACAAGGTAGCAGACTGTTCTGCTATTTAAAAGCACATAAAGGTACAGTGATTGCAACTATATGGTTCTAACGAGAGCACAGATGGACAGACACATAATGACAACCGATGTGTAGCAAAGAGAAGAAGAGAATAAGACCAGATATCCACATGGAAGATATAAAATATGATTGTTCCTCTACTTCACATAGCACATACAAACCAAGGCTGACTATAAACCTGTGTATGAAAGAAATAATAAAACTTCAAAAATATAGAATACATATTTTTTAATTGACCACAGGATGAGGGCCTATTCTTTTAAAAGACACAAGGATTAACCTTTAAGAACAGCATGGTGGGGCTGCAGCGATAGGTCAATGTTTAAAGCATTGCTGCTCTTGCAGAGGACACAGCTTGGGTTCCCAGCACCCACAGTAGGCTGCACGCTGCTTACAACTGCTCATAAAGGGGCTCTGATGTCTCCACGTTCCTCAGGAACCTGTTTGAGCATTTTCTCTCTTTCTCTCTCCCCTTCCCCACCCCACAAGCACACTTAAATTAACAAAAATTAAATAGCAAAACAAGCAAAAAACCTAACAGCATGACAAACTGTATAAAATTAAAATGAGTATTTCTACTCAACAAAACACCCTATTAAGAAAATTAAAAACAGCATACGTAAATGAAAAGACTTAGAAAAATATATAAATGGCATTACAAACCACTAAAAAAAAACCTCTCATGAAAAACTGGATCTGAACAGGAATCTAAATGATTCTATACAAGTGTTCAATGAATGAGTGAAAACGAAAGGATATTTAATCTCACTAGCAACCCAGGAACCCACAGGCACTAACACACCTGCAATTAAAACATTGAAAGGCTAGCAAACAATGCCGACCCTTTGGAACAACTGGAATTCTTGTAAACTACCGGAAAACACATAGAATTGTACCACTTTCACAGATCAGATGGGCACACACCTGGTAAAGAAAAGTTTCTATGTTTTTACAGGACCCTCACCGTTTTTATTTCCTTATACTTACATTCTTGTATAGCATCGTCCTCTTGAAGACTGGACCTAGTGACAAGCTCCTTGTGAACTGACCGCCAAAGTGACAGCACATCCCTTTGAAGAGTCGGTGGAAGACCCTCTGCTTGCACCTTGTTGGTGTCCACAGCTAGGCTCTTACTGTGGCCCATCCTCCACAAATGCCAGTCAGGGTCACACCAAAACCTCTGCTTCTCAAGATCAGGAACAGGCTTTCTTTTTCTGAGAAACATCAAAGTCCTCATCGTAGCCTGCTGTGACCAACCTGCCTGACTTCATCCCCATGACTGTCATCCCTGTTCTCCAAATCCTCCAAAGACCCTTCACCTGGTGTGGGGACCACAGTCTGATGACCACCACCTGCTTATCTACCGTGAACTAGGTTTTAAGTTGTTTCCTGTGATTCTACAGTGAGCTATAAAGACATCCATGCTTTTGTGTTATGCAGAATTTCCAGGTTAAAAAACGTCATGAAGTCTCTTTAGGGCTGAGTCTCCCTCAGTTCCTGTCCAGTGCAGGTCAGTAATGTCACCTGCCCAGCTGCCTCTGAGCATGGGTTATAAGGATACCTGTGTACTCTCAAATTCCCTTACCACGGCTCCCTTACCCCGCATGACTCTCCAAATGGAGCATGCTATGGTTTACTAACTTGTTGAAGGTTTTACACTCTCTTTCTAGAACAAGATTATAAAATCTGAGAAGAAGAGACCTTCTCTTTTATTCCCTCAAGGGAACTAGAACTTAAAAAAATTGAAATTAAACAGCCAAACTGAAACTTAACTAAATCCTTTAACTTCTTCAGAATAAAATATATTGGCTGATTCATGTCTTGTATACGATATATGCATATATGGACTAACTTAACGACACAAGTTCACGGGAAAGAATATAGGAGTGAGGCAAACGACCCGAACAAAAGGCAGCGTCACTGTTTGCCAGACACATGCTCGCCCAAGACTGACCTTTTTCCCCCTCTCTGGGACTCAGGGTCTTCGTCTTTAAAGGGGGAACAACAGTGGGTGACTAGATATGAAATTCAATGGATGTAGACAAAACGCTTCACATGGCTGCTACCACTGGAGACGTGCTTGCTAATCATCATTTCCTTTTTTATATATCCATCTCCACACGCCTACTCTTCATTTTCAGTGACCACCATCTTTAAAAGTCCTTTCAACTCTATAGGAACTGCACGGATGAACATTAAAAGTTATTAACCATAGACATCCTTGTTGAAACTTTTCATGACCTCTTCGGATGAGATTATCCAGAACAGCGATTTGAGATTTCCCTGATTCTGAGAAAGCCTGCAAATCCAACCCCCCCAATGGCTATTCCAATCCCCACATACACAGTTCATTTGTACATATGTCCTGCCAGCAAGCTACTTCAGCTCTAGTGGCTTTTCTGAGACCAAGTCTGGTCACAAAACTAAAAGCCGTGTACCTCCTATCAAACGCATTTCAGAAAAACAAAAAGAAAACGCAGTATTCATGACATGGGTTTTCTAAGTGTCTCCGCAATGACCTTATCCAGGAGCATGGCCACAGTGCCTGCTTTTACAGCTGCAACGAAACGAGCAGGGAGGTCTCCCTTTTGAGGCTGCACACTCATGCGTGACCTGATATTGCTGAAATAGAGTCTTTATTTCCGAACATTCCAAAACAGCAGTGTACACAGTAACAAATAGTAAGTCACAGACCATAAGAAAGCATTCGTTAGTGCAAATGGGTTTTGTAAAAGGTCTATCAAAAAGATTTATTTGCTTTAAAATGCATCCATTTCCAGAAGCATCGTTAATAAAACATTACAGTTTCATCCTTTGTAATAAAGTATTGAAAATCAATTGTGGTTGAGTAGCAAACATTGCAGGTCTTAAGTGCAATGTGCTTGTGATATCGTCATAAATATGAAACTCATGTAAGACAATAAATTAACAATGAAAAAGACAAGACCGTTTAACTCTGCCGTCTGGCTGTCTCCTTGCAATGCTTTAGATTAAATTGTGCTCATTCAACGTAAAATTATGTCTCAAATTGTATGGTGTATTTTTGCTGATATATCCCGAGAGCTAAAAAAATAGTACCTTACCACAAAAATATTTTTATGGCACAAATTTTAAGTTGTTCCATAGTGGTTTACATAGGCATAAAAAGAAATAGGCACAAAAAATAAAATTCCTGTAAACTATAAAAAAATTAAAATTCAAACCATGTCATAGAACCTAGTTGTAAATATGCAATGTATTAAAATGTAGAACGTGTAATGGAAAGATGTTCAGAACATATAAGTAAAACGAACAAGGTACTTTAAAAACCTCATATGGCAAAGCATTATTGATACGTCTCAAGTCTCTCAAAAAGTATTCAGGTACAGAGCAGTTCTACAAAAACTTCCTAGATCTAAGTGTCACGATACCGCAGCCGTGGGTTTGAGAATGCCGCGGTATCTCGGGCAGAGAATAAGTGCAATCATTAGTCTCTGTGATTGGTCCATGGAAAAACAACGCAGTATGCATGTTAACGTGTGAAAGGGGAAGAATATCCCAGCATCCTCTGTTACCCAGCCAGCTAGGTAACACAACCCTCATTTTCACTTCTGTCTTATTCTTCAAGGGTCCATAAGACGGCATCAGTAGCAGCCGTCTCTCCAGTTCCCATCCCTCAGTGTGCTGAGCGAAGACAGGGGCTTCGGGGGCTGCAGGAAACTAGGAGGAGAGGAGGAAAGCAGAGGGGCCGTTAATAATCCCCAGGGTCCCATCACGCTGCTCCCCTCTCCCATCAGCTCCTCCATTCAGTCACGACAAGCTGTTGGCCCTGTCCCAAATGTGTGTCAAGTTACAGCTTTCTGGGTTCTCAGAGTGCGTGCCCATCTGCTGGAGCCCGAGGCCAGAACACAAGGCCACCGGTGTCCCATGCACACAAGTGAACTTTCAATACATGGAAAGGTTTATGACAGAGAAGGAAAAGGTGAAGGCAGTTTAAAACATAGAGCAACTTGATTAGATATATAAGCTCAGGCACACATTGTTAGCTGTTGAAATAAAGATTTTTCTTTCGTAGTAGCAAAGAGCTTGAAAAATATTGAAAAAGTAAATTTAGAAAACCCAATGTTTTCTCAAGTTTGAAGGAAACAGACTCTCTCATACTCTCTGATTGTACTGAGAGTAGAAATCTTCCTCCTTCAAGGGGTGTGTGTGTGTGTGTGTGTGTGTGTGTGTGTGTTTCTTCAGGAAAAAAAAATGGAGGTCCCCAACAATGACTATAAAAGTCACATAATTCTGTCCAGACATAAACATGGTACATCTCTGCATCTACGAAGGAAAATGAGCCATGATTTACTATCACCACCCTTGTCTAAAATGTACCCTTAGAAGGAATTTGATAGTTTTAAGCTGAGAAAAAAAAAATTGCCAGAGTCATCTGGAATTTACCAATACAAACTGACCAGTTCCTGATGAATGAAATTAAGATGCTTCAAACCTTGGACAGAGGCATCTTCGTGAGCACAGACCTGAGGAGGGAGGAATCAAACCACAGGGAACTTGGGGCAGCGGGACGAAAAGCTCTATGGATGGGTGGAGGGACAAGGATGAGGAGGGAGAAAGGCCAATCTGACTACACAGAGACCTAACTGAGAAAGAGAGACCCGGGGTGAGCCGTTAGGGAGAGTGAGCGATGATTAAACTTAGCCGGAGAAAAGTGAGGCTGACCTGCATACATTCTGAATGTCCAAGTATAGAAAGTTATCTGAACTAAATAAACTACAACTGAAGTTATTCTTACCTTCTGACAGGTTGTGCAATTTTGCTCCGAGGCAGGTTGCTCCCATTTATTGCCAGTGAAGGTCTTGGAAGGGCACTGCGGCCCAGGATCCCAGACGCTGCAGCTTTGTTGGGAGTAGGGATTCCCGTGCTGCCATACAGCTGCATGCTGTTGGACGAAGGCACGCTGCTGCTGCCTTGAACGGTTGGACTCACGTAGGCTGTGGCTTTCAGGGGCTGCCGGACAGGCACCGGGAAATGCCCCACGCTGTGAACTCTGTGCTGAATCTGTCCTGGTGATGGGACTGCAGGAGACAAGGAAAGCTGTGTGAAGGACTCTCAACTGCCTCCCAGTTAGATGTGTTTTGTTCACATCCAGAGGAAACTACACTGTCTGAAGAGGTAAGTGATGGACAGGTTCTAAACAAGCATGAGCACACACATTAGGGAAACTCCCCCGATGAAGGTCTCCCATTCTGTCTGTCAGCAACACTATGCCTAAATACACCTGACCCATGAATAACATGAAGGGCAAAAACCAGGTCATAACTTGTGATTTCCCCAAACTTACATCAGTATCCCCCCCTTAACACAAAGCCTTATCAATTAACATTGTCAGATTATACGTAAAATAATTAGGATTTACATGGAACTTTATATTTGTTTGAGTTTCCCTGGCATATGGGGTTGCGTATGGTTTATAAGTGTGCACGTAAATTATTTTTTTTTATTTTTTATCCATGTAAATTAGAACTTCAACTGTTTATAACAGATTTGAAGATATTTATGGTATTAAATACTAAAAATACAATAGCATCTATCTTTATACATTAATTACATATTCTTTTCAACTTTCTCAATTTTTCTAAATTGCAATATTTACCTGCAAGCTTATTCAAATTTTTTTTTCAAATCTCATGAAAAAAAAGAGGTATAAAAGGACCTGCTCAGATCAAATATGTGCTGCTCAAAGGTCAGCTGAATTTAGAAGGCAATTCTACACACAATGTTTTTCCTTCTAGAAAATTTAAGAGACTCTGAATTATTTCAAGACAAATTTGTGTTTGCTTAGAAATTATTAGGATTCCTTTTAAGAGCTGCTATTTTTATTTATTTATTTATTTATTTATTTATTTATTTGTGTGTGTGTGTGTGTGTATGTGCACGCCAGCGTGTGTGCACCAGATGGCTATAAGCCACCTGATGTGAATGCAGGGGACTGTGTCTACTAGACAAACAGGAAGTGCTCTCAACAACTGAGCCATCTCTCCAGACCCCATTAGCATTTCTTGATAGTTGCTCTGAGGATAGCCTCGTGAAAACAAAACATGGGGACAATTTAATAGCTTTAATTATTGAGGAAGTCGGGGTGATGTTTGTAGGCACATTCCTTAAGTAGCATTCATTATGACACTATCTCAGGGTTTATCTGAAAACTAAATTCACTAAAGCTGCTTAAAGCCTTTGTACCTAAAGCCCTTAGTAACCACTTAATTAAAAAAGCACGATTTTGACCTTTGTAGCAGTGGCAAAAATCTGTAAAACGAAGCAAGCAACCTGAGTAACAAGCCTTAAGTTTTTCTCAACATTGGGGATCATTTTACAGTCAAGAGCAATAAACAGGCAGAAATATTTAAGTTTGTGCTCCTTTTCTCTAAGGATGAAGAGGCACAGTTTAGCCTTCGTGCAAAAATTTTTTGTTAATAGATTTTAAATGGAAAAAGGTCTGTTAATTAAAACACAGTTCAATATGTGAATCTGGCTCAACTTCCTTTAAAGCACTATGTATAATAAACCTTAAGCACATATGTTGGTGACTTTCTACAGGGAACACATTAGTGTCCCCATCTCAAGACACACAGCTTCACTAAGTCCTCACAGATGGCCACACGCTGCCTCCCAGGGAAACACCTCCAAAGATAACACATTCCCTCCCTCATCACACTCTGGCCAGTTCGACATCGGAATCACATCCTACGTTTCTTTCTGTGTCTGGATTCCTTTATCCCATATAATGCTGATATGAATACCACATGCTATGATATATAATGTCATAATTATCTGTTTTCCTGATGGTGGAAGACCGAACATTCTCCATTATGCTTTGTTGATACTATGAACAACTAGGTTGGGTATATATAGAGTACCTCAACTGTTAAGGTAAGTGAATTCAGCCGGGTCCCTAGATATTATACCAAAATACAATGATCAACTATATTCTAAATGTCATCTGTAACAGTTGCTCTTCCCTGTCAACTTAAGCAGACTAAAATCACCATGGAAACACATGTCTGGTGTATTAATGAGCATTTTTCTAGAAAGGTTTAATTGAGGAGGAAAGACCTATCCTAAACATGGACAGTGCCATCCTATAGGGTGGGTCCTGGGCAGCAGAGAAAGAGGGCGGCTGGCTGAGTACCAGCATTCACCCCCCTGTGCAGTTGTAATGTGACTGGTCACCTGCTCCATGCCTTCCTCCCATGATAGGCTACACTCTCAATTTGTGAGCCAAGATAACGCTCCCATCCTTAATTGTGTTCTCTTATAGAAACAAGGAAATTAATACACCAAGAAACTAGAGGAAGCTAAATTTGAAGTAAAATACTATTTGCAAAAAATAAATAATTAAATACTTGGAAGTAAGGTTAATTTGAGAGATGTGAAGTCTCTCAAATTACCAAAGATAGAAATCAATGAAAGACTATTCTATATTACGCAGAACACTAAACATGCACCAACACACCCAAAAGTGACCCACAGATTCAACGTGGCTTGAATCTAAGCCACAGATTCAAGGCTTAGGTCGTGGGGGGACTTTGAACTTGGAGCTCTGAGCACTTTAAGAACTGTGAAGACCATGGGAATTTATGGAGATAGGTTAAAAATCTTTTGTATTACCAAATGAACAAGAGCTGGCCAGGGACAAAATATTATTGTTCAAATACAAAAGGGTACCCACAGGCATAGGTGTCAAAGGCTTGGTTGCTATTTTGAAGGTGACAGAAATTTTAGGACTTGTGAGTGGAAGAGGCAGGTCATGGGGTAGGTCACTGAAGGAATATAGCCACTCCCTGTTTATCTTCTGTGTCCTTGCCAATGTGAACTGGGCAGCCATCTTCTCCACAAGTTCATTAACATCTCCCTTGTCTCAGGCACAAAACAATAGAGCCACCATGGACCAAAAAGTTCCTCTGAAAACGTGAACTAAACACATCTTTCTTCCTGAAAAGCACACACCAGGGTTAACACTACATCGCTCATTGACGGGGAAGACAGACAGTAAGTGAGCAACGACCCTGTGGTATACTGGGATGGAAGAGATACAAAGTACCTTAGACACACTAAAATAGATCATCTTTGGGGGGAAATGCTCGGAATGGTAAAAAAAATAATGTGACCAAAGTAACGGCTGGACCAAACTAGAGCGCTTCTCTCTAATAAAGTTGACAGACTGACTGACCGAAAGAAGAGAGTCTGCATGGGTAAGAGGTTTGTATAATGATCAAACTCGTGATTACTTTGCAGGTCTGTTATCCTGGGGTGTGAAGGTGCCCTATAACTTATTAGTAGTAGCAACTGGCAACATGAACCCTGGAGGAAATACTGCTAGATTATAGTGAAAACTAAGTTACAAGACGGAGAAAAGCCTCTCTCATGTGCCTAAGTGAAAGAAAAAAGCAATGGGAAACTAAGTTTTTCCTACTGGTGTTTTGACTAATTAGAATGATCAGCACCATCACTGGGTTACACTTACTGCAGGATGGTACCCTTGAGATCCCACTTCCAGCTCCATGCAAGCTGGAGTCAAAACTCTGACTGCTCCTCACGGTCACGGGAGAGCTAAGGTTGCTGCTGACTGCTGCGGTGCTTGGTGTCCGGGCCAGGTTAGGCATACTTCTTCGTAGCTTATCTAAAAGAAGAACGGGTTTTTCTTAAGTTAAAAACCACACATGAATGCCCCTCCAATCAGAACATGTGCTTTCAAAAGTAAATAAGTAAAACTGTCATTTTGATCAGTGGCACACAGAAAATAGCAAACGGGCTAAGAACTGACCTCTTGTAAGGGCAATATACACCCTAGAAAATGCTAACAGATACGTTGTTGACAAGAGAAAACACAGCATCCTAATCAACTTGCTGTTTGTTATACACCGTAAGTGCATAACACTACATCAGATAAGGTTTGAAATTAACCTTGGAGTCATTTAGAAATGAAAACACTAAAAATAAAGGCACATGCTAATTTAAAAAATAATATGAGAGTCAAAACCAACACTAACTAAATCTTTTGCTAACACGTCAAAATGGAATAAATTAATAAAATTCCCCTCCTCCTTTAAATTTCAATCTAAACTGTCTTATGATGGCCACAAGTTGAATTAACTTCTTCACAGTGTTAACCCTCCCAGTATGCAAGCGGTTTGCACACTCCAGGGGAAAGACCAAAAGACTGAATGGCCTGATTTTGTTTCTTTCCTGCTAGGTGAGTTTTCTGCCACCAGAAGGTGACAGAGAGTTACACATAAACAGCCTGGCTCAGATTTGAAAGTGCCAAACATCTGTTGAAGGTAATTGGTTCTTTACTGAACCTCCGCCTGCCCCATTACCATCAAGTGGGACATCCGGCCACTGAGGCCAACCCGGACCAAGCACTAAACTGAACTTCATCCCTTTCCATTTCAGCTTGGCCTACTCCCCTCCTTTTGGACTTCAGACCCCAGATCCTGTCAGTTCTAATACTCATCAGGCCGGCCACCATCACACAGGTCACGGCCCTTTTCTGTCACCATTTCCACACAATCCACTTCATTGGTTTCCAGGGACCCTGCCACACTTTTCTCAAACACGGGGACACACCGAGCTCAGCTCTACTTCCAATCCATTTTATCGCAATCCCAAAGCCTAAAATTCTGAACAAGGGTCAGATTAGGCCTCCAGATTATAGGCTCAACAGACACAAGACTTATCTCCCGATCGATGCCCCAGTACTGCCATTCAGGCCGTACCAATGGACGGAAGGAATGAAGAGAAGAAATACTTATGGTGCAGAGACTAAATGCCAAGTAGTCTATATACACTAGGGATGCCAAATGAATGAGCCCACCAGTTTCTAAATCTCACTGAACTTATGGTTTAAACCAGCACTTCTTATTGTTTGTTCCATTATCAATCCTAGAGAGAAAAATTAACATGAACTTAAATTCAGTTTCTCCAAAGTGAAGGAAATTAAATATTAACGAATAACATTTTGAAAAGTAGAGTAGAGCTGAAATTTTGAAAGATCACAAACATGGTAATGCCTAAATTTGCAGGAATTCTTTTCTTCACTAAAATCTGTTAAGAATTATCTCCACAAAATATACTCTAATATACACTGGAGTATGCATAACAGGACATACGTCTCATGGTCACTTTATTTTTCAAGCTAAATCAGAAACCAGTGACATACTTGACTCCTCATGATGGACTGAAAATCAAACCAGAGCACTTCACATTTCTCTCCTGATAAACTACAGCATCTTCACTGCTTATATTCCCCAACTCTACCTCTGTCTAGCAACGGTTTGCTCTTTGGTGTAGTCTAGGAACCGACAGATAATCAAGCAAGTGTAAAAAGCACATTACATAATACATATGTACAACAAGGGATTTTGGAAAGTAGTTAAGCCAACCTGCAAACCCACGTTAATACATTAAGAATATATTCAACTCCTGCTTCACAGAGGGGCTCTTCTACACACCTGCTGGCTGCGGAATCTGCCGCTCCCACCTCCCCGCCTCCTGCCATAGACTCTCCTGTCTCCTGATTACTTTTTCCATTATAGTCATTTCCTACTGCTCTCAGAAGATTCCTTCCAATATCCCAGCTATCTAAAACCATTGATAGTTATAGTTCCAAAACACGCATACTGTTTTTCTTGCACTTTCATACCTATAATAAAGGATCGATTAAAATTTTAGAACAAGTCGATAGTAAAAATTATTTAAAACCTACTGTTTATGTCTTAGTTAGGGTTGCTAGTGCTGTGATGAAACACCATGACTAAAAGCAAGCTGCGGAGGAAGGGATTTATTCAGCTTACAACTTCCACATCACTGTTCATCATGGAAGGAAGTCAGAACAGGAATTCAAACAGGGTAGGAACCTGGAGGCAGGAACTGATGCAGAGACCATGGAGAGGCACCATATATAGAATCCAGGACTCAGGGGTGGCCCCGCCCACAATGGGATGGACCTTCCCCCATCAATCACTAAGAAAACACTCTGCAATCTTGCCCACAGGCCGATTCTTCCTCTTTGTTTTTTTCAAAATAGGGTTTCTCTGTAGTAGCTGTCCTGGAACTAGCTCTGCAAACCAGGCTGGCCTCAAACTCAGTGATCTACCTGCCTCTGCCTCCCAATGCAGGGATTAAAGGAATATGTGACCATCTGGCCCTATAGCCCAAACTTATGGAGGCATTTTCTCAATCTAGGCTTCCTTCTCTCTAGTTACTAAAACTAGCCAGCACAATCCACTTCTGATGCTTTCCATTTACTATCTTCTGAACTCAGTACACAGGGTAATAATGCACAGAAAACAAACCTTGGATTCAGGGAAGACCACCTCGAGGCTTCCCTGACCCCCAGAGTTGAGAATAAGCCCAAGGCTTCTCAAGTACAGCACGCACTCTATCAATGACCTTCACACCCAACCCTATGAGAGGTCTATTTTTAATAGTATGTCTTAAATCTTCCCATTCCTATTAAAGGCCCCAGCCCCATACAGCAGGCACTTAAAATAGTCAACAAAGGGTGTGTGTGTGTGTGTGTGTGTGTGTGTGTGTGTGTGCAGAGTATGTGATAAAAGCAAGACATTTAAAAAAAAAACCACAGCTAGGTCTCTTGAACACCACCAAACTGGTGAGAAGAAGAACCTACATCAGTATGAGACTATTTTCACCATATATTGTTTTATATAGCATAGAAGCAGAGGGAAACAATCATATACTATTTATTAGAAAATTGAGCTTCTACTTTTTGAAATTTTAATTCCAGGAGTCGATACTGTGGCTCAGTGGTAGAATGGTTTGTCTAGCACAGGTTGGGCCCTAGGTTGCATTCCCAGTAGTATTAATTAATTAATTGCTAATTAAATAAAACAAACTTAAATGTATTTATTTGCAAAAATCTCCCATAAAAGTTTTAAACACAGCAATGAAAGACTATACCATGAGCACATGCATGTTTTCTTCCTGGAGCTACCAGCTCTTTCCATTCTGCCATAGTTAGTTCATCGTAACATGTACATCTGTTTACTTCCAACTGTATGAAAGCTTCAGACACTCTTGATACTTTAACCCTAAATGCATCTGGATCTCCTAAGAGGAAGAAATGTCTATAGAATCACAATACTTGTTATCACATTTAAGCACAGGAGCATCATAATTCATAAGCAAAAATCTTCCAAATATCTCAAGAATGCCATTTATTACATTCCCTCCCCAACCCATGATCCAGATAAGGTACATACATCATGTGTGGCTAATCTCCATTAATCAAGACACACGGATCTTTAAAAGCAGTCTTTACTCACATTTGGGTTGCAAGCCAATTTCCTAACTCCATAATCCTGAAATATGCCCTTACTAATAAGCTGTCTGAATACAAATCCTTAGGACACTGTGGGCTGAGCTGTGGCCTGTGGTTGAATCAGACCATCAGGAAATATGGTTCACTTCACTGGCAAACAATCTGGAATGTACTCACACACTTTAAAGTCCAAGGACTAAAAAGTAATGTCCTAATTTCATCTTCTTAAGAAATCAGAGATTTTATCTTCAAGGGCCAATAAACAGCAGAAGAAAGAGACTGAGAATAGAATTCAGATGCTCAGGGTCAGGGGGCAGCAGAACTCAGCCTATTGTGGAGCACAGACAGCTCAGGAATCAAGGAGAGTAGTTTCACCTGCCAACACAGGCCTCCTCCCCCCCCACGGAAGGTCACTGTGCTACCAATGACTGCATCCCACTCCTCAAACCCTGAAAGAGTACAGGAGAGTGGGAAAGAATCTACTAAGGTTAGTTACTTCTGTTATCTGATGAAGCATTTACTGTCTGACAAACAAGTCCCAATTCAATGATTCCCCAAAAAATGCATGAAGAACCTTTATGAGCTTTCACTTTTGAAATTAGATAGTGTACGAGCCACAAAAACAATATTTTAAAATTTTATTTCTATATGGTATTTTCTAGCTCCATCCATTTGCCTGCAAATTTCAAGATGTCATTATTTTTTTCTGCTGTGTAAATGTACCACATTTTCCTTATTCATTCTTCAGTCAAGGGCATTTAGGTTGTTTCTAGGTTCTGGCTATGACAAACAATGCTGCTATGAACAGTGAGTGAGGTAACCCAGACCCAGAAAGACAAATATCATATCACTATGTAGGTGTGGCTGGCCTAGAACTCATCATATACCAAGCTGGTCTTGAACTTATTGATCCACCTGCCTCTGCCTCCCCAATGCTAGAATTAAAGGTGTGTGCTACCATGCCAGTTGGGTTTAGTTTGAGTGAGGTATATTTCATCACGATAATTATACAAAATTCAGTACATTTTAAAAATAACATCTTATTGTTTAAAAATTTTATACATGTATATAATGTTTCTTTATCATATCTACTCCCTTCCCTGCTCCAGTTTACTCCAGGATCCCAACTTCATGTCCTCTTTTAAACTTTTTACTATTTTTAAAAATAGAACCAATAGCTAGTAGTTATTCCCTCCCACTTATATTGTTTTAGGGGTTGAGTAAAGTACTGGATATTCTCAAAGTTACCATTTTTCTTTCATAAGTTGGTTCAAATGACATTCTATGGTAACAAACGGAGGCTCAGATATCTGAGCCATATGTTTTAAAAATGTTCAAAAAAGTGTAGGTGGAGTGGGAGAGAAATTTTATTCAGCATATCTACTCCAGGCAATGTAGTATTTATTATTTAATTTATTCCTCATAATGTATTAAAGTTGGGAGAGACACCAGATGGCTTGATGGGAAATTACAGAGATGTTTTCTGAAAGTCACATGTTATCTCTGCTTTGCTTGGCAGCTTAGAAAACCAAAGTTCAGTGACCTGAGAAACTTCAGCGTGGACGGGCTGTGTGGGAAGGCAGGACTGGACTCAGGCCCCGCTGACTTCACAGCCTGTGCTCTCAGCCACGAAGCGGATTCATCAGAAGCACATCTGGAAAAATACCTTTGCATTCCATGCCCCCTCGCATGCAGAACCTGAAAATTCACAACCAGACCCTGGCTGGAGTACGTGCCTGTTTGCCTGCGAGCAGCATCGTAGCATGGGCTTCAGGGAAACCTAATCCTTTCCGAATGGTGTTTGACCAAAGGGTTATCCCTTTTCTAAGGTAGGACAGGCAGCGGCACGGAAGGGAACAATCCCACTGACGATACCAGTTGTACTGTCTGGGTTTGGGTGTCAACTTGATTCAAGCTAGAGTTATCAGAGAGGAAGGAGCCTCAGTAGAGGAGATGCCTTGATGAGATCCAGCTATAAGGCGTTTTCTCAATAGGTGATCATCACCAGGCCATGGTGGGTGGTGCCACCGCTGGGCTGGTGTTCTGAGTTTTATAAGCAAGCAAGCTGAGCAAGCCCTGTGAAGCAAGGCAGTAAGCAGCTCCCCTCTGCAGCCTCTGCATCAGCTTCTGCCTCCAGATTCCAAAACTGCTTGAGTTCCTGTCCTGACTTCCTTCAGTGATGGACTATAGTGTAAGCCAAATAAACCTTTTCTTCCCCAAGTTGCCTTTGGGTCAGGTGTTTCACAGCAATAGAAACCCTAACCAAGAATAACTGGTACCAGGAGCGGGGTATTGCTGTGACAGACCTGAGTATGTTTTAGCGAGGACTGTGGAAGGACTTTGGGACTTTGGGCTAGAAGAGCTATTGAGTGTTAAGAGTTCTTTGTGTTCTGTGGGAACTTGGGAGAAAAATGTTGAGAGCGGTACAGAGGATGGAGCTCTGGCTTGTGAAGTTTCAGAGGGAAGCTTGAAGACTCTTTCGGGGCCATTTGTTATTCTGAATTAACATCTTTTAGTTCCAGTTAGCTGGGGCTTAAGAGTCAGCTGTGATTAACAAGATATCAGGACTACCAAAGTGAAGCTGTGCTTTAATGGGGTACTTGATGCTGGTCAGCTGGCACTAAGAAATAAGCAATGATCAAGAAGAAACCAGTATCTCTGAAGTGAAGTCTGGGAAGCGATTCCTGAGACCCCAGCGAAGCTGTGTTCCAGAGGCGGCCAAAATTGTGCCTCATGTTGGCAGCCAGACTGGGTAATGTGTAGGAGTCACCCAGGCGGTCCCCGCTTTTAAGGCATGAAGGGGTCATGGTAAGAAACTGAGGCTTGGAACTGTGAGAGTACAGGAGAAGGTATTAGTGAAGGGGTGCAGCCTCCGTGGCAGCTGAAGACTCCAGAGTTTTGTACATGCAAATACCATGGGATGACCACCAAAAACAGCAGCAGCAGTGCAGTGAGCCAGCCCAGCCAGAGCCAAGAAGGGAAGCTGTGTGTGCAGAGAGGGAAGTGGCAGAGAAGTGAAGATCAGGAGTGGATCCCAGACATTGGATGGTTGGAATCTGGTTCTGCTTTGATTTGATTTGACTTTGTCCAGCCTGATCTTTCCCTCCTGGAGTAGGAAAGTATTACTGGAGCCCAGAGTTGAGAGATGAGACTGTAGATTTTAAGAAATTGGTTATTTTAAAGGGACTGGAATTTTAATGTGTTTGAATTTGTAAAGACTGTGGGACTTTCAAATTTATTTATGTTTTTAATGTGACATCTTGGGGATGAATAAGAAAGGACAGGTTGTGGCTTAATAGTGATGTGTTTTGTGTATCAACTTGGCCCAAGCTAGAGTTATTAGAGGGGAAGGAACCTCAGTTGAGGAGATGTCCCCATGAGCTCCAACTGTAAGGCCTTCTTTCAATTAGTGATCATCGCTGGGGGAGGGTCTAGCCCACTGTGGGTGGTGCCATCCCTAAGCTGGTAGTCCTGGGTTCTAAAAGAAAGCAGGCTGAGAAAGCCACGAGGAACAAGCCATAAGCAGCACTCCTCCATGACCTCTGCATCAGCTCCTGCCTCCAGGTTCCTAACCCGACTTACTTGAACAGCAATGTGGAAGTGTAAGCCAAATAAGCCCTTTCTCCTCAACGTGCTTTTTAGTCACAGAGTTTCACCGCAGAAATAGTGACT
Source organism: Microtus oregoni (assembly GCF_018167655.1). NCBI lineage: Eukaryota > Metazoa > Chordata > Mammalia > Rodentia > Cricetidae > Microtus > Microtus oregoni. The sequence goes on along the minus strand of NW_024543060.1, from coordinate 37,056,968 downwards.
TAAACGAAGACAGCAGCCAAGATGCAGAGTCAGCAGCTGCATGGCAAACTCAAACTGCGGTGCTGGGAAACATCTTTAAACTGTGACACTGTATCCAGTAAGCACGGAGAATGTAGCGCCATCTGGCTGCCATTCAGAGCTTTACTGTTATGACTCTCTTTAGCCAGACCTTAAACTTAAAATCTGAGACTCTCAAGAGAGAAACTCAGAATATAATGCTTTAAATACTTTCAGACTAACTTCCGGTTTCCGGGATAACACAAGTATGGCAGAAGAAACAATGAAACTAGAATGTGCAGCATCTGATCAGTAATCCAATTTGTAGTCACCTTGGTGACATTCAAATATATTTGTTTACTTCTAGACTTTGGGAAATGGTAGGCTTTGATAATTAAAGGCTCTAACTATAGAGGTTCAAAGCAAGTTAAGTAGTTTCTTCCAGTTTTCTAGGCTCTGCATGGACCTTCTACATACACATACACACATGCATGCATGCACGCATACACACATGTGCATGCATACGTGTGCACACGCACACACGCGCGCACACACACACACACACACACACACACACACCAGCCTTAGGACACTACATGCATGTTCCCTCTGTGGTTCTCAGTAGTCATAGAGTCTAATTCCTTGGAATATGAGAAAGAAAATTGTAAAAAAAGAATATGAAAGAGAATTATACCCCATCACACTAACACTACAGATGAACTTTTCACTGACATGCCACATAGCCCCGTCTCTCCAATCCTACTGCTTCACAGATATTAACTTAAAGTTAGGCATCTGAAGCCTGCTTTAATAGACTCCCCTCGTCCGAGTGTGCAAGAGCAGCATCCTCCCAAAGCCTCATTGTCAACACTTCCTATCAGTCTGCGCTAAAACCCACAGTAAGAGGCTATTGATGTTATCAATGCAACACGGGGCCTTCAACTACATGGAGCTCAGCCATGAAGTCCTCAGGCTGCACAATACTGGCTCCCTACAAACAGTAGGACAAACAGCAACATAAAGATTTCCACACTCGAGAGCTGGAGAGATGGCTCAGTCAGTAAAACATGGGCAGTCAGTAAAACACAGGCATCACAAAGCATGAGAACCTGAGTTCAGATCCACCAGCACCCAAATAAAAAGAATTCCTATAATCTCAGCTCTAGGAAAGCAAACAGACACACCAGGGCCTGTCAGGCAGCCAATATAGCCACAGCAGCAAGTTCCAGATTCAGTGGGATACCTGGTCTCAAAAACTAAGGTGAAGAATCATTAATGAAGCCAACAGCCATTGACCTCTAAGTGAATACATGTGCATGAGTGTGTGTGTGCGCTGTGCACACACAAATACACAAAAAGGTCTCCACATCTCAGTGTGATTCTGAGGTGGGATCATCACGGTAGTCTTTCTGAAGTCAGAAATCTATAAAGCTGAGACATAACTAGAAGATGGTCAATTTTAGATGTAAATTTAGACCAAACTGATAGGGATGAAGTTAGATCCAAGAAACACCTGCCAGCGATGTGTTGACGGTATGGCACAACCTACCTCCGTTGGTCCTATTTGGTTGCTGATCTGGAGTTTGGGCTTGAGGTGAATAATACTGTGGCTGCTGGAAATTATTTGAAGGAAAATACTGGGAACTGGGGCTCCTCCTGCAATCGCGGATGCTGGAAAAAGTCTGTGAGTGGGGAATCCCTCTTTGGAAAGGCGAACACCTCGGAAGGCGAGGCTGAGGTGGTGGCAAATGATCAAATTCTTCCTCGTCCTCCAAGCTGTACCGGTCGTATTCTTGATCGCTACATGTCCCTTTTTTTCCTGAACTCAGTGACACACTGGAGCTGTGTCTGGACACGGACGCTGACGTGGAAGCATAGTCTTGCCTGAGACCTGGTTGAAACCAACAATTCATGTTTTTATTGGAAAAATGACAATAAATTACTCAAACAAGTGTACACCATAATTTGTTTCAAGTTATTAAATTTCCCCCTTCAACACAAACAAAAACATACATTTATCTACCAGACACATGTCTAATGTTAACTCAGTCAACACTGAAAAAGACATATTCCCCCTCCAATAAAGGGCAGACCTACCTGCCATGACTGTAAACATCACTACCTCTAGTAGGAGAGGGCCACTTGTGGTCCCCAGCTGCTCAGCCCCCATCACGCAGAAACTGTATTAATTAATTCACTGTTTGACCCATGAGCTCTAGCTTCTTATTGGCTAAATCTTACATATTAATTTCAACCATATCCATTAATCTGTGTATCGTCACGTGCCTGTGGCTTATCCGGTAATGTTTTGGTGTCTGTCTCCAGTGGGAGCTACATGGCTTCTCCCTGACTCCACCCTTCTTTCTCCCAGCATTCAACCTAGCTTTCCCTGCCTACCTAAGTTCTGCCTTGCTATAGGTCCAAAGCAGTTTCTTTATTAATCAATGGTACAGAGGAAAATCCCACATCAGCTACCTATACAATTCTCCAAATTACCCCCTTTCAAGTTTGGAAATAGTTAGAAAAACAGAGTTAGGAAGAAATCTTCACTATAATTATAGTCCCCTGTGATTAGAACAATTAGAAAAAAAAAAACTAATCCCTGACATAGTAAGGAACCTGTGCCCTCTAGAACCTGGGGTGCAAATATTGTCTGGCAAGGTCACCACTCCTGTATTCTTTTGTTACTAGCTAGTGTTTCCTTCATAGTCTGGTCATGTTTTAATGCTTCAGTGGTCTTAGGTCATCTTCAAAATGACTTTAAAAGAAAAAAGAAAATCTGCAACTTTTTCAGTATTTAACATTGTCTATCTCTTTGGGATTACTTAATATCTGACTGAAACTGACATCCAATCATTTACCACGCTTAGACTGAGCACTTAAATTTACTATTAATGATACAAAATAATCACCTTGATCTTCAACATATATCTTACTAAACCCTCCGTAAGTATCACCTAGTTTTTCATAGTAGTCTTAACTAATTGTAAAAGTAAGAAATTTGTATGTTTAACTATTTCCACTATACTGGCCTGAAAAGACAACCTGAAAACAAGCTTTGCCCGGTTGTGTGATGTCCATCTTGTCGTGCCCTTGACATACAGCACCAGTGCTTCTGAAGTACTTCACATTGACACTTAATAGAGTGCCCCATTTCTAGTAGTCCCTCAGTTATTTACCCGGGAGCATTTTAAGGCCATTTTAATTGAACTTTTTAAAGATCACTAGAGAGCCCCACAAAGTTCCAGGAAATAATACTAGTACTTCACCAAGCTCCCAAGAGTTTTACAAATTTATGGATTAGCATAACAATGTATTAACAGTGATATAATCTACTCATTTTATTCAGTTTTTCATTTCTTTATGTATATACAGGTTTATATTAACTATTTATAAATTTACCAGCTACACACTTTTATGCCATTCAAAATGTATATAGAAGAGAACAGTTCCATACCATGGAAATCCTTTGTGTTACCCTTTAGGAGCACATCTGCTGCCCTCTCCTTTCCAAGACCCCAGCCCCACCCCCATCCACCAACATCCTGCGTTTCTAAAGTTCTATCATTTCAAAATGGTACACAAACGGCATCACACTGCATATCATCTCTTGTGTATCTTGCCTTCACTTTTACGATTCCCTGGAGCTCACCCGAGATGTCCTCTCTACAGCTTGCTCCTGGCTGTGGATGAGTACTATTCCACAGTATGGACAGACAGCCCTTATTTAACCACTCATTGCTGAAGGGCATCTAAACACGGTCCGGTTAGAGACTGGTGGAATGAAGAAGTGTCTTCCCTAGGCTCAGGCATTTGGATACTCGGTCCCCATTGGAGGTTCTGTCTGGGGATATTTAGGAGCTTGAGCCCTGCTGGAGAGGAAGTACTTCACTAGAGGCAAGCCTTGAGAATTCATAATCGTGTCCCAATCCAGTTCACTCTCTGCTTCCAGTTTGTTGCTAAAGATGTGATCTCCCAGCTTCTTTCTCCTGCAACCATGCCTAATTCTTGCTACCATGCTTCCATCAAGCCACGATGGGCTCTCAACCCTCTAGAACTATTGGCAAAGTAAATTCTCTTTCCCTTGAGTTGCCTGTGGCTATGTTGTTTGACCACAACAAGAGAAAAGTAACTGATAGAGACTATTGCAAACACAGATGCTGAGAATGTGTGTGTGTATAGATTTTTATGTGAACACATACTTCTACCGCTCTGAGAGAAATGTTCAAGAATACCTATGGTCTCCAAGAATCAGTACGACCCCGAGAGTATGGCGAGCGCCTACAATATTCTTCAGCCCTTGGACATGGAACTCTTCCAGCCACAGAGGAAGGTGACACAGAACACAGAATCCAGTTGATTACCTACTCCACCCATCACTGATAGTCTAAGTGGAAACCTCATGCCCCTTGATTAAAAAGAACATACTCTCTTCTTGCAGGCGAGCCATGATCTGAACATCAGTGAGGTCCTGTAACTTATATCCCATGGATATAGAATCATCTTCCAGCTCTGAAGTACTCAGCTCACTGTCAATGGACGACTGGGGACTGAGAGGGGAGCCCCTGGAGGGGTAACCTGAAACACAGAGGATAATGTTATAATACTAATAGTTATTATTTAGGAAAATGGTAAGCATGCATTGCTATAATTCATATACAAGTGGCACTTTTGTTTACATGATGTCACACAAAGACTGACATGTTGCCATTTGACAAACAATAAATACATCTTACATGTTCATAATTCCTAAGTATGAAGTAATTTACTGCTTTCTCTTTTAAAATACAACTTGTAGAAAGAAAACACAATCATCCTGTACTGTCCACTAAAAAAATTAATGCCCAAATCTAAGGGTGTGGCGTTTGAGTATACATGCACGCATACATATGTATGTAAATACATACACACAATGCACACTTTTAACTGATAATCAAATATATGTCTCTGGCAACAACTGATTATATATTTCACTATTAAATTTAACACTAGTCCATTTTTAGTGGGCAGACACAGTAGTGTCATTTGTGGAAAAGGTCCTGCATAAAAGACACATTTATGTAAAAACATACACACATCATAATTTAGAGCAGTAAATAATCGCGGGCATCTTGCTGAGACCCAGTGAAAAGTAATCCATAGGTTAAGATAAATGAAGCAAGCAAGGGCGAGCCAGATGAAAGAGCGTTGTGGGTCAGATTCGCGCCAGCGCTGAGACAAGAAAGGCAGCCGTGAGACCAATCTTGTGACAATCCAATACAACCATTCCTTCTCCTGAAGCCAGGATTTAAAATGCTAACAGAAAACACAGGCTGTTTAGAAAAATGACATAAAGCCACGTGACTTTAAAATCAGTACAAAACTACCTAAACTGTGTTCACAACCCATCCAATGCTGGGCATTTGCTAAAGAGGGCAGATGGTCTACCGAGCATGGCTGAGACCAAGCAGTAAGCGAGCACACGGATGTATGTGCTCTCTTCCCAGAGTAAGCGTGTGGCATCGCCTCCGTGACACCAGGTCACTCTCGGGATCCCCAAGGCTGTGAGTTGTGTTTCGTGACTTAAGTAGCAAAGCAAGCAGCTGGTCAGGAAGTTGAAATATTACCTGTTCTTTCGGGTGTTAGTATTGCTTTGTTGGAGGTTTTAGAGGAGCTGGGAGTGCTAATGCCATTGCTATAAGGGCTGAGTCTCGCAACAGGACTATAGGGGAAAGCCAGGGAGGCAGGTGAGGAGAAGAGGCTCCGCCATCGGCTCGCTGTCACAGAAGCAAACACACAGAGGTTAGTTCCACATGGGCAGGTGCTGGTCCATCAGAGGGACAAAAGGACATTGCTTTAAGGAAGGAAAACAAAGCAATTTTTCATATTTTAACCAACTTCCATTTATCCAAGGGAAAATGTGAGAAACCGGGCCATTTCTGAGTGAGGCCCCATTCACACAACCACTGAGAAACAGCAAATCTGTCTCAGTCCGATGAAAGTCAATGTGAGTGTATAAAAGGGAAAACTCAAATTTATACATCAGAAAAAATTTCCATTTCTGAATAAAAATTGTTTTCTGATCACAAACAATACCAAAAGGTCAAAGCAAGAATAAAAAACTTGAAGTTTCTAGAAGTCTGGGGACTTGTTCTTAATATTGACTATTTAGAGCCCTAAACAATTGCTTTGTTCACTTCAATGCAGTTAATTTAAGAACATACTGATCAAAGAATTTTATATAAATGTGTCTGGAGAGATGGCTCAGCAATTAAGAGCACTTGTTGCTCTTGTAGAGACCTTGTGATTCCAGTGCCCCCATGGTGGCTCACAGTCATTCTTAACACCAGGTCTGGAGAGTTTCTGACATCTGTGAGTACCAGGCATGCTTGTGACATACACAGACACATGCAGAAAAACACTCATACAAATTCAATAAATCTATTGTTTTAATTTTATATAGAAAATTGTATTTGGATTGCAAGACAAACTCATAAGGCCTGCTGTGTTCCAACACCCTTGGGTTTCAGATGAGCTTTGGTGAAGGGGTACACACGCCATAGCAATTGGTCCCCACCAACACATCACAACAGCAAACTTAGATGGCAGTGGCCGAGACGACCAGTGATGGCCTTTCTTTTATAAGACTCTACAGACTTTCTGCAGATAACAAGCGGTGTGCATGCAATTTTTAAAGGCAGACTATCAAATTGGTATTTTGATGTGAAATTAAAAAACCATAAACGAATTGTGCCAATAATCAACACAGCATCAAATTCTTCAGTTATCACACACAGCATCCTAACTGGTTTCTTTCCCTCAAAATTACCTCCTCCTTGTTAATTTTAAGCTCATGGAAAAGACCCCACATGACAAAACCCTGGTTGAGCCGCAAACATTTCCAGAGTCACCGCCACGGCAGGCAAACCACTACGGTGGTCAGAGTTTACTTTTCCAAAGGCGATTGATTATTCAGACCCAGAAAGAAGAAAGGAGAAACAAAGTCAGCCTAAACATTTGACAACTTTGAAGGGCATTCCCGGGACCTTTCTAAGGTGGGCGCTAATGAGCACCCGTACCCACGGCTGAAAATTGCTCAATGTGGACAGCAGGATGGGGAGAGCTAAGCAAACGTTGAGCTGTAACACCGGGATCCTGCAGAGCTTGAAAATCCCACCAGAGTCATTTAAAAGAGCACAGTGCTTCCCCTTCCTTCAGTCCAGAGTCTTTGGATGTGACTTCAATTATATAAATGTGGTTTTATTTTCTATATAGGTTAAAAAAAAAAAGGCAACAAAGTAACTATTTACAATAACATTCAGAATCCTCAGGTTGCCTGGGAGACAGTGCCATGAGATCTGGTCCTAACTGACATGGGTCCATCATGCCCCTAGTCAACCTGCGTGTCTGTGCTTCAGCAATTTTCGCTCTGCGTCAGAGTGGACAGGGACCCTAGGGACCTTGGCTCTAACTTGACCCCAGATATATTGCAGAACTGCAGAGAACACGCAGCACACACACACACACGGATAGCTGGCCTTACAATCTCCAGTCTCTATTACTGGGTGTCTGCCGTTACAAATTCTATACCGAAAAAACAAAGTCAATAGTTCTTTGTGACCACTAACTTTCTTAACAGACAATGGTATTTTATAGGAGTTTGATCGCTCGCCAGGCAAACTACAATGACTTCGTGTTCTCGCCCACAGATGCAGGGGACAACAGATCACAAGTAAACAGCGTTCGTAATTCTGCACAATAACCACAGTGACCCAGCCTCCCCACACAATGGCACAGTTATTGTGGCTATGACAGCAAGACCCCAGCTAAGAACACAAATAGCATCTATTGCAAGAAAGAGCATTCTGGATTGTTCTTCAGCAAGCAATTGGCATTTAGGGAGAGGGAGTAGAATTATTGTAGACAGAATCTCTCCAAACAATGTTGCTCTATTAGTGCCCAAGGCTGTGATGGGGAGGGGAGGGAAAGGGAGCAAGGGGCAGGCGGAAGAGAGGCTTCCTCCTCACTCCTCTCTGTGGAGCTGAAGAGCTGCAACAGAGACTTTTATACGTAACTAACAAACAGGGCATTTAAAGGGGGCAGTTTATGTCTTCATTCAAATAATATTTCTGATTTTGTTAACTTGGGATTAATTTTGTTTGTTCCTACTCATACAGCACACACTAGCCTCAAACTTACTACGTAGCTGAGGCTGGCCTTGACTCCTGAGATCCTGTTTCTATGGCCAAAGTGCTGGGATTACAGACGGATGCCATCACACCCAGCTAGCAGAGCTGACTGTCTTAGTATGAAGATGTTAACTTGTCAGATACTCGAAGATGGCCAAAATGACCCTAAGAGGAGGAAGACAATCTTACCAGGGCAGAGAATGGGTGACAAACTCAACTACAATTTTCCTCTACCACTATTCTGAGGAAAAGTTTATCTGTGAGAAAAAAATGGAGATGCTATGGGCTGTGCTTTTCATTCAATTTAAACTCTTTGGAGAAAAAGTCAGATGTACTTAGTCATTGGCTCATTTATTTTCTGTGCATCTCCAGAGTTTTTAAACTTGAAAAATGGATATTTACGAAATTATTTTTCTACCTTATTGTACGTAACTACAAGAAAAAAAATCCTAGGTGAGTCCTCCAGAGATGACAGTAAGACAATCACAAGAGGATGGTGGACAATGGTCAGTTTCAGAAAGAACTTACAGGTTTTGCCTCCCACCCCCAAAGAATTATTGTGTGGATGAGAGAGAAGTTTCCAGAAACATGAATAGTCCTACCTTCCTTCAATCAGCTTTGCCCAAACATACAAAAATACAGAGACGATTCAGATTTTACTGCATACAAGTCTGTGCACAATGTCAAAATCAAACTGAAGAATCAATGTAACCCAATTCACACGAAAGAAAAACATAATCTAATTAAAGTCTCTGTGATGATCCTCCAGAGGTCGGCTCTACACAAAGCTGGGACTTCAAAAACCAAGACATACATGGCGAGAGAGACAGTGGGGGGGGGGGGGAGAGTGGGGGGGCTGCTCTTCCTGAGGACCTGAGCTTGAGGGGCAGCACCCATGCCCAGGGGCTCACAACCACCCCCTATCTCCAGCACCAGCGGATCTGAAGTCCTCTTCTGGCCCCCACGGTTTTACAAAAGCACACATGGCATATAATCACAGAGCTACCCCACCCAAACACATAAATAACAAGGGAAGCAACTAATGCCATCAAATGCCCTCTAGACAGCTGTTTTCACCCTTTCTCTCACGTGGAGAGAAGCATCGCTAGAAGCTCCTAAGCCATTATTAAGGAATGGAGCAGCAGACGGCACACACTAATAATGTTAAAAATGGGAAACGGACTCACATCTCTTGACTTTAAAACTATCTTACCACTCCTGGTTTAACAGCTACAGTATTTTAAGCAGTTCCTTAACGTCTCTGACGACAGAGATAAGTATAACAAGACATTTCAAGCCAGCAACAGATTCAGTGAGGGGAAAAGCCTGTAGAACACAGCTACTATATCACTGAACTTAACCGGGATTAATCTTGTGACTCGCTGTTAATGATTATTATCTTGTTAATGGTGAGAATCTGTGACTGGGGAAACAAACCTGCAAAAATTAGCAGGGAGTCACTGTCTGGGGTAACTGAAAAATTCTGGGCTGCCCAGTTAAAATGAAAACACAAACCAGTTGGCAGCAAACCACACAAAAGGCCAAGAGGGTTTCCTCAATCTTGAAAAGTCAACATCTTCCAAAATCTCTCACAAGTTCAGAACTTCAGTCCTGTTCAAAGGATTCACACACACACACACGCGCGCGCGCGCACACACACACACACACACACACACACACGCACACAGCTGTCCATTACAAGGCATCTGTGTTATTTAATCAGGTAAAGAAGCCCTGGAGGACAGACCTTTGATCTCTCCCAGGGTGTCTCTCAGTGCTTCACGTTTATTCTGAGCATAGCCCTGATCTCTATCCCTGCCCCCCTCACTGCAGTAACACGCACAGGCAAAGCTGCAGCATGCAGACACTGGGCCAACTCTTACCGCAGCAGTCTCCTAGGGACCCCTTAAAGAAAGCAGGTGACCTAGCGTCAGTGGGCTCCAGGTGGGTAGGATTTGTGGTGCAAATACAGGCATTTTAGTAAAAACTCTATCAGCAAATTTTACTAAACGTTACACACACTCGTTTTCTAAGTACGTAATGACCTTCTATCTTTTAGCTCATGGCCTCTCTTCTCAAATAGCTATACGTATAATCTCTGTCATTTCCTATGGTTTTTGCCTTGTGGTGCTGGCCAACTGTCATGTCAATCTTTGTAGGCAAAGTCCTGTGTGACTCTGAGAGTAAAGGAGGGAGGAAAGGAGGAAAGGAGGGAGGGAGGGAGGGAGGGAGGGAAGGAGAGAGGGAGGGAGGGAGGGAGGAAGCCTACAAAATGATACAGACCGTCAATATTTACAAAACACATTCAGAGCCATTCAGTATTTGCCAAGAGATACAGAAACCAACACAGGTCAGTTCCTAGCGGCTGCTGGATCTCTCAAAGACAAATGCTGCAGACTCTCGGGCTCCCCACTCACACTGGGAAGTATGCCCAGCCCTATGCTCCCACCTGCTTTGTAAAATTCATTTCTCCCTCACTTGTGTGGGCACCCACTATCACACTAGAAAGGACCAGATGCTACAGATACTGAGAGGAAGAAAATACGGGAGATGTTCACCCCTCCCTCCCACTCTAATTTCTAAATAGCAGCTATGACATGACAGAAGAGAAGCAGACAGGCAGGGAAATAAAGCAAGGCAGGAAGGCAGTGAAGCAAATTGGATAGTGCAGTCGGAACAAAGCTCAGACAGGGAGCAGAGGTTCCAACAGAAGACATGGCATAAAGGGGCCGTGGCAGGGGTGGAGCCGTGGCAGGGGCGCAGCCATGGAAGGGGTGGAACCATGGCTGGGTCATAGGCTTTGTGTGCCAAAATGCCATTCTAGAAAGAGAAAACACCCGTGAAAGTGCAAGAGCAGGAAAGCCAAGTCTCCAGCCTAGGGAGGCAAATGTTCAGGCCAAGGCCGAGGGCACAAATGAGAAGAGCTGCACCTAAAGACACCGCTAGAGTTGAAGATACTGTCTCAGGCATGCTATGTACCTCACAGTGAGAATAGGACTTTGACAAGGAGACCATTACAATTAGGTATGTATTTTGCGATGACAGCCACACAGACGGACGAAATGACATACAGACTGACGGCTGGAACAATAACTAAGGAGGCTTCCCCAGCAGATATAGAGAGATGTGGTCCTCACTAAAGTGTGCTCAGAACATTTGGTCAGAATGGGTACAATGAGGTGTCTCTGTGCTAAAGTGGAGACATTTACTAACCAGGGAACACGGGAGTGGAGAAAGGAAGCAAACAGTCACACCATCTACGGAAACAAAGAACATGAGAGACACTCCCTGGATTCAAAGATAAAGCTGAGCTGAGCTGAGGTGGTCACTGAACAGGTCCACATGATGGTGCCCAGTCCAGTTAGACAGATGCAGGGAAGGACAGCAAGACCACAGAGGCAGGAAAGTCCGACATGCAGGTGTGCAGTAAAGGGGAAACCATAGGCAAAAATGGGATCACCACCGAAGAGTAAGAGTATCTCATGGAACTTTCGCCAAAATTGACAGAATACTCAGACACAAGCAAGTCTCAACAGATACAAGAAAACTGAATAATATCTGCATTCTATCAGACCATTATGGATTAAAACTGGGTATCAACAACAGAAATAACAGAAAGTTTACAAACTCATGTAAACTGAATAGCTCTCCACTGAATGGAAAATGAGTCAAGACAGAAATTAAAGAAGAAATTAAAGACTTTCTAGAATTCAATGGCAATAAAGATACAGCAGTGATGTGGGAGTGTCATATATCAATCTGTTGATTTCATTGGTTAAGCAATAAAGAAACTGCCTGGCCCTGATAGGTTAAAACATAGGTGGGAGGAGTAAACAGAACAGAATGCTGGGAGGAAGAGGAAGAGAGCTCAGAGAGATGCTACGCTCCCCTCTCCCCTGGCGGACGCGAGAGCTCTGCTCTCTGAGGCACACGCGATGAAGCTCCGACCCAGGATGGACGTAGGCTAGAATCTTTCCCGGTAAGACTGATGCTACACAGATTATTAGAAATGGGCTAGTCCAGGTGCAAGAGTTAGCCAAGAAGAGGCTAGATATAATGGGCCACGCAGTGCTGCATATCTGGGCTAGGCCTTTCTCCATCTGTCCAGACACCTGGGACAGGCTGTCCCCCTGACCTGATCCTCTAGAGCAGCTGCTGAAGACCCCGTGGATTCTCATATCTCCTCTCGCAGGTCGCACCTTCAGGAAGCCATCCCTGGCAATCCCCGAGGCTCGGGTCTTCTGCTAGCCTCACTGTGCTGGCTTTATAAAAATCAAGTTTAATTCCATTCATCTTATTGACAGGGATTTGGGAAGAGGTCACAGGCCACAGTGCACATGTGGAGATCAGGAAGAAAACATACAGGAACTGGCTCTTTCTTCCCACCACTTGAATCCAAGGACTGAACTCAAGTCTTCAGGCACCTTTGCTACCTGTGCCTTCTCAGTAGCCCCATTCATAATGCTTTGAGGAAGAAGAGATAGAACAAGAGCAGTTACCTGCATCATCCGTCCCTTGAATAAGTTTGGCAAGTTCAAAGGCCAGGCACTGAGTTTCTCTGGCAATCAGCCCACAGCACCATGCCTGCCGCTAGTAGCACCAATCAAGCTCTAGCATTTCCTAAAGGAAAAACCTAGAAGTCTTAAGAGTAACTGCACATTTTAGAAGCCCCAGGAATAGGGCAAGACTATCTACCACAGCCAACTTCATCCATATGGAATCAAATTTAACCATCATAGTAGCATTAAAGTAGGGAAAAATATGTGGGGGACTTGGACACAGAAACCACATGCAGCACAAGCTTAGTACTCACCAGGTATAGGTTCAACCCCTAATACACACACATGCACACTCATATGCAAACATACACACAAATGCGCACATGTACACACACGCACATACACATGCACACACACCCACTGCTTTGGTGAAACTATTGATTTTATTTTTCTTTTTAAGTAATAAAATAGAAGCTCAATAATAATTTCACTGCAATAACTACTTTGCACTGCCATGAGTTTCTTGTTAATAAATACCTTTCTAACCTTGGTGGAAACGCAAGACAAAATTAATACCACATAAACACACACATATTTGGTTTAAAAAAAAAAAAGAAAGTAGGGTTGTCTAAGGATATTTGGCAAGTGTATCTAGGTTGCTGGCTAGAATGGGTCGAAGTGGCAGATTGACGAGGGGCCCAGTCCTAGGTAACGTGTAACTTACTGTACTAAATCATGGCCCGAGGTGACACGCAAGCATGAAGGCTATTTTGAACATAGCAGCGGAGCAAGCACACGATGGAACCCCACAGCTGGGGCAATGTGTCTTCAATTATCAGCACACAGAAATATGCAAATGCCGGGAGACCCTGCTCTGTACAAAATGCTTCGCGTGATTCCAAATTATTTTTTTCCTACAAGAAAGAATCTTTTTGGGAAGCTTACCTAAAATGAACTCTACTTGCTAAGTTTTAATTTGGTGCTCCCAATGTGACAGAGCACCTCAAGAGTTGAAACACGAGCTGGCAAGGATAACATCTGGGCCATGCGAGGAGACGCTGGACAGGTTCCAGGAGACAGATACTTGATAAGCTCGTAATGGCTCGGTTCAATCTGTATGGCTTCTACAAATGAAAAGGCCACCTTCAGATCACTGGGTCACATCAGAGGCTCTGCTTGTCTGAATAAACTCAGGAATTAACACAGCCTCGGAACAAGGGAGGCAAGCCTCACACAAAGATGTAAGGAAAAGCCCAACAGAGGCCAGTGTTTCTCCACATTCCTCAGCCTATGACCCTAAGGGAAATGAGATGTGGTCACAGCAAAACACGACCAAGGACGGTAACTGTGCGTGCGGACTGCACTGTCTGTGAAAACGACACTCACACGCCTCAGATGTGACCTGTCCTGATTCAGGTGGACATCCGAGCACCTTGAGTCAGATAAGCTTTTATTAACTGGACCCAAATTAAGTGAGCCACATATTGGGTGCTTCAAATTACTTAGATAAGCATTTTGATCATTATTTGGTTAACATTCCAGCCTCGCGACATGGATTTACCTCTACATTATCATTATTCCAATTCGGGCTATCAAGTGAGTGGACCCTGACTATCAGAGCTCCTTGTGGTTTTGCAATTTGCATTTAAAAGGGTGGGAGACAGAAAAGCCTTTCCAAAATGGGTTGAGTTGTCCTTATCTGAAATGCATGGGACCTGAATATTTTAATTCATGGAAGTCCTTAGTGATAGGAAGGACCCAAGTCTAAATACAAAATTCATTTGTTTCATACACTTTGTACATAGCAGACTAAAGGTGGTCATATATAGTACTGTGAAGAATTTCATGCCCGAAATAAAATGCATAGCATGAAATTTTCTGCTTGCAACATTTTGTTGGCTTTCAAAAATCTCCCCCCAATTTTAGAGTACTTCATAACCATTTTCAGGTTAGGGATGCCCAGCTTGTACCTATAGTCCTAAGAAGAATCAGAAGAGAAGGGAGAGACCAAGAAGGGCTTTGAATTTTCCACTATGTTTAAACAAACTATCTCTCTAAAATCCTTCAGATTAAAAATCCTAACTCAAATAATGATGCTTGTGTGTGAAATACAACAGATCCCACCCCTCGGAAGGGAATGACACTTCCTCTATGAAGCACAGGCAACCACACAAAGAGGAATCCTGTGTGCTAGCTTCAAGTCCTGACAAATGAAGACCCGCACAGCAGAAACGTCTGTGTGTTCACATCACTTCACAGTTTACAGAGTTAATTCACATCCAGCGCCCCTGAACTCGTTCTACTAGCCTCGTGATGTCTTTCGATGTTCCTTCCTAGCACGTGAGACGCTGGAAACTCACTAGGAGCCGAATAAGGCTGAGGCATGGAGGACACTGAGCCTAGTCACTTGGTAAAAACTCCCCGCACAGTACTCACCCATTCAGTAATTAGCGCTCAACACCCACCACGCAATAGCAGCTACTCTAGCGAGCAAGGAGGCTACAGTAGTGAACGAGACAGATTTAAACCCCATCCAGCCACACAACTACCATTTAATGAGTATGGACATATGACTTGTGGGCTTTTGTCTTGATTAGCAGGATGTCATTGACAACACCAAATGTTCGACGAAAACTGTTTCTTTTGTGCGTCTAAGAAAACTCAATGCATCAAATCAGACAATTAGAAAACCAAGGAGCCAACACTTGAACATGCTAAACGCTGTATTAAGCATTGGTAATCCAAGAGAAAGTTGAGGCACAGATCCTCGATCTGCTCAGAAAAGACGTGGATGGAAGAATGAATAAAACGGAGTTCCTGTGAATGCAGAACAAACATTTCTCAGCCCATCTTCAAACCAGGAAAACAAGCACCAGATTTCTCTGAGACCACAGTGAGATCAGTGCTCAGAAACAAACAAACATCACTCTAGGCTGATATTATCAACTAGCCTTATACTGCCAGACTATAGATTTGAGATACTGGGAAAGGAGAGTAATCATTTTACCTTAAACATTATTCCAAAAAAATATATAAGGCAGCGATGATGTCATCACTATCTTCCTAAAACACCTTACAACATACCATTCCTCTCTCTCATTTTCTTCAAAAGTCCTAGATTTTTAGTTTATTCTCATAGCTTCAAACCAGAGCCTAGAAATTTTCCATAAACACTCACGCAGTTTTTCCATGCTTTGTGATCTCCAGCCATAAAGTCAAAGGTGTGCTGTAGGAAGATGCTTAGCAGCCCTTTAATAAGTTAGAATCTGAAGGAGCCCAGAGACAGTAAACCTGAAGAGAATCCTGGAAGAAAGGCAGCCAAATGTGCCTACTGAAACCACGCAGGAGACAGGTGTGCAGCTCAGGCCTGCAGGCTCAGCATGGATGGACAGCTGAAGCAGAAGGCCAAGTCAAGGACAGCTTGTTTAGAGTGAATTCCAGGTCAACCCAGGCCACACAGAAAGAACATGTCTCGAGAAGGAAAAATATCAAGTGAGTGGGGACAGACCATGATAAAGCCTCTGGAGACACATCCCTGGGGTGGTTTCCCTCTTACCAGGAGAGCTGCCTGTCACCACAGTTAAGTATAGGACCAAGAAGCCTAGGGCAAAAAAGGTCAAACCGAGGGAAGGAGAAAGGGAGAAAGGCCTGTCGACCAGATATCCTCAGTCACCTCCTGGCCAGGCCCTGTCCACACTTTCTCATGAATTAAGTCTTTAAGTTTTAAGTACCTTTCTCTCCAAAAGCAGCAAGGTCAAAAACGAGAAGCCAACTGTCTAAACTGTTTGCTCTCTAAGAATCAGCCCTTTGTTGGAAGTGCTGAGATAACAGGAAGAAGAAAGTAAGTACAAGCTTCTGACTGTCGGTTTTGTGACGGACATGATACAACTGACTTTGCAAACCACACAAGTCTCAGATAAAGTGCACATTGACACCTGTCATTTGAAATGAAACCCACACAAAAAGAAAATGGCTGATTTAGAGCCAATGGAACTTTAAAATATGGAGAGCAAACCTGACTCCAGTGTTTGCACTGTGAGGAGCATAGAGCCAGAACGCTAATTTTTCATCTCTACTATCACTGACAAAAAATAATAATGTCCTTTACTTAGAGGCCAGTAATTTTTCAAAAGGAAAGATTAAGTAGAAAGCCCTAATTTTCTTACAAAACCATGTCAGGGCAGCAAGGAAAGCTTCAGACCCCAGGCAAGACTGAAAGTGAGGACACCTGACTAGAGGGTCACAGCACCGCAAAGACAGATCAAGACGAGGTAGCAGATGGGACTCCAGCGCTCTCTATTATGAGCCCACAGTGAGGGAAGTC
This sequence comes from Microtus oregoni, assembly GCF_018167655.1. Lineage (NCBI taxonomy): Eukaryota > Metazoa > Chordata > Mammalia > Rodentia > Cricetidae > Microtus > Microtus oregoni. The sequence continues at coordinate 37,039,980 of NW_024543060.1, read as the reverse complement.
ATGAGGAAGCTGGAAGGGTCTGGAATAGTCGCTGCAAGGGACACAGTGGCTTGTAAGTTCTGAACACGCAGGAAAACATTCAACCCCCCAGCTTCCCCTCAGCATAGCCAACTCCTGCTCCCTTCATTTTAACAAACACAGATTTTCTATCTGGGAAAAAAAAAAAACCACTCCAACAGAAACTCAATAGGTACCAAATACAAACGAGGACACCTTACACAAGCGAAAGGAGGAGGCCACGACAGGGCCAGACACGTGGGAGGTACTTAAACACAAGGCAACAACTTGCAAGATGAGTCATTAAAGTGCGTGAGAAAAAAAATATAAAGAAAGTCAAGGATGTTATAAAGCATATAGAAAACACAGAAATTTTCGACATCCATCTAGGGATTGCATACCCGGCCATCAGGAATACCAAGAACAAACAGAGAAAATGGGAGGGGCAGAGAGCTTATAAAGAACTAAGGCAAGAAGTGTTTGTGCAGCTCACATTTCCTGGCTCAAAGCGACACTGGACGAGCAAAACCACGACATTAATGACTAAGTTCAAAATGCTCCAAATATAGGACTGCATTCTAAAACACCTATGATCTTTTAAGCAGTAGGAACATAAGTATAAAGTGAGAAAGAAGACAGCAATACCATGCCTCCAACAGCAGTCCTGGAGGTGACATGAACGGAATGAGCCTTTTAAGTCCTCTAGGAAACCCCTAACTCAGGACCCCATGTGCAGCCCAGCAGCTGAGTAGGTGAGCAAGGCCATCTTCAGTTGCACAAGTTCTCAAACTTCCCTTGTGCCTACTCTTTTGTCCTTTCTCCTTCCAGAGGCAATCCAACAATAGCGGGGATCTGGAAGAGGGACCAGACATCTGAGGCCACTGAGGCGAGGCTGGGAGAATGTTTGGAATAAAACAGAGGAAGAGTACACCATGACAGCTGTCGAGGCAACAGAGGCCTGGTGCTAAACAGGACAGAGGGAGCAGCCAGGAACAAGAAATCAAACCCCTTGGGCTCAGGGTCCACCCTTAGGGTCTGGAAAAAACTAATTACAAAGACTAAGGAAACTAGCTCATTATCTTTAGCAGCTGACTAAAAGACAAGGTGGGACACAGAGGATGATGAAGTACATCAACGCCTAGATAGAAGCATTCCTACCATAAAAATAGTCATGCATCCTGTAATTGACAAAAAGCCAGATTGGAAAGCTATCCCAAGAAAACATAAAGAGGGCGGTTGAAAAATTAAATCTCACAACCCAAAACCAAAAGCCCATGTAAGACAGAGAGAGAGGATGTGTGTGTAAGAATAGTTAAGAAGAAAAGGTCATAAATTTGAGAAGCAGTAGGGGAACACAAGAGCTGAGCAGAAAGAGGAAGCCGTGGAAATGATGTAACTACAGTATTCATGTATGAAATTCTAAAAAAAAAAAAATCTTAAAATGATAATGTAACTCCACAGTCATCTAACAAATGAATTTTAAATAGCATAAACAGACAAACAAACAGCTTCTGTTAAATAATGCATCTGGGAAATTAAACAGGAAAAGAATGAGGCAATTTTTGAAGCTATTTTTTCTGAAACTACTCATATGATTAATATTTTTCAAGATGAAGAGATTATTTTATAAAGCATATGCTCGTTTTAAAATGACCATCCAATAAACATTTGCATTATTTGTTTTGTTGTTTTGTTTTGTTTTTCAAGACAGGGCTTCTTTATAGCTTTGGAGCCTGTTCTGGAACTAGCTCTTGTAGACCAGGCTGGCCTCGAACTCACAGAGTTCTGCCTCCAAGATCAAAGGTATGTGCCACAATACCCAGCTTCATTTGTACTTTAATAAATAAAGCTTGCCTGAAGATCAGAGAGTGAAACAGCCCCACTGATCAGTTTTACAGACCAGGCAGTGGTAACACACACCTTTAATCCCAGTAGCCACACTAGTTTGCCATAGAAACCAGGAGGTGCCTGTCGTTAATCCCAGTGGTGCACACCTTTAAACCCAGCCCTAGAGAGCAATATAAGACGGGAGGGGACAGCTCACAGACAGAGTCTCATTCTGAGATTCTCAGAGGCAGGATCTCCACTTCGGACTCAGGTAGAGGAAAGAGCCAGTGACTGGCTATTGGGCTTTTCTGACCTTCAGATTGAACCCCAACTTCTGCCTCTGAGGTTTTATTAATTGTGCTTCATTAACCTATATTTGACATAATGCAGAGGTAGGATCCAAGGTGCTGATGCATGCCAGACAGCATGCTACCAGGGGGCTCTATGCTTCCACCCCACCCCAGATCTGCAGCCCAAATTGGCAAGTTATCTTACAATGAAATTATAGATCTTTGAAACAAAAGCATTAACTTCACAGCAAAAGTTTACAGATTGATACACAAATTTAGTCAGGTACTGATTTTGGTTTTGAAAACCTAGTTCTCTACCTAAAATGTTTGCTATAAAAATTCAAATAAACTCAAGCACAAATAAAAATATATCATTTCACTGCATGTCCTCATGACTTCACATCTGCCAATAAAGACAAAATTATATAATCAGACACCTGGTCAAAAATATTAATGAGATTTGTATGAAGTTTACTAAAAGTTTCTTCTCTTTCTCAAAACTCAACCCATCAGACTAACTTTTGTGGTGGTCATCTGAAGCAGGGACTGTGGTGGGCCACATCCAGCTGCCTTCTGTTTTTGTGATATCGGCTATGAACTGTTTTTACATTTAAGAGGAGGGGGATATCTCATGACAGAAAAAATGTCTCTTGAAATTCTGATCTGTGTCCATAAATGAAGTGTCATTGGGACAGGGCTCTGGTCACTTAATCTTAAATCTGCTGCTGCTTTCAGGCAATGAAGGATAAGGCTGCAGACACCACAGAGTGTGGAGGCTGAAAACTTAAGACAGCTCCTTCATGATCCTCTGCAGAAAAACACTGATTGATCTCCAAGTTAAAATATTATAATTCTTGAATCTCATTTGACTTTGCTTCAAATGATTAAGCCACATTCATACCTCAACACATCCACACAGTATGATCATAGGTCATGGACCACTTGAGTAAGAAGGTGAGACTCATTCATACCTCAACATATCCACACAGTAAGATCATAAGTCATGGACCACTTGAGTAAGAAGGTGAGACTCATTCATACCTCAACATATCCACACAGTAAGACCATAGGTCATGGACCACTTGAGTAAGACAGTGAGACTCAGCTGGACTGGCTGGCTTGTTGAGAGTCAGTGTTGTGCAGAAGCAGAACTGATAAAAGATTCCTTGGACATCAGGGTACCACACCACTAATGCCCAGTGTTTACTCCAGTACATCCTTGTTCCTATGACCCTCTTCAGCATGCTACCCATAAATCAATAGCTAAAAAATGTTCATGAAGCATGTGCCTAATTCCATCTTCCCCGAATATTTAAGCTAGATTTCTGCTGACAGTAACTTATACCCAGCCAATATAGCAAGCAGTACAGAATCTTGTAGTAATAAGGGCGGCGGGGCTGCGTCTCCGGCACCCGGCCGCCCCCACGGCTAGCTTTACCCAAAATAATTACACAGAAACTGTATTCTTTTAAACACTGCTTGGCCCTTTAGCTCTAGCACTTACAGGCTAATTCTCACATCCCGATCAACCCATCTCTAATAATCTGTGAGCACCGGTCTTACCAGGAAAGATTCAGCATGTCTAACCTGGCGGCTTGCTTCATTGTGTGTGTCTGCCCGGGAGAGCAGGAGCATGGCGTCTCTCTGAGGCGTCTGCTCCCGAGAGGAGAGCTGTGGAGTCTGAGCTCACTCCCTCTTCCTCCCAGCATTCTGTTCTGTTTACTCCACCTACGTATGTTCTAACCAATAAAATGGGCCAAGGCAGTTCCTTTATTAGCCAATGACCCTCCTCCATCAGAATCTATGTGCTGTTAAGGATTGTATCTCTGATGTCAGAAAGACCCCAACTCTGACCCTGTCCCCCAATACCCTTCTGGCTTAGCAATCCTCTTAAATCATTCAACTTCACCCTTTTCACCTCTACAGGAGAGTAAAATACAAGTGACTGACTCACATGAGGTCAACATGAATGAGTTTTGTGGAGCTAAGAGGTGAAGACTCTATCTACGCTGGTCTTCCACTCAGGTATCTCATACCCATCCTTTATCCTTAAGGAGCTTGAGAGCAGCATCTACACGTCAGGGTGCCTAAGCACTGGTCCTGATCCCATCCTGCAGATCCCCTCTGCCCATCCCTCACAGGCACCCATTCTTTTCCCTGGAGAGAGGCAGGGCCTGTGATGTCAACTTCAGATAGGATGTAGTGGGTGCATGGGCAGAAAGAGTTCCTAGATAATGAACAGACACTGGGAGGTTAAAGAACAGGGCAAAAGTCCAACCGATCACAGCCCTGAGTTAGTGAACATGCAGGAAAGGTAAGGAGCTACAAACTACTCCTTTCCTTACTGGTTCTACGGCTCTCCATCCATCTCTCTCTGCTGTCTCTGTCCCCACCATCTGTCTCTGTCAGTGTGTCTGTCTGTCTCTGCTGTGTGTGTGTGTGTGTGTGTGTGTGTGTGTGTGTGTGTGGTGTACTAACATTTCCACATCTGCTGGTGTCTATCAGTTAACTAATGTTACATCCATTACTAGGACTAGTTCCTAATTCATGGAGCTTATCACTTCCAATTATGCATCCAGCTAAGCAGGGAGGCAGCACACGAAGTGGCCCTCAACGAGGTTAGTCCTGTGGTCTCAAAAGACTCCCAGTTTCGACGTAGAATTGAGCCACAGACCCTAAACCCCAATGTAGGAAAGTGAAGACAGATCCATTTCCTTTACTGACGTGTTTTTGAAACACTCACACAAACACAAATGTGCTCCATATGATAAGCCAAATATCAGGCTACAAGTCGTCCCGAAAGTCAATAGAGACCACACTGAGGAATCCTTGTGTGTAGTACAGGATAGGGAGGTTGCATGCTACAACAGCCTGCACTTCAGGGTAAGGGTTCTTCATCTGAAGTTTACTCCTAAACCAAAAACAAAACCAAGACAGAGAAGGAAACCAGAGAAAGAAAGCACACACTTTCACAGTACCTTGCTCCAGTCTGAAGCGGAGGGAGCGTCTGGCTGCTTCCATCTCAGGAGTTGGGTTATCTAGGATATGTCTACACCACTGCAAAGGACTCAGGGATTTCTCTGGTGAAGGGAATACCTTTGAAGAGCCAATATATAACCTTTAAAAAAAGAGAGAGAGAGAGAGAAATCTACATTATAGGTACGCCATAGGTTAGAGAGAAACCTCGATTCTGGTGGAAACGGCATGTACTGAACAGTTCCCGTGGAGACGGAAGAGCGTTTGAGGGCTTCAAAGTCCCGAGAGTCATTTTTAATCGGCAAATATCCCCAAATAGAATAGGTCACTTTCCAATGCATGCTGAGATCTGCTTAACAACCAAACTAAAAATCCCCACTTTAGTAGCAGAAGCTTCTCTTAACCGGAGCTAAACTGGCTTGACATGTCTAGAAATTAATGCCATCTCTCTCGTCTCTAACAGAATCCTTCCAAGTTGCTCTGATTCTAATGAACATATATTCCTGGGACACCAGATGACAGGACGGCCACCTGTTAGAGTGGTGTCAGTGGCCCACAAAGGTGGAAGATGTCGTCTCCTTTGGCAACTCATTCTAATAGCTCAGAGACTGTGAGGGACTAGCTGGCAATGATCCTGGGCTTTGATGTTCAACCTCTGCTGCAACGACTCAACTCTGCTGTTGCAGCCCAGAAGCACTGCAGGCAGAATTCACTCAAGAAGCATGACGTCATCCCTGTACACTTTAATCCCAGCATCGGGGAAGCAGAGGCAGGCAGATCTGGGCCTTCAGGCTGACATGATCTTTGGAGTGAGTTCCGGAATGCTACAGCTACAGTGAGACCTTGTCTCAGAACAAACAAAAGCTTACACACAGTCATTCTCACATCCTTTTGAATATTCCATTACTTAAAAATGTAAAAAGCTATCTTTCCAGCCCATACAAAGCAGGCAGTGAGGCTGACTTTCTCTTTTGCTGACTCTTGTTACAGATGGAAATATCTAGCTAATTTCACAGTGACTGCAATACATCATACTTTTCCTGGAGTGCAGTCCACAGTCCTGAATCCACTAAGCATCGACTGGTCCCCTACTTCATGCTCCCTGCGCCTCCTCTGTACTCCATTAACACAGGTAGGCAATATCCCCTACTCCCATTCCTTGCCGCTGTGTCTAGTACCAGGTACTGCTCTCTGGTCCAAGTAAAGTTCAGGCTGGTCACTTGTTCTTACTCTTTGGTGCTTCAATCACGATTGTTTGAGCATACAGCAGCTCCCGTTTTCAGATTCAGTAGGCTCAGGGTAAGTTCAAGGACTCTAAATGTCTAACAAGTTCCCATGCAATGATGGCCTCTCTGATATCAAGAACACACTTAAGATCCCCTGGGTTAAATCAGTCAAGGTAATTCCACTGCCCGGCCTTGCCCAGAGCCTTGTTCATAGCCAAGGCCCAGATACAACCCACACCATTCTAAGCCAATCCAGGAAGAGAAAATTAACCTAAATGGATATGGAGAGAAAAGCTAAAAAGTAAAAATTATAATTTAAAATTAAAAAGAAAACCCACGTTAAGAAAGTTGATTGTTGAATTCTACCAAATAGCTGAACACGATACCAATCCTTCATAACTCTTCCATATGGGATGGGCAACATCCTGATGTATTTCATGTGGACAGTGTTTTGATGGACTCTATAGCCGGACACAGGCATCACAAGGAGGGGGAAAATCTCTAATGACCACGATCACTCACGAGCTGATGCAGTCTAAATATTTTAGCAAACCGAGTCTCACGCAGAGACATTTCATCTCTACCACATGGAGTTTATTCCAGAAATGAAAGCTTAGTTTAACATTAAGACATCAGTGTAACTTCCTATTTTAACTAAAATGGAAAAAAGCACGTGATGATCTCAATAGACAAAGGAAAAAAGCATTTGACAGCCATAAAAAAAAAAAACTAGTAAAACTGGAAGCTGAGGAAACACCCTCAACCCAACTGAAGAGCTATTTAAAGATGAACACTCTGGGAGAGAGCAAGGTCAGGACACCGGGCTCATTGCTAGTCAACGTTCTACAGAGGTCCTACCACTTCAACTAGGGAATGGACTAGGGATATTTGGACTGAGCAGAAGTAAGCCTGTCTTTCTTCACAGATAACACCATCTACTTAAAACTAGTGAGTCTAGTAGCAATGTCTGTAGGATGCTGGGTCAATGTACTTTGTTGTGCGCATCTGTATGCATCAGCAACAAAATACTGATACCTTCACATTCGCCCCTTTCTGTCTCCAGTAGCATTTTGAAAACTGTCAAGCACATGTACAAACCTAACAAAAACGTGTATAAGATTAACAACATAAGTTAATAGAGAGATATATACCAGGTTTGTGGTTCAAAGGCTGAATACTATTAAGGTGTAGGTTGTCCTTAATGTTATCTTTATAATTAACAAAATTCCAATAGAAACCCTAGCAATGTGTGTGTGTGTGTGTGTGTGTGTGTGTGTGGTGTGTGTGTGTGTGTGTGTGTGTGTGTTTCTAAAATTCACACGGAAATGGGAAGACCCTTCAATAGCCAAACAACTATTAAAGGTAGCAAAGCCGGAGTGTTCTCACAACCAGATGAATCGGGACAGAGCAACAGTAATGAAGACAGATCAGTGTGGCACACAGGTATATACAGCAATGAGAAAAACACAGTCCCCAAATGAAATCAACCATAGAACATGAAATTTCACAGTGCAAAGAAGTCAACGAAGGATGGTCTTCTGAACAAATGACGCAGGGGTGAGGATGGTCACTCACAAAACTGTGAGTTCCAGACACCATACAACGCCCACAGTTAACCAAGAAAGATAAACTGAAAAGGAAAAACCTTTGTTAGAAGCCCTAGGTAAAAGCCTGTGTCCCAAGGTTGGCAAACATCCCTTCGCTGTAGTTCCTAAGACTGACATCATGATTGATCCGGAAGAATGAGCAGTACCAACCACTGGGTCTGACCCTTGGAAAACTCTGCCAGAAGAGTATGAAGTGAACCACGTGTTTGGAGAAGAGATTTGCAAATGAAGTGCCTGACAGAGAACTTCAATGTAAACTATATATACCCCTCCAGCTGTTCCTTAGTGTACCTAAGAAATAAAAATGAGGCATGCCACAAACCTAACGGAATCCAAGAAAGGTAAGCTACCATGGCCCTGGGGGCGGGCATGAAGGGATCACAGGGATGCAGGAACTGGGAGCGCTCTCAGAACATTAGCAGGTGGTTTAAATTCTTTAAAGGAAGTCTTGATGGCTACTTTTCCATAAAAAGAAATGTTTAAAATGTTTCAACACAAAAGTAATGTTAAAATGCTTTTAAAAATCTGTGAATCAGGTCACCTGAAACTCTTTAAAGGCATCCAGCTAAGAGTAATGATGCCTCCGTTTCTCCACCTGGGGTCTCCTCCTGTTGAAGGAAGGGACTCCATGAAGAGTACATCATATGTCCCCAGAAGCACTATGAAGGGCTAATTCTTATTATTTACCAACATATTTGATGACTACAGTTAAATTTCCTTTAATTTAGATTTTTTTTCAAGTCACAATGAGGACTAGACTAATATGCTGGTTCCACTAAATAGTTCTTTTTAAAACTTATTTCAATGCTCTTTGGATTTTTTTTAAGAGACAAAACAGAGTAAAAAAGCTAGTCAAGCATATCCTAATAGTTAGATAACTGTGGTAAAAGACCATTCAGATGAAGCATATATAAATATAAAACCATATTTGGCATGTGTGCTGTATGTAGCCAAGTAAACACCAATACTATAATAAACTCAAGAGCCTATTATGGAGTCACATGCCTGTCATCCCGGCACTCAAAAGCTAAAGCAGTAAGGCAAGAACTCCAGGGCCAGCCTGGGCTACAATGTGAGGCCTTATCTCAAGAAAGACAAAATAATATTAATAGTATTAATAGTAGATTTTTAATTATGCCATATTTTTAAAGGATTGCTCCTTTGCATTTCTATCAAAACTGTAAAATTTCTTCCCACTGTATGTACATCATCATTAAGAAAAGCAAAAGCTCAAATGATTTGAAATTGGCACGAGAGTTTACAGGCATCAGTGCAACAAAAGCCACTACAAGAGCATTTGTCAATACTATACTCAGGCTGGAAGACATTTAGGCTTTACAAAAACAATGTAGTTTAGAAAGAATGGCTTGGAGTTCCAGGGAACGCTGAGCTGTTAGAGCAGAGCAGCACAGGCTGCTCACACAGTTCCCAAAAGCAGAGTCTGAGGCAGACGATAGATGTGCCCACGAAAGGCTTATTACAAATTTTTTAAATTCTCAAATCAAAGTAATTAACAATTACAGTTTATGTGTTTAAAACCTAAAAAGTTTTATTGCTGTGTCAAGTGTAAATAAAAGGAATATTGTGGTTCCTAATACGAAACCAGTAAGATTCTCCAGCTCCCATGTCCCTTCTATGCAACCATGTTAACAAGAGCTCAGGATGACAAAACCTGATTTTCTTAAATAAAAGTACCCAAGACACAAAAAAAGATGCAATTCTTCATCCTGCCTGCTATTCGGAAGTGAATGCTGCACATTTGCCCTGCAGAACTCGAGTTCACTCCTCCAACCACTCCTAGAGTATACCTAGCAAGCAAGCAAACTCGCAGAAGTCCTCCACAAAGGACAAGTGTTCCCGGGCCAAGCAACAGGAAAACACACAACACGAGGTCTGGATACCGGTCCCTCCAAAAAGTCCTCATTCGTGGAACACGGACACCCATCTAACCAAATTCCCATTCCATAACCATCCTTACCATCAACCTTAAAAGTTCCTAAAATTCGATAATAAGGCTTCACTAACAGCACTAGTTAGGGTTCCTATTGTTATGATGAAACACCATGACCAACAGCAGCTCCGGGAGGAAGACCTGTACTTAGCTTACACTTCCACATCACAGTTCATCATCATCAAAGGAAGTCGGGACAGGAACTCAAGCAGGGCAGGAACCTGGAGGCAGGAGCTGATGCAGAGGCCATGGAGGCGGTGCTGCTTACTGGCTCGTTCCTCATGGCTTGCTCAGCCTGCTTTCTTATAGACCCCAGGACCACCAGTCCAGGGATGGTGCCACACACAATGGGCAGCTCCCTTCCCCCAATCATTAGAGAGGAACTTACAGAGGCATGTTATTAATTGAGGCTCCCTCCTCTCTAATAACTCTAGTCTGTGTCAAGTTGACATAAAACTAGCCAGCACAAGCACTTTTCTTCAATCTGGTTTCATTTTTAACATTAATGAAAATCCCTAAGTTCAATTTTTTTGAATAAGTAGCGCCTCCATCTGCTCACTCCATTCCCTAACAAGTCTCCGCTTCCCACACCATTCCTGACATAGAAGGATAGCACGTTTTTAATAACCAAATCAGTACCTGAGAGATTATCAGTGAAACCACAGAAAGAGGGCATGCATAACGGCAACTCAACTGCAAGAGCTGATGTCTGAGAAGACACCCATCACTAGGTGGCTTCAGATACTACCAAGGAGGGCTGCACTCCAACCCTGTCCAACATTTGTTAGAATGGAAAGAACCATAAGCAGTGGAAGGCAGATGCCAAACCTTCCCATCACACACACACACACACACACACACACACACACACACACACACACACACGGGGATAAAGGAGCAGGACTGAATGACAGGATGACATGAGTTGTGCAGTTAAAGCTAACGAGGCGCTTGGGACCCGGTAATCAGCAAAGATCAGAACACAAGGCAGATGGCTGGGATCAGTTCCTCCCCAGTCCCCAGTCGGACCAATAGGCGCTATCAGAAAACAGGTTTCTGTCTTCCTGCAAAGCTGCTCAGGGCTTAGCACCTGCTAGGCCTCTGGGTCCCCTTCCTCCCACGCCCCGCCCCGCGTCCTGGGCCTCAGAACTCTGGGTCTGGGGGATCGCGGCGCAGCAGTCAATACCAGGTGTAGTCGTCCTCCTCGCTCCAGGCGGCCAAGCTGTCCAGGTCCAGCGGCTCCACCTCGTCCAAAAGCGTTGGAGGCGGCAAGGGCGGCGCGGGAGCTTCCCCCGGCGGGGTCCCCGCGGTCCCCGGTTCCGGGCTGCCACCCCCGCCGAAGAAGCCCGCCGCGGGCTTGGAGTAGACGAAGGGCGCGTCTGCGGGCGGCAGGCTGCAGAGCAGGGAGGACGCGGGGCTGGGCAAGCAGTAGGTGCCCGGGAACGCGGGGCCCAGCGCCCCCGGGCCCGAGGAGGTCGTGCCAGCCGGGGCCCTGTGCGGGGTGAGCGGGCTGCAGGCCCCGGCTGGCGGCGGCGCGGAGGGCGGCGGCGGCGGCAGCAGCAGCAGGTGCGGGGCGGCTGCCGCACTGGCCGCCCGGCTGCGCAGCTGCTCGTTCTGCTTCTCCAGCTTGCGCACCAGCTCCTGCAGCTTCTTCACCTCCAGCTCGGCGTTCACTACCGGCCCGGAGCCCGCGCCGGAGCCCGTCCCCGGCGAGGCGCATTTCACCTGCTCCGCCATCATCGCGGGAGCCCCGAGCGCCGCGGCGAGGAGGCTTCCCGGGCCCAGCTCGCGCCGCCTACCAGCATCAGCACCAGGGCCCAGCCTCGGGCCGAGGCAGCGGCAGCTGAGCAGCTCTGCACCGGGCTCTGCTCTAGCGGCTCCGGGTTTTAGCCGCGGCCCCCGGGGCGGGGCGGGGCGGGGCTCGAGGGGCGGAGCTTGCGGTGATGGCTGTGTCGAGGGGGCGGGGCCTACGGTAGGGACCCGCCCTGGGCATCCGCATGCACCCACGCCACCTAACCTCAGGTGCCTGATTGGACCTGACCTGAACTTCCCGCCGCTCGCACTTCCTCCGTCTTCAGGCGAGAGAGCCCCCACTTCGGGTCAGAGCTGAGGGCGGGATCTAAAGAAGTCGCAGCAGGTGCCTGTAGCAAAGAGAAATGTGCCCTGGACCAATGACTTACCCTCTCACAAGAGCACTGTTAGACTTCACCGCACTTCAACAAGCTAATAAAACCTACAGAAAACAGAAGCCTAGGGAGCATGATGCTGAAAAACAGACTTGGAGTGGAAAGGTTTAGAAAAGATGCAGCCAAGAGCATAAAAACAAAATGGTGGGATAGGGAAGGCTGAGGAGGGAAAGTAAGAAATTCCTGTCACTAAGAGGGCCAGGTGTTTACTTCAGCCTATCTAAAATCGTCATATTTGAACTATCTCCACGAGTCCTTCCCTTTTAAACAAGAGTTGCGTTTCCTTACTCCTTCATATTAGACAAAAGATCTTGGAACATCCCCTGTGTGCTCCACTCTTTTCTAAAGAGCTTTTCGACCAAGTCAGTGCAGGCAGAAGTATAGCAAAATTGTAGAGTGCTCCATCCGTTAAATAATTTACACTATTAAAACCAGACATGTCTGAGCAGAAAGGAGAAGGCTCTGATATCACCTGCTTTTTTTTTTAACTTCTTGGAAACCAGGCTTTTTATTTATTTTCACCACCACCAACAACAACAAAAAAATGCTTTTAAGCAGACAAGTTGAACTGTTTTGTTCAGTTAATGCTGACTTGACGTTTTGTGTGTTTAAAACAAAGGGAAACCTGACACTCTGTTTCGAGAAAAATCCATCCACACCGCTGGTTCTCATCCTCAGACAGTATCCTGTCTGGTGAGGGGCCTCGCTCAGGCTCTGTACACACAGAGACACTGAAAAGGTATTACGCGTCTCTGCGGCAAGGCTAGGATGCTGCATCTGTGGTTTTTAGTTTGACCCTGTGCCTAACTGCTCTGAAATACTCCTGTGTATCCTCTCACTTGCCAAGCCACATCTCTCAACTTGTGTGTATGTGTTCTGGATTTAAGTTGGCTGGCAGGAGCTGCATAAGTTAGTCGTAGGGTAAGTACCCTGAAGTTTCCTTCCCAGGAATCCCAGCTGGCCTTCAGACCCCCTAACCACCTGTACCTCCCATCACCTTTCCAAGTTTCATGCTATCTTTTTAGTGTGTTGGTTATTACTAAAACCTGGAGAAGTGGAGTAATACTATCGAAACTCCTAAGTGAAGACTCTATTGAAGGATTTTTCTCCGCATGCTCAGTGGCAGATGCGGGCAGCAGTATCCCTGAAACACAAAGAAAGGGAGAGGACAGACACAATGAGAACAAAGAGCCGCTGGGCTCCACATCAGTGAAAGAAATTGGGAGCCAGCCCACAACTGTGAAGACAACAAGAACAACAAGTGAAGAAAAGCAGTCATTTTTTACTGCAAAATTCATATACTCCAAAGAAGCAGGGAAATAACCAGTTCCCCTCCCGCATGTGCCCTTTATGGTCTACAGAACACATCCCAGAAGCCAGAAGTCGGGCTGTAGAACTGTTTTTTAAGTAACAATTATTGTAAAAATGTCTCGTTGTTCACAGGAAAGCCTACTGGAAAATTTAAGCACAGAATAGAGAGGGAGGATCGTACTGTGGGTTCTGCAGCCTTGGTTCCCCCTTGCTTTTCAAAGGTGAACTAATTCATGCTCAGGAGAAAGGTTAGGTTTATTTTTTTTTCTACTAAAGCTCTTTTCTTCCCTTCAGAAAACTATGCATGTATACATGCTAATGGCGCTCAAAATGCACACTGATTTTTCAGTCGCTGTCCCCAGGGTGCCTACCTCCTTAACACGTAATTGAAGAGGTTGGTGGTGTCAAGGTTTTAATTAAGCAGTCTTGATTTTTTTTATTTTGATGCAAATTTCAAAGCTGTGTGCTTTGAAAGACATTGCATCCATAGCTGCACAACTTATTTTTAGTATTTGAAATGAAATGAAAAGGTGGTTTCAGACTCGACAGAGAAGATATCGACATGAAAGTGCATGCCTCGTTAAAAACTTTCTGGGAAACGTCCATAGACCACAAACTCGAAAGTGGATGCAGAGACGCGTGTTGTCCGGTAGTCCTTACTCAGCACACTTTAAAACCACACAAGGTCACTGAAATGACTCTTAAAAAACTACAATTAATTCACTCACCTGTAACTCTACTGGTACCTACAGCTGTCAATCATCAGTTCAATCACTTATCCAGCGAGAAAATTGCACAGAGCATGTGTTGCCAAGTTTATATCAATTTGATACAAGCTAGGGCCATTGGAGAAGAGGGAGGGTCAACTGAGAAAATACCTCTGTAAGATTGAGCATTGGCAGGCCTTGTAGAGAATTATCTTGACCGGTGTGGGAGGGCCCAGCTCATGGTGGGTGGTGCCACCCCAGGGCTGGTTGTCCTGGTTTCTATAAGAAAGCAGGCTGAGCAAGTCAGTAAGTAATGTGGAAGTGTAAGCCAAATGAACCCTTTCCTCCCCAAGTTGCTGGTGGTCCTGGTATTCCATCACAACAATAATAATCCTGAATAAGACACAGCAAAATATCTTATTGAGCATATGAGTAGAATTAAAAATCTAGAGACACCCTGCCTGTGGTATCCTAGTTCTAAAAGCAAGCCAGGTTCAGTTACCGGCCCAAGCTTAGTCAAGCAGACAAAAGCACTTCTCAACAGTTTCTTCTGGCCCAGCGACTCTCCTTTTTACAGGGCATCAATTCACCACCATGGACCCAATTTGCTCAAGAAATGAAAATTCACCTAAAATGAACGAAGTCTGAGGATCTTCACCTGTATTTTCAAGCTGATCAGAGGTCACAGGTTCAGTGAGCCTGCCTCTCACTGGAAATGCCTGCTGCCCACAAAGGAAAGGGCAGAAAGCTCTCCGCCCCACTACCCATGGGATTCATAGTGCCTATGGGGTGGCCAGCACATGCCAGAGAAACACTGAATTACTTCTTTAAAAAAAGATGAATAAATAAATTCCTGAGTTGCATCTGGAATTGAGATCAGAACCTAATTAGTTATTTGCATATGCCTCATTTATCATGTAGTAGCAAGATGGGAAGATAAGAAGGCTTCTTGCAGACCCTTGATAATCAATTATGTCACATATGACCCAAATAGAACTAGAAAAACACTTGCTACATTGAATGTGCTGTATTTTAAAGCAAGGGGTCATACAGAGAGAAATACTTTGATAATACTCTGTGTTTGGGTTGCATGTCTAAACCTCACTCAACACTCCTACTTAGACTCATGTCAAACAGCCATGTAATTATACCCTATAAAGTCATACAGTAGTGCTTGTAGTAAGAGTAATAGTGATAATAATTGTCTGTTTGTTTGGCAAGCTATACTTCTAAAAGCCCCTTTCAATAAATACTTATTATATGTCTATTATGTTTAAGTCATAGTACTATATAATTTTTAAAATATGAGTAAGACAGTGTCTCCACGGAGACCTTATCTACTGAGGGAAACAAGGACACCAGACGACTAACTATAGACTCAGTGTGACCAGTACAAAGATGAAAATAAAAGTCAGCAGCGTAGGAAGTGCCCAGACACAAGGTGGTTTTAGCTATAAGTTCAGGTAAGGCGACAAGTAGCGAGAGACATGGCTTCATCTGGTTCCTTTGATCCAACTAAAAGCATTAAGGGAAGTATGAGATATGGATATGGATGCATCCATGCAATCAAAAAAAAAATGAGGATGCAGCTCCCAGATCCCAGTACTAAATTCTTAGTATTGTTTCCTCTATGGCCACTTTGCTTTCCTCTTAAAACTCAACCATTGTCATGAGAGATAAATTATATATAGTTTTTCTTAAGAGTAGGGATTGGTGCTTACTAATTGCACAAATATGAACTCATCTGATTATCAAACAACCCTTAGAGTGGTTCTTATTCTATTCATATATGAGGCAACAGCACAGAGAGTTGAATCGGCCCAATGCTTACTTTAACAATAGGTGAGAGTCAGAGCGAGGCATTCTAACCCAGCTTATTCCTGAGATTCCAAGTTCCCAAGCCATGCTATCTCTTCTTAGGTCTTAGGAATCTCTTGCAGAGTTTCCTGATTTGGTCTCCCAGTCTTACTCTGTGTTACTATTGTTATGATGAAACACCATGACAAAAAGCAAGTTGGGTGTGTTGTGGGAAGGGAGGTTACTTGGTTTATGCTTCTGCATCCATAGTCTATCACTGAAGGAAGTCAGGACAGTCACTCAGAATGGTAACCTAAAAGAAGTGGATGCAGAGGCTGCAGAGAGGTGCTGCTTACTGACTTGCACTTTTTGACTTGCATAGTCTGCTTTCTTATGGACCCCAGGACCACCAGCCCAGGGATGGCCCCACCCACAATAGGCTGGGCCCTTCCTCATCAAACACTAAGAAAAATGCCCTACAGGTTTGTCTACAGCCCAGTCTTATGGGGGCATTTTCTTAATCGAGGTTCCCACCTCTCAGAAGACGCTAGCCTGTGTCAAGTTGACATAAAATTAGCCAGCACAATCTACATTATCTGTAAAGAAAAACTATCAACCAATGCAAAGCTCAGTTGCCAGAGATGCCTTGAACAAAGGGACAAGGAAAAATTACTGGAACTTTGAAGGTCACCAGAACAGATTAGAAAACAGCCAGCATCCAAGATCTACAAAGTTGCCAGGGCAGACAATGGCTTTCCCCTCTGCACCCAGTCCTTGCTTCTGAGCAAATGACCAAGAGAGAGTAAATCTTCTCTGCACTGCTTCTCATTTCTGGACATTAGGATTCTTTACAAGCTAATACCTGTCTCAAACATGCCCCAAAGAAACACTGGTATAGCCTTTGATCAACCCAAATAGGTGTCACACTGTTTGAGGAAATGTTTTATTTACGCTGTATATTTAAATTATTTTACTCTTAAATTACTTTATAATTTATATATTTATATGTAGTATATATAATAAAATGGTTTTCAATTAAAACTGTATTTAAAAGTATATTTTAAACTAAAAGTACATAAACTTTTAAAAAGAATTAGAAATGTTTTTACATAGAACAAATAGGCATTTCTTTTTTGACTAGGGGGTTTTCTCTTCTTTAAAGTAAGTACCTAAGATTGTTAAAACCCTGAAGAGTTGCAACTTCCTTAAAGCATCTTTAAATCATGCGCACACCCAAATACCACACATGTTCTCTCATGTGCAGAATAGGAGTGTGTGTGTGTGTGTGTGTGTGTGTGTGTGTGTGTGTGTGTGCGCGCGTGCGCGCCTGTGTATGTCAGGGGGAGAGGAGGGAGGGACAAGAGAGGGAGGTGAGGAAGGAGATAGAGATAAAAGTAGAAAGGGGACTTGGGATGGGGAGAAGGATATCTTAAGATAAAGGGGATAAAAGGGAAGGGAATGGAACTCATCTGAAGTGAGAACTAAAGGAAGGATCATTCTGTGGGGAGAAGGAAATTTGCAAGAGGGGACAAGGGAGGTGACCAAGGGCAGGGTGAGAGCACAGTAAAATGAGACATGATGCATATAAAAATGCTGGAATAATACAGGCCGCTTTATGCTAAGTTACAAACTAATTTAAGATAAATAAGGCAGCGCAGTTCACAACAGCCAGGCTACATAATCAGCCATGGTGACTGTCAGCAGAAGAATGCATAAAGTATGGTCCTTGTTCACAACAGGGAATTGTTCATCCATAAGAAAATAGAGTCCTAAATTATGAAGGCAAAAGGATAGACGTGGCCAGTATACTGTTCAGCAAAGTACTGTAGACATTGAAGGACAAGCGCCAAACACTTCTCTCATCTGTGAGAACGAAATGGCATGGAAGCTATAGAGGGACCGCTAAGAGCCAGGAAGGGAGGCCCTAAGAGAGAGAAGAGAGGCGTGAGGGGAAGGAGGGAGCAGGCACAAGGTAGAGTGACGTAATAGACATTAGAGGCACACTATGTGCCTAGTAGAAAATGGCACAGAGAAATTCAGCTAGTGTCATCAGAGAGGAGGGAGCATCAACTGAGAAAATGGGTAAGCCTGTAGTGTACTTTCTTAATTAGTGATTCACAGAAGAGGGCCCAGCCCATTGTGGGAGGGGCTTCCTCTACCAAGATATCTCTTTCATTACTCTCACCCTCCATCCCTCCCCCAACTTGACCATCCTGATCCCTCATGTTCTTATTCCTCCATACCCCCCCATCCTCCCACCTTCAGTTTACTCAGGATAGCTCGTCTACTTCCTCTTCCCAAGGAGATCCATGTGCCCCTTTTAGGGTTCTCGTTGTTTTCTAGCTTCTCTGGGGCTGTGAATTGTAGCCTGGTTATCCTTTGCTTTACATCTAATGTCCAATTATGAGTGAGTACATACCATGTTTGTCTTTCTGGATCTTGGTTACCTCAATTCAGGATGTTTTTTTTTTTTATTTTGCTGTTTTGTTTTTTTAGTTTCATCCATTTGCCTGCAAATTTCATGATATCATTGTTTCCCCCACCCTACTGAGTAATACTACACAATTCATCAATTGTGTAAATGGACCACATTTTCTTTATCCATTCTTTGGTTGAGGGGCATCTAGGTTGTTTCCAGGTTCTAACTGTTACAAATGATGCTGCTATGAACATAGTTGAGCAATACGGTATGATTGAGCATCCTTTGGGTATATGTCCAAGAGTGGTATCACTAGGTCTTGGAGCAGATTGAATCCCAATCTTCTGAGAAACTGCCATACTGATTTCCAAAGTGGTTGTAAAAGTTTGCATTCCCACCAGCAGTGGAAGAGTGTTCCCCTTACTTCATATCTTCTCTAAACATAGGCTGTCATTAGTGTTTTTTATCATAGTCATTCTGACAAGTAGGAAATGGTATCTCAGAATCATTTTGATTTGGATTTCCCTGATACTAAGGATGTTGAACAATTCTTTAAGTGTATCTTGAGATTCTTCTGTTGATAGAAAATTCTATGTTTAAATCTGTACCCCCATTTTAAAATGAGATTATTTGACATTTTGATTCTAGTTTTTTGAGTTCTTTATATATTTTGGATATCGGTCCTCTGTTAGATATAGGGTTGGTGAAGATCTTTTTCCATTCTGTAGGCTGCCATTTTGTCTTATTGATTGTGTCCTTTGCCTTGTAGAAGCTTTCCAGTTTCAGGAGGTACCATTTATTAATTGCAGATCTCAGTGTCTGTGATACTGGTATCATATTTAGAAAGTAGTCTCCTGTGCCCATGTATTAAAGACTACTTCTCACTTTCTCTTTTTATCAGGTTAACTGGATTTATGTTGAGGTCTTTGATCTAACTTGGAATTGAGTTTTGTACAAGGTGATAAATATGGATCTATTTGCATTCTTCTACATGCTGACATCCAGTTATGCCAGCACCATTTGTTGAAGATGCTTTCTTTTTTTCCCATTGTATATTTTTGGCTTCTTTGTCAAAAATCAGGTGTTCATAGGTGTGTGAGTTTATGTCAGGGTCTTCTATTCAACACCTCACTGTGTGCTCCCTTTCTCTCAGATATGACTGAAGATAAGCCTCTGGTGTCCCACACAGTGACTGCTACTCCACCAGCCTGCCTGCTCCCACTCAGAGGAAAGAACACAGCCAAGGCTTTGTAATTCTCCCCTTTACAAAAGAAACAACTTACATGTCATATTTTTCTCCTACAAACAAATTCCACATGTGTTGATGTGCTGACTCACATGTAGTAGACCCAAGTGGGCAGGGGTCGTGGCTGTAGCCCCTGCCTGCAAGAAGTCCTAGATTCTTGATTCTTGCCTCTATATCCTGGTCATCAGCTAGAAACAAATACATATATTTTAATGAAGAGTTGATTTAAAAAAACTGTTTAATATGAGCTGTAACGGATTTTAAAACTTAGGGTAAATGATATTTTTAAAATAAGCAACTCAGAATCATGCTTGTGATGTTTTCTCTTCTTGGCACGGAAAGGAATGGAGAAGATGAGGGAGGTTTACATTTGGACTTGTTTTACATTTTTAAAAGCTGTTCTTTTAAATTTCCCATCTGTTACTTCAGTACTTCAAAGTGGCTATGGTAACTGCTGGGCGAGACCAGACAGCACCATGGCATAATCGGGTATGGCTTGACCCCTCCTGTGCCTTTCTCGTGGAGGGAGATCAGTTCATTGTAAGTCTTGTCACATTTAGAGAGTGTTTCTCTGCAAATGTAGACTCAGATTCCAACTAATGCATGGCAGAGATAAGAACTGGCTATAGACATTTGTACAAGCCGCCTGAATTAAAAGCTGTTAATTCTGAGACCAAAATCCCCCTATCCTCCTCCTGAGCTGGACTTCTAACATAAAACAACATTCCAACAAATTTATTCAGAACTTAAATAACATAAAGACACGATGCTTAAACCATGAAATTAGTCTTTGTTTAGGAATAAATGATCTTCTGTGAGGTACATTAGCACAAACTTTAATCCTGCCACATGGGACGGGGGAGGCAGGAGGATCAGAGGTTCAAGGCTGACCCTTAGCTACATGGTAAGTTTAAAACAAGTCTGGGCTACATGAGACTCCGTCTCAAAAACAAATGGAAGAAGACAAACCAGATTTAGGAAAGGACAGACAGACCATGGCTAGATTTCAGACTCTGTCACTTACTTAGAGATACTTGTGAGTTGAAGGAAGTACCCTGTGGATGGTAGTGGGTTATAGGTGGAGGCTGCTTGTTCATTTCCTGGCTGCCTGGACCCAAAATCTTACCAAACACTAGTTATATTACTTTAAAAAAAGACTTGAGAGACAATTTGTATTAGTTTAAACCATACAAAGACAGAACCATTTCAGTATGGACCAAATACTAACAACTTTCAGCTGAAATACATCAAAAGTGTCTACATCTATTAGGCAAAAATGACCATTTGACTTTTAGGGAATATCAGATTTGACTTAGGATTCAGAAAACTAATAAAGTATAAAACGCTCGCTCTATAAAATATTCATTCCAAGTTGTTATAATAGCAAAACTGACGACAATGCAAAGGGTTCTTTCCACTGGCATCCACTTTTAGTAATTGGAAAAAGGGGAGGGACTACATTTTGAAATTCCTAATAAAGTTTTTAACCTCATAAAATGAGAAGAGTGTCATTATATGTCTCTGGTGGGAGAAACACTTAATGTCGCTTACAAAGAGGATGGGGGTGAGTTGTCCTTAAATGCTTGCTTTGTAATCATGAGGACCTATGTTTTATCCCTAGAACCCAAAAGGCATGGGGGGGGGGGGGGGAGAGAGAGAGAGAGAGAGAGAGAGAGAGAGAGAGAGAGAGAGGTTAGAGAGAGGACCAGGCAAGATGAAATGCACTTGTAACTCCAGGGACAAGGAAGCATAGACAGGTGGATCCCTGGAGATGGCTGTCCAGCCAGCCTCACTCCTTGCTGAGTTCTGATACCAAACATTGTTCTCTGCTCTCCACATGTGCTCATACAGATATGCATGGGGAGAGAGAGGCTGGGGAGAGGAGAGGGATATAGATAGATATAGATATAGATATAGATGATATAGATATAGATGATATAGATATAGAATGAGAGAGAGAGCTTTCACACACCTTATCACCACCTCTACCACCACCATCACAGAAACAGGAGTGGGAAAACATATAAATTAAAAGCACAGAAGCCAGTAAGGTGTTTCAGTGTATAAAGGTGCTTGTCACCAGTCCTGACAACCAGAATGTGATCCCAGCGTCCCACACACTAGATCCCAAAGTCAGGGGAGCGACTCTGATTGTCAACGCTTTCCTGTACTCCTATTCCCTTGCCCCACTGCATCCTCTCTTTATAACAATGAATATAAAATGTTCCCCAAGCTTTGTGAACTTCTCTAGTGAGTTATAATTAACAGTGGTTTGGAGTCATCACTACTGTTATCTGGGAGGCCCCCTATGAGAAGGCAATGCCTGTGGAGCTGTAAAGCTCTTGGAAATAACTCCAGAGTTGGCTTCAGGGCACAGCATCTGCCTTGTTGCACATAGCGACCACTTACAGAATGGAGCCTGTGGACTGTGATTGGTTAGCACGTTACCTCGGGCTGGATAGTGAGTGCTCACACCAGCAGGAAGAAGCACTTGAAGGAGACCCAATGTATGCAGACCTGTCTTCAGGTCAGTGACCATTGGTCCGGGTTACTTCAGAATTCAGTGTTCTGACTTCTGGGGCACGGCATGACATGTTTCTTACTTAGAAACACAGTATGCCAGGTAGGCTGGTTGCCAGGTCATGCCTGATTTTCTCCTACATTTGGGGGGGAGGACCTCTCTGACTTGTAGCTATGTTAGAAGTAAATGGTAGATTTAAGCTCTCCAAACTAGTGTGGATCCATTAAAAGTGAAGACGGCTTTAAAGGCCAACAAACTTTTGCTGAAATGTACTGATAGCTATATTTTTACACACAATTTAAGGGTGGAAATTGCAAGTGAAAGGGGGGAGCTATCTTAGAACAGAATTATAATCCAGTTGAGTGTGATGTACTAAAGTCTGTAGTACAGCTATTTGTATGCCTAAGGCAGGAGGATCCCAAGTTCAAGGTCAACCTTGACTCCACAAACTTACAGACTAAGAAATAAGCTGTACTTTCAGAGAAAATATTAGAATACTCAAATCATTTTTTTCTAGAGTAAATCTACCAATGTGGGTCTAACAGTAATGATTACCATAATGTTTTGGAGGACTAGAATGTATATTATCCATATTAACTTCCAGGGTTTGATGCTGTAATGCATGGTAAATGGGCTCAAAATGATTTTAATTTTAACCAATTCAATAGTGAGACTACGGGGTACAAAAAGCAACCCATGAAAGAAGAAATCTACAAAAATGCAAGATAGAGAAGAACTTTTTTTTTGCAAATAGATGACAATAAGAATCTCATCTAGACAAATGAAAACCATGAGCTCAGTAGGAGTCAGCAGTATGTCACTATAAATCCTGAAGTTACTAAAATACTGCAGCTTCCAAATAAAAGAACGGCATGAAAGGCTTAATCTGTCGCTCTCTCCCATTCTAGTGAGGTCATTTTTAGATTGTTAGAATTATTTTAAAACTCCATATATAGCAAAAGAGATGTTAACCTGTTGAGTGCCAATCATCTTTACCGATGGAAACTGGACTGTGTCATGGTTTTGGTCATGATCAGAGGCCCACAACTCTCTTCATCTTTAAATGTGACAAAAATTGGAGGTATCAGTTCAAAATCATCAATAACCATGTGGATCTAAAACATTTTCCTTAATGCTGGGCAATCGGTTTCAAATGCTCTGGGGATAATGTAACCACAGTATCTGTCTTTAAGGGCGGTGTCCAGCTAGACAGCCTCTGGTGAGTCATAGAACAGGTGAGTGGCACTGTCTTAGAGGGATCTGTGGCTCCCAGAACCTGTGTCTTTATTTGATTTCAGTAGTGAAAGATGCCACACATTTGTGGCGTTATGAATGAAAATGCTCTCTATAGACTAATCTGTTTGAATGCTTGGTTCCCAGATGGTGGATGGACTGTTTAGGAATGACTGCAGATGTGGCCCTGGAGTAGGTGTGTCACTGGGGGGAGGGGGGAGTATGCTTTGAGGTTTTAAAAGCCCATGCCAGCATCAGCCCCTCTCTTTTTCCTTACCCCAAGCCCTCCCTCCCTCTCTCTCTCCTTACAGGGCCCTGTCTACCCATCTGCTGCTGTGTTCCCCACCATGATATTCATAGGCTGGCCCTCAGCAAGCCTCCGATTAAAATGCTCTGTTTTATACATTGCCTTAGTCATGTTCCTCACAGCAGTAGAACTGGAACAAAAGCCTTGGTTTGAGCAGCGGAATGTGGTCAATGTGAGTGACAGCTGGCTGTAAATGAAAGGAAGGCGATAACTCTTCATATTCTTTCTCTTTCTCAGTCATTGGCCAGTGGGAAGTTGTTAAGTCAATGTTGATCATAAGGCATTAGAGCAGGACAGAGTCACAACATGCTCTGGACAGTTTTGTGTACAAAACCAACTTTGTTTTCCTGTGAGAAACAATGAGAAAAACCTCCCTGTCTGAAGTACTGCATGTAGGTGTTCCTTGTGATAGACACTTAGTCATGCCATAACAAATAAAGGTTCATATTTATATAAAAACAGACTCTAGAAGCCAGGGGCTTTCAAAAAATCATAAAAGAGAGTGTTGCCTAACTGGTCATAAGGTAGAGAAGGGGGAAATAAAAATTAAAGGCTAGAAATCTAATACACCAGGAAATCAACATTTGAAGACAAGTTTTATTTTTCCCTCTTGGAATGTGATAAATTGCATGTTACAGTGGCTGAAAGCATCTCATAGTGCCAAAAATCGAAAACTACTCAAACACATGGGGGTGAACACAGACAACAATGGACACAGAGGTCATGGTGTAAGGAGAAAACGAAGTACTGCAGGATGTCTTCTGATCTCCCAAAGTGCACCATGGCATATGTATGTGCACAAGCGTGCACACACGTGCACTTTTACACACAAATGAAATGTAATAAAAATAAAATGTAATAAAATTTTAAAATTAAAGCTGAATTATGGGGGGGGGGGAGAGAGAGAGAGAGAGAGAGAGAGAGAGAGGAAAAAACTTGACAAGAGGAAAGAACTGACACTACCTTATCCAGATAATTCAGGTTCCTCTCAATATGATATCCTCAGAATGGGACTATGTAGTCTTCCTTTTCAGTACCCACAACCTGATGATAAAAGCATCGGGGGAAAAAAATCTTTCTGTAGCAAGGTCATCAAAGCCAGCAGAGCCGAAGGAACCTTCGCAAGCAAGAGGAACCAAAGGATGAGCGGTGCAGTGTCAACAGTTGGGATGCTATGGCAGAGAGAAGACTGGAGGGAATCCAAAAGATATGGACGTGAGTCCACCACAGGATCACTAGCTATAGCATGGAAACAGCATACACACGTCAGCGCACCTCTCAGATGTGGCGGCAGCTCACCGCTGTCTGAGTGGCACACTTCAGGGTTCCTCTTGGGGGTAGCGGTAGCTCACTGCTATTTGAGCGGCTCCTCCCTAACAAACGCCACCAAGAACCTTTCATATGACTTTTATGTATCTTCTTTCGTGAAATGTCTGGACAGATCTTTTGTCTCTTTTTAATGAAGATTTTACTTTAATTTTTGTTGTTGTGTTTTGAGAATTATTTTGGAAATATTGGGGACACGTTTCTTAACAGACAAGTGTTTTGAAAATATTTTCCCACTGTCTGTGGCTTATCTTTTCATTCTCTTATCAGCTTTTTTTTATGCAGCAGGGTTTTTATTTTAATTTGTTACAGTTTATTAATTTTTGTTTTGTAAGTAATGGCTCCTAGTGTTCTAGTTAAAACTTCATCAAGCTTAAGAGTATTTGGGTTTTCTCCTACAAATTTTATAATTTTCAATTTTCACATCTAGGTCTATGAGTCATTCTCTGAATCTTTGTAAAATGTGTGAACATACGTGTCAAAACAAAATTACCATGCATTTAGGGATCTTTTATTGACATTATTTGTGACTGAGGGCACTGCCGATACCATATCCTATCAAACAGGGCCCAAAAGACACTGACACTACAGATTTTTCCATTTCTCTTGGGAAAAAAAGGCAAAATTAACAAACTGATTGTCGAGAGGGGTATATCAAGTTCTGAATGTTTCTTCTTAGCAGATATGATTTCATATTGCAACAAGGGAAAAGAACATGTGTCGTTGATAAAATTCCATCAGGATGTCTCTCCTTGGTTAGAAAGAATGGTGCTTTTCTGTTTAACATTTTCACTTAGAAGAACACAGGAGACGAGACATTCCCTCCTCAAAGGAGGTGAGAGATCCTACACCACATCATTCTTTGTTTCCATTCCAGGTGGAACCCAGGTCACTTGCCAGTCACCTGAAAGCCCCTCACACTTGCTTGTGGGCTCCTCTATCTAGAGAGAAATCTCATCCTGGGGCACAGGACTAATTGTTCTTAGCAGAGAGCAGAAAGCCAGCCTGGGTCCTGATGGAGGAAGGTCATTGGTTAAATAAAAAGAAACTGCTTGGCCCTCATTGGTTAGAAGATAGGTGGGAGGAGTAAACAGAACAGAATGCTGGGAGGAAGAGGAAGTGAGCTCAGACTCCACAGCTCTCCTCTCAGGAGCAGACGCCTCAGAGAGATGCCATGCTCCGCTCTCCCGGGCAGACGCAAGCGATGAAGCAAGCCGCCAGGTTAGACATGCTGAATCTTTCCCGGTAAGACCGGTGCTCACAGATTATTAGAGATGGGTTGATCCGGATATCAGAATTAGCCAGTAAGGGCTAGAGCTAACGGGCCAAGCAGTGTCTAAAAGAATAAAGTTTGTGTGTTGTTATTTCGGGGCATAAGCTAGCCGAGCAGGCGGCCGGGGTGCTGGGAATGCAGCCCCGCCGCCCATTTTACTACAAATGGTGCCCAACGTGGGGCTCGAACCCACGACCCTGAGATTAAGAGTCTCATGCTCTACTGACTGAGCTAGCTGGGTCCTGTCTGAATATCATTTTATATGGGGACTAAAGGAAGCTTCAGAATTTTTTTAGCTGACTGTCTCTTTGCATTTAAATTTCTGTCTCATTATGTTGAAAAGAAGTGAAGTTAGACTAACCTAGAATGTGATCTGATTATTGCCAAATCCAAGACAGCTCTTCACCCTAGCTATTTCCCATGCAGGTTCCTGCCACACAGCTCCTGGCCGCCTGGCTAGCTTATGCCCCAAAATAACGACACACAAACTCTTAATGGCTAATTCTCACATCTTGCCTACCCCATATTTAGTAATCTGTGTAGCACCAGTCTTACCAGGAAAGATTCAGCATGTCTGACCTGGCGGCTTGCTTCATCGCATCTGACCCAGAGAGCAGTGGCATGGCGTCTGAGCTCACTTCCTCTTCTTCCCAGCATTCTGTTCTGTTTACTCCACCCACCTATCTAAATTCTGCCCTATCAGATGGGCCAAGGCAGTTTCTTTATTAACCAATGAAATCCCACATCAGCCTATAATAATCTAGGTTTTATTTGAAATAACTCCTCCTCCCTTGCCATATTATGTCCCAAACTGTACCATTCACACAGTCAGCACACTTCATTTCCTGCATGGATTTATTACTGTTCTATCTCTCTCTCTCTCTCCCTCTCTCTCTCTCTCTCTCTCTCTCTCTCTCCCGACCTTCAAACTGCTCCTTTACAACATCCCTTCCCCCTGTAGCTTCCTTCAAATCTTCAGTATGTATGTAACAAAATGGATCATATGCACATAAAGTGAGCAGTAGAAACTGACTTGTAATCTCTGCAATGTTTGAGCCCATGGTCCATTAGAGAGCCAATATTCTAAAGCCACACGTCACACAGGAAGGCATCAAGACGGAGAGAAAGAAGCCTATCCGATTTAAGAAGGATGTTTGTGGATTCCTCTGGGGACACTGCTGACTACTATGAAATAGGTAGAACTCTACAAATCAATTTATTTACATTGTACCAAGATCATTCCACTGGCAACTGACAAGTCACTCTCATTATTAGCTTGTCATGATGTAGATAAATCACTTGTTTTGAAGAGCTCTGAATCCAGCTGAACAGGACATTGTTCTAATCCTTTCCATCTTAGCAAGCAAAATCAGCAAGTCATCAGCAGTGGAAGCTGGACCATCTTGTCCCTCAGAATCAGTTAGCTGAGCCACTGCAGTCAAGGAATGCAGGATATGTTCGTTCTTGATTCAGTTCATCCTTTTGGCCTTCCTTTAGAAGTACACGCTCCTTTAATAAATTCTCTTTCTGAAATCATGGTATTCCTTTTATTTTGCTTTTATATATTGTTGTAGGTTTGAGGAGAGGACTTTGTCAGTTTGAAGTGTTTGGTGATGGAATGTATGGGTAATGGTACTGGGAATGAGGCTACAAGTCTGATGCCCAGCACTTCATATAAAATCTAAGCGTGGTGGCTTATGCCTGCAATATCAGTGCTGGGGAAGCAGAGATGGGAACATCTGAGGGTGACTGGGTAGCTAAGAAGAATCAGTGAGCTTCAGGTCCAATGAGAGATCATGACTCAAAAAAGTGGAAGGAGGTCACTGGAGCCCCACATCCAAAGTCAACCACCTCTGACCTACACACACATGCACACACAGATGTAGGTGCACACACATCACACATGCACACACAAAGGAAGCTGTCTTGACAGAACTATTACTTCTCTTATGGAGACTTTTAAAGCATTTATAACAGAATTCAGGACCTGATATTGGTGATTTGGTAATCTTGTCTAGGGATAACATACCACTCGTATTATGAATAATGGATGACAAAAAAGGAATCTTCCAAATTGTCTAAAGGATCTGTCATTTCAATAGTGAGACAATCCTCAGACATAATGGAGCAGTCTTAAGGAATCAGAAACCTTTGTCTCTCTGATATGTGCATATTCTGTTTTTCCAACAGCCTTTGGCTTGGTCTAGTACATTATTGTACAAGAAAGTATCCATAAACCTGCTATAGAAAAGTGAGAAATGGGTTCTCTTCAGATTTTTATGTTTGTAAATGATATTCGGATGATTTTTAATTACTACAGAGGCATTGAGATGTTAATGTACTTTACAAAACAGACGGGGGCAATTTAATCCTTGCTTTCTGCAGTCAATTTCAACTCTAAGAAAATTATTTCTTTTGATCCACTCTGATAGCATGTAATAAAGGAACAATAAAACATATGGCTCAATTACCACTGCTTCTCATCAAGCATGAATTAATGAATATCAAATTATTATTAATTGTTTTTTCTGGCTCCCTCCCCATAGGACAATTATACATGGCTGATTTTGATAAGCACTTTGCGTTTAACACTTTGTGGACCAGTGTCTAAGAGGAACAGATGCATAACATTATTACACAGGAGAATAATTATTTGAATTTAACAATTCGTTCAGTCCTCTTTTAACTACCCTAGCTTGTTTTCTCACAATTGCTTACCAATGCCTTAGAATTCTAGGTCCCAGCACAGCCCAGTCACTCTTCCTTCAAGAAACAGTTGTTATGTGCCTATAAATTACGTACTATGCTTAATTTTTCTAGGTTAGCAATAACAATAATTTCCTGTATGATCATTGAATTTTCGACTCTAAAACAAAAGAATTCTTTCAAAATAAAAGCTATATTTTAAATAGTTAAAAATGTTAACCCTCATAGTATGAAATATAACTTGTGATCAGTATAACTGAAAAAAATTAGTGTTAATGAATGATATCCAAACATTAGGGAAAATAATTTTATTGTCATGAGCCTTCTGTAAATATAAACTGTAACATGAACACATATAACATGTTTGCAATCAATATCTATTATTTCTCAGATTTTGAAATGCATGCAAAGTAAGTTTAACAAATTACACATCATATGGTTTTACCTATCACCCATAAAACTATTAATTTCAGTTTTAAGAATAGTTTTTAAAAGATAAGCCTGTGATAGACTGAAGGATGACACTAGGTGAAACTATTTGTATGTCTCAATACTGTTTACAAATATACCAATATGTTTCTAAGCATAAAATTCCATTTTTTTATAATCAGATAACTGTAAAGGCAAAAAGGGACTTTAGAAATTACTTTGTCTAATGTCTGTGGCGTCATAGAGAACATCACAGAAATCTGGGAACTTTGACTTTCAAAAGTTCAAACAACTTGTTACACTGCTCTTCTTGAAAAATTTTGTAAGAAAATTTCTACGTGCATTTTTGTTTGTAGAAAAAGGAAGAAGTATATCTTGCTTCTATCAGCCTATTTGTCAGGGTATCTATAAAGCGCTAATACAAACTATTAGGGAAGATAGGTGAGAAGATGGAAGACTTGGTTATTGAAAATCATGATGAGCAGCTAAACATGGAGCAGGGCTGGCCTGTGCAGGGTTGACAATGCTCTCTGCCATTGACTTTGGTAGCAAGAACTATGTGAGTATTTATCACTAGATCTTACCAAATACCACATGGCTCTTTTCATGTGTGCGATCTTATTCAAAGTAATTAGATTGCTTTTCTATTATCAAAATTGTTAATACAAGAGATAATCTTCAATGTAAATCTTTTTTAGATTATATATTCTTAAAATGTAGCTTTAAATTCTTCACTGAAGGCTTTTCATCTTCATTTCCACTTATCAGTGTTACTGAATCCACTTGGCTGAAAATTCAAAAACAAAATTAGATACATAAATCAATATGAAAATAAAACCACTATTAAAACTTGAAAAGAAAAAACCAGTCATTCTCCTAAGGGATCGCACTGGATCAAGCGTTCTATCACTCCTTCTAGTCCTGAGCTCTTCACTCTGTTTGTGGTCAAACACAAAGTGCTACACACCAGGTGTGTAGATTTAAGAAACAAGAGAGAGACAGAGCTAGGAGTACGATTTCTCTTAAAGAAAACATTGCTATGGAGTGTACATAGGGAGAGAGGAAGGCTTGGTAACTTCTGAGTCCTTGCTCACCAAACCGCCTACATCATGTCAGGGACTCTCAAGAGATTAAAAAGCTTTGGAGTTGCCCCCTGCACACCAAGAATTAGCACAGAATATTGGACTGGTTAGGACTGCAGGATTAGAAAGGAAAGTGAGTCTGAGAAACAGAAAGTAGAAGGCAGAGTACAAACATAACCAGGCTTATTCCTTTCGTTGGTTCTGAAGCCTGATGGGATGGGGGCTCTGGATATTGTTCCAAGTGTTGCCACTCAGTAGCTCATTAAGCTCATGCGTTCGTCATTAACTTCTGTGCTTTTGATCCCGTCAGGAATCCCAAGGAGTCTCATCCACTATAGCGAAGTTGGCAGGAGCAAGGGCCCTTTAAACATTGTGACTAAGAACACTATGGGCCCTCCCCTCAATAACATTTTGGGTTTTTTTTTTCTTGTTCTACTTACTATTGAATCTAAAAATAAATTGAATGTACTTTCTTGTAACAATCAATTAAATGCTATAGGACATTATTTTTTCAGACACATTCTGCATGTGTTTTAGATCAGCCCTTAAATTTCTCATGCTTAGTTAAAAATGCATGCCCATAACATCTTGCTTTCTCCTTATTGATGCTAATTAAAAGTCCAAATTATAATAACATTTGGTCCTGCATTGTCAAAAAACCACAAAGCTTTACATGTTATATTTAACATAGAATTATATAAAATTAACTATTTCAGGCAAAAGTCACATTAAAAGGCATTGGTTGTAATTATCTTTAAATGTACTTCCAAGTCTGAGCACAAATGGGCATCCACAGAAATGACTAAACTAAACAGTCATTCAGGCAGCAAAAATCATTTCTGCTTCACAACCTGGAAAATTTCCTAAAATAAATGGCCTCCTTGTTTACACTGTATCCCAACCAATACCAAAAAAAATTAGTATCAGTATTGACTGATTTATGTCATTAAACCAAATGTTGTCATGGTTTAACTATCTGTCACTTACTTTTTCAATAGCTATATTTAGTAAAATATTGAAATTTGCTGGAATATTTCCTGTTCATCAATATGAAATAGTTGCCCGCATTAGTTAGGAATGATTGCTGTTAGCAGAGTAGACACTTACCCATCACTTTAGAGTAGCAGGGCTCACAATGTATAGTCTGCCTGTAAATCCAGATACTGTCACCAGCTTGCAGATTTTCCAAAGGCCGTTTGCATATTTCACACTAAAGAAAACAATACATCAGGGTTATATTGTAGACAGAGAATGTATCCTCAAGGGAGCAGGGATAGAAAAACCCTTCAGTTCTTCTGAGACCACCCTCCTGAGAAAGGGGTCACAGACAGCCCCGAAGAGAGTCCACAGGGAAACTCAGTGTGTCTTCCAATCACCACATGTCAAACTTCTCATATAGCATCCTTCCACATGCAGGTACAGTTCAGGGAATCTTTACCCCTGAGATTTTCTGCACAGTTTGCCGAGGAGCAGACAGAATTTTTCACAAACTGGCTATGACAAGGACAGGGTAACCATCAATGTCTCAAACAAAAAGGCAGAGGTGTGTTTATCATTTCCTTCCACTAGGGAGAGCTGTACGATTCTGGCACAACGTGCTGAACCAAACAAATTGCAGATCACACAGGGATGGGGTGGAGTGTTATGGGAAGGGTAGGACTCTATTCTTTTTCAGACCCGTCTGCTGCTGATTGGCCAACTTCCAAATGTGAGTTGCTGGTTGGCTTTAAAGATGAATTCACCAGAGCAAATTGCCTTTGATCGGTTTATTAAACATTTAAACTAGTTTAAGTGGTTTTTCTGTTACCATGGCTGTAGAACAATTTGTCTTTTTCTATGAGCATGAGGAACATTTTTGTTCTCTCGTAGTCTCTAATGCTTAAAATGGAAACGAATCATTTAAAATATAATAAATGAAATTTATTCCTATTTAAATAACCAGGAAAATTTCCTATTTAAAAGATTTTGTGCATACTGATTTTAAATTTTTAAGGTATATGCTTTTATTTGAGCAAATGTATCTTGAAACTAGAAAACCTTCATGTTATAATCAAATATTAGTTTTCATTTTCAGATTATATTTTATAATGCTACATTAGGCTGTGATTTAGTTTCTTTTTTAAATATTTATTTATTGGATGTATATGTGCCATGAGGCTCAAGAGGAAAGGTCAGAGGACAACTTGTGGGAAATAATTTTTTCTTTACAGAATTTGGGTTCTAAGAATCAAACTCAGGTCACATATTGGCTGCAGTGTAGTATACATGCTAAGCTCTCTTGCCATCTTTTTATTCAAATAATGCACCATGTTTCTGATGGCTAGGTAATTGGTGGACAAAAAAAATCAATGGGCAAAAGAGTACCTTTCATTGGCTAAAGTAAATACTTTTCATCACCAGATGGGTCATCACAGGTCCATCACTAGATGGGTCATCATATATCCATCACTAGATGGGTCATCACAGATCCATCACTAGATGGGTCATCACAGATCCATCACTAGATGGGTCATCATATATCCATCACTAGATGGGTCATCACAGGTCCATCACTAGATGGGTCATCATATATCCATCACTAGATGGGTCATCACAGGTCCATCATTAGATGGGTCATCACAGATCCATCACTAGATGGGTCATCACAGATCCATCACTAGATGGGTCATCACAGATCCATCACTAGATGGGTCATCACAGATCCATCATTAGATGGGTCATCACAGATCCATCACTAGATGGGTCATCGCAGGCCCATCACTAGAAAGGACCCAGACTTAGACAAGAGATTTTTCAATTTGGATTCATATTAGACAAACCTAAAAAGCTTTGAAAACCACCAGTGTCCAAAAATAATCTCTGAAATCTTAAATTTTAAGTCTGGGTAGTCTAAGAAATTTTTCCCTTCTTCAATCCCTATGACTATAACTCTCAACTGGCATTGAGAACCACAGCCTACTCAATGGTCTATTTCACAGGTAAGGAAACCAAAGCTGTTGTCATTTATGTGATTGCCCAAAGTCACATGGAAAGCATTCTGAAGGGCAGAGGCAGACTGAGGTCTTCAGACACCCAGGGAAGTGCCTGCAAATACCCTGAGAGATATGTGACCAGCACAACACCACGTTGGAGGGGAGAACAACAAGCTGATTTAAACCAAACTTGGATGCATTTGCTATTGAATATTTCTGTTCCTTGTTAAGCCGCGATTAACCGTGGTCTCCACAGCAAACTAAGCTTAAAGCATTGCAAGGCCTGAGGCCTGAGCTCCTGACGAGAGAGCTGCTAGGCTTATTCTCAACTATCTGTTTTCCATGGCTGGTTTTGTTATATATAACTGCAATACAGAGTCTTAAGTTTCCTGGCTAAGGGATGTGAAAGGAATGAATTCTAAGCCTAAAGCCAAGGTAGTAATTATAGACCTTTGAGGGTGAAACTGTAGAACATGAAAAAAGACTTAAGTAGCATACTATTAATGTGGACTAGACAGTGTTTAAAGCTTTAACATCATTCTGAGCAACTCAATAAATAAATGTATTTTCTCATCATCGTGCATCCTTATACTTAGTAACATGAAGAAAGTACGTGTTTACCTTAAAGCAGGTGGAATGGCAGCAGATCTGCAACTCATCTAAAATCATTTTGGTTTCTACTCCCAAGGGCTTGCGGCAGTAAGTGCACATATCTCTTTCAATGACAGACCTGTCGTGACATAAGAATTAAAAATCATTCAAAATTGCCCTCGTGTAGGGACAGGCATATTTCCTGTGAAATCACATGGGAGCATGTAGATCCTGGTGGAGCTTGAGGAATCATACTGACATCCAAAACCATACTGTTTACTTATGCTCGTGATAGGATTAATTCTGTAACGATGTCAAGGAAGCAGCACAAGGGAAAAGTCTCGGGTTATTAATTTACTAGCAATCAAGAGTACGTCTGGGCAAGATAGGATGCTCAGTTTCCCAGTTAAACTAGAACAAAAGGAGTCCTTGAAGCTAGAAGAACAGTTTAACTAATTTACATACATTACTTTATGCACTGCATAGGGAAATTTTGCAGCAGATTAATGTAAGGTTTTAATTCTGAAAGCATTCAATCGGCCCAAACTAGAAACCTGTTGAGGAATGTGCTTATGAACTCACAAATGATGACTCTATAGAGTAAGAGTCATCCTAACAGTGCTCTTGGTACCATGGCGAGAAGTAGGATGCAGGGATGTAAATGATGACAGAATTAATTTGTTCTCCAAAGGAAGGTAGCTATGACCCTGCCACCAATTATATGAGAGAAAAGTGGTTTTTCTTACTTATTTTAGAAACTTAACATTCCACAACAAATGAACTATATTATGATCAACTTAGTAACAAACCTTAAATCTTGCCAGAACCTTAACTAGAGGCCCTTTTCCTTTGGGAAGGTCTTAAAATTGTCTTAAACACCTTCCGGTAGTCTTTACAGCTTGAGGCATTATTAGCAAGTAGGTCCAAAGCTTCAAGAGTACCACACATGATGAGATAATGAAATAAAAATAGCCAATACTTGCATATTGCCCGCATAAAATAATTTTGTCATGATCTGCATCCCTGTATCCTCTTATTATGCCACCAAGAGACCTATTCTGATGACTCTGGCTATACATGGATGAAATCCATGTACGCACAATACTCATATAGCGTATGATTATTATATAATATGTATAGTATATGGTGTATTATATACTCTATATTTGTGTCCAGTGCATCTTCCCATGAGCTTTACTTGGCAAACTCAGTTCATTCTGAGAAGAGTCAAGATTGTTATCATCTGTGACACTCTAAAGAAACGAAAGCAAGGACACAGAACGGCAAGGGAATGGTGGCTCTCGTGCAGCCAGTGAGGAGATCTGGACAGAAGTACCACGACCCAGAGAGTCCTTAGCCTGCCTGTGAGACATTCTAACTTCCCAAGTTGAAGTGATGTCATGCCCAGGTGCCCAAGAGAGCGAGCAGAGAAAAGGGGAATTGAGGGAAAGAGAAAGAGAGAGGAAAGGCATGAAAAGTAAATAAAACTTGTCTGGTCTTATATGTCCAGTCATTCTAATTGCATCATCCTAATAACTAGATACATATAGAGAGATACACAAAGATTTACCTGTATGTAAAGTATATAATGATTCATATATATGTGCAAATTACATAGAGGTTTATTTATAAATATTTGCAACTTTTAATTTATTCTACAATTACTTGCATACACATGCCTGGCAAGTATTTCCCCATGAACTGTTTTTACGTTCACACATATATGTATATAACAAAGCTTCCTATTCAAGACTACAAGCACATCAGAAGGAGAACATTGTGCCTCCACATTACCATCTCATTCTGCCAGCACTGATGAAGATCCAGAAATACAAAGAAAGAAGAAATTGCCTCTTCAGAAGAGATGCTCTTTGCACTGGGGAGGCCGTGGATGTGGAATGTCATCAGAGCATAGACTGCTCTGTTTATTTCCCATAGTAAGTGGAATGTCAGTTCATCTTTTCAAGAATCACCTACCATGGGATTCCCACCTGTCTCCAATCAAAACCATCTCCAGAAAAACAGACACAGGGAAATACACATATGTGTCTATGCACATAAAAGTGCGCATATGTTTGTATGCATGCATGTACATATATACACTTTACGTTTGAAATGGGAATATAAGCATACTTACCTATCTGAAGTTGAATAAACAGTTTGTATATATTTTCCTGAGATATTCTCCTGATATCCATCCTTTGGCGATCTACTAAATATGAACATATAGGGACATGTGAGAATCAGGACAATTTCCCTAACATTGCCCCCACATAGGTAAGAAAACATATATCCCTTCACACATTAGTATTACTATTATTGTTATATTTGTAATATTGTGAACTCAGATGATGTCCTTCCAATTTCATTTTTTAATTTGTAGAAGTAATGATGCAAAAGCCCCAGCAAGTCAACACATCACCAAACGAAGAAACTAACAAATGAAACAACAACAACAAAAAAAGCCAAAAACCAGAACAGGCCAAGGCAGTCTAAATCTAAGTATAAGCAATAAAGACATCATCATTTTTCATAGAACATATACGCATATCTCATTTATTTATTAAAATAAAGCTCCCTTGCCTAGAGGCACAGGCTTCTAACCCCATCTGCTGTGGAAGATGAGAAAGAAAGACCACAAGTTCAAGACCCGCCTAGACTATGGAGTGTACTCAAGGTCAGCCTAGGCAAACTAGCAAGATCCTGTCTCAAAATAAATTAAATAGGGGCCGCAGAGACAGTTTAAAATTAAATAGGGAGCTGGAGAGACAGTTTAGGGGTTAAAAAAATTTTGTTATGTGTAAATCCTTAAATTCAATTCTCAGCACTGTGGAAATTAACCAATTAAGTAATTTATGTAAGTAAAATAGTATAATGTAAATTAAAATACCAACACACACACACACACACACACACACACACACACACACACACACACAAACACATGCACGCACACACACAGCCCCTTTGCCAAGGCTATTGGGTTTGTAAATAACAAATAATAACTTAGCCTTGAACCTAACTCTAGAGATGTCACAATATACCGTGCCATCCGGCAGAGCAGACTTTAAGAAAGCTGGAGGTATTTGTGGGACATCACGGTCACGTTAGGGTAACAAACAAACAGGAGCAAATCCATCCTTTCAGATTATTCTACCCCACACGTTCCTGGCCTGACACGACAATATTATCTTTTATCGTTCTCAAATCTGCATTTGCATCAAAAGCATGTTGAATTTGTGAAAACACAGATAGCTGGGACCCCAATGGCAGAGTTTCTGATTCTTCAGGTCTGAGATGGGGCCAAGTAATTTTCGTTTGCTTGCAACAAGACTGAAGTGATACTGTTGAATCCAGCCCAGAAAGCACATTTGAGAATTGCTGTCTGTACACACGCAGAGATATTCCAGTAACACATGCATAGCAGTTTACAAGAGCGAACCATAGCCAACAGGGCTAAATTATTCAAATATGTTTAGTTTAGTTTCTGTACTTGTATAAATCAAGTCAATATTTTCAATCATCTACTCAATAAGTAAAAAAAATCTAGAAAATAGTATTTAGTAGACTATTCCTAATTCTAGAGATTTACTCTTTCTTAAAAATAGATATCACAGTTGTTGGCCTTAGTTTCAGTGAGACACTTCTTTAGAAATCAAAATGTATTGATGTGCTACCCCTAGGGTTACCAATGTGTGGAAACAGTGCCATGTAAGTGTAGAATAAATATCTATTCCTTTTACCCTACTTGCCAATATTTTGTGTCTTGTCTTTACTATATATCATACTCATGCTATCATCTATCTATCTATCTATCTATCTATCTATCTATCTATCTATCATCTATCTATCTATGCTTATTTCTTTCAGGTTCTACCTATTAACTTTAATTTTTCCTTACATTTTTATCATTTAATTTAATTAAAAGTTAGCAGGGAAAAAAATAAAAAAAAAGTTAGCAGGAATTACTGTCATGAAGTCACAATAGAAAAAGATTTGAATTCATAATTTAATTACTTTGGAAACTGTATGTGTAAGTTACACATAGGTTTGACCCAGAGAGGCACTGTGTTGACCCTGGGAGTTCCCACACACACACGGAGATTCCCCGGAACTGTTGTCTTGGACTTTTTTGAAGTAAGTTTACACATATCACATGTGTCTCCATTTACATGGTTTGCCATTATATTAACCTATAATTAGGCCAAATCTCATTTTTTAATACTCCTTGAAAATTAAAGGTGTTGTGAATCCATGACCTCCATTGACACCTTTGTCAACATCCATCATTCCAAGCAGACTGTTTTATAGGACATGGATTCCTGCAATTTTGCCCATGATAAATTGACCTAAAGACATATCTTCTTTTCTAGATTAGATTGGGTGCAAATAATAGAGTCTTTGAATTGAGGTGATTCAAATTAAAAGGTTGTTATAACCAAACGGTCATACACATTTATGTAATAACATTTAGTTACCAATCCTGTTATTTCCTTATTAGTTATTTGTGCTGTGGGATAATATTCTTGTACACTTTAAAGATTTGTCACTCATATTGGTTTAATAAAACACCGATTGGTCAGTAGCCAGGCAGGAAGTATAGGTGAACAGACTATGAGAATTCTGGGAAGAGAAAAAGCAAAGAGTCAGTCACCAGCCTGACTCAGAGGAAGCAAGATGAGAACGCAGTACTGAGAAGGGGTACCAGGCCATGTGGCTAAACATAGACAAGAATTATGGGTTAATTTAAATTGCGAGAGGTAGTTAGTAATAAGCCTAAGGTAGTAGGCCAAACAGTTTATAATTAATATAAGCCTCTGTGTGTTTCTTTGGGACTGAATGACTGCAGGACTGGGTAGGACAGAAGCTTCCATCAACATATTTGAAATTATTTTGAGTATATACAATGACTATAAGTTATTTATCAACTATTTAATATTGGGAACAACATAAATATTATATGCGTAGAACTTAACAATATTCTTAAACTATCTTCTCTATGAAAACTCACACCCTGAAATGGTAGCACCTCTTACATGGCATGGATCATTACACAGCTATAAAAAGAAGTGAAATGTCTGAAGCACTTTTCCCTTACCTATTCTCCACATATGTCCTTGTGTAGACAACCGTGTCCTTGGGGCCAACATTCCTGGTTCCAGCATTGGAGCTACAATAAAATCATTTAGTTTCATGTTAAAATATCACTTGTGAGGAAGATAAAAACAAAACCATTTTCCAATTCAATGCAAAAGGCAATATATATACAATATATTATATATATATTCCTTCTAAGGTGTGTATATGTGTGTGCATATACATATATGTATACACACGCATACACACCTTAGAAAGAATATAAACCAAGTGTTCAAATGAAAATGTTCAAGTGTTATTAATCAACTCCTGAAGAATGTTTCCACCTCTCCCATTCTTAACATCCACTGTCTTGTTCTACTTTGTTATTAATATTGTGAAAACTAATGATTCAGTAAATTTGTCTTAGAGCATGAAGATAGTTTTATCTGTCTGTACTTTAGTGTCTGTTTCCCTGATGCCCCATTCATTTCTAAGCAATAAATTTCTCCCATAATCCTTAAGTTAAAAGTAATCTTTAACTGGTTGTTCAAACCACAGGTTTAGTGATATAGTCTGACAGATCTCACTCAAGAATGTGAACACCCATGTTGGAGAGATGGCTCTGTAGGCAAGAGCACTTGTTGCAGGAAACCCAGGTTTGGTTCCCAGCACCTACAATGGGTGGCTCCCAATCACCTGTAATTCCAGTTTCAGGGATCTGATACTTTTTGGACTCTGTGAGGACCAGCACATGTGTGGTTCACATACATAGGCTCATGTATGCTCATATGCACATAAAATAAAATCAATAAACCTCTAAAAGACTGCCAATATTGATGTCATGCCAATATTGATGTCATCATCATGTTTTATATAATTGTAGACTTTAAAGCAACCATCACATTTTATATTCCTCTAAGAGCATCCCAGCAATGATTGACTCAACAATTTCATGTAAGGGTATATTTGCATATAGAAAGTTCCATGCTTTAAAAATAATGGCTAGCTTGCATGTAAACAAATAAACACAAGGCTAGTCCTGTCATTGGTTTTGTCATTGGTTTTAGTACCTGAGGCTGTTTCTGGCCTCATAAGAATAGACAGAGGTTCTCGTGGACTCCTTGAGTAGATTTTTGGTGAATCCATTGACTTGGCCATCGAGCCTGCAAGAAGAAACATATGTGTTTGTCATTCAAAATCAAGGTCAAGTATTTTTTTTATTAAGATTTCACTAAGTAGTCATCACCTTTTTTACATCCAGCTGGTTTCTGCACAGTAATATAGACCACTTTACTGGCTACCCTGGCTCCACAGAAATCACTGTCTTGCCTTTCATAATAATGCATAAACAAAGGCCATGTTATCTAATGCTACTAAGGAATGTATTTTCACCAAGGATAAAATCCACTGAAAATTAGTTCCTCTATCATTTTCATAATAGCAGATCCCTTCAGATAACTTCCTTTGTATCACATATCCAAGAATTCATCAACTTAATGAATGATCCAGGGGTTGCTTTGAGACACGTGAGTTCCCATTTTGCTGTTAATGAAAGGTAATACTTTGAAGACTTCAGAAGTCTGACCTAGATTTCTGCTGATCTAAAAATGTCACCTTGTTTAACAGAGCATAAACACGTTCGTTTCTCCCATGCAATAGAGGAAATTCCGATGAAAAAATAGTAAAAATTGTAGCAATTTTTTTTTCTGTGTTGGTAAGTTTTGCGAACAAAGACTTGAAAACCTATGGAAGAGTTCAGATTTTCATTAAGCCATATTATCAAACAGACTGTCTGTGGGTGGGTTTGTGAACTTCCTCGGGCCTTGTGCCCACCGAAGCCAGAGACAGCAATCCTTCTGGAGCTGGAATAACAGGCCTGTGTGAGCTACCCAACATGGGTGCTGGGATTTGAACTCTGGTCCTCTGCAAGAGCAGTACATGCTACTGACTCTGAGCCTTCTCTGTAACCTTGTCCTATATAACTTTTAAGGAAGAAAATGTGTTACTCGATCATCTCTGACACACAAAAAATAAAACTAATAAAAGAAATGAAAATACTACAAGGAGGTACCTGGAGCTCTCTTGTTTTTTAAACTATAAAAAAAAAATAGTCTTGGCTAAATAGACACTGAAATTTCCAAGTATGAAGTTATGGAATGAAGTTAGGGTGTAAGTTTTCTCTCTGTTTTCCTAAAAATAAATTGCAAAGTAATAAAAATGTGAGATCAATACTGTAGTAGGTTTTTTCTCTTGTAATTATTATGCTACATCATTCCAAGAATAATAAACTTGGTTCTGAACTGTTGAAGAATATTCAAATTTAGTGCTTTGCTAGATTTCATAAGACACTGGTTTCAAACTCCAGTCCCACTAAATATATATTAATTATATTTGAGTCACATAATACACACTATAAAATTTAAGATATGTATAGCTTCGAAGAAGAAGGTAATGAGTAACATTGTAATGAATTTACATTGCCTTTAGTGGTGCAAACTTAAAACATCATCAATTTATAAAATGCAAAAACCAAAGTGGGCAATATCTGTAAACACTGCTGCTCTCAACTGAATTCAGTTCCCTAAAAATCATACACCAAAGCTCCAATCTTTCAGAAACGGTTTCCCCACCAATCCTTTCTATAAACCCTTATTTCATGAACAGAAAACGGAGCAGCTTTTAAATCAACTTAAAAGGAAAGTTCCTTAACTGCATTTAACCACTCAGACTGTGTATAGCATTGATCACTTCCAAATAATGTTTGGATGAGGTCAATTGTCAGTCCTAGGCAGTTCCCCATGGTGAATGTGTTCAGCAGATGTGTTCAGTGGACGTGTTCAGTGAATGTGTTCAGGGGATGTGTTGTTCAGTGGATATGCTCAGTTAATGTGTTGTTCAGTGGGTGTGTTCAGTGGATGTGTTATTCACTGGTTGTGTTCAGTGGATGTGTTCAGTGGATTTGTTGTTCAGTGGATGTGTTCAGTGGATGTGTTTGGGGGATATGTTTAGCAGAAGTGTTTCTATGAGCCGCGGATCCCACTGAACACTTCTCTTTCATTCACTCAGA
The DNA here is from genome assembly GCF_018167655.1 of Microtus oregoni. Lineage (NCBI taxonomy): Eukaryota > Metazoa > Chordata > Mammalia > Rodentia > Cricetidae > Microtus > Microtus oregoni. The sequence goes on along the minus strand of NW_024543060.1, from coordinate 36,997,854 downwards.
GACTCTGTTGGGGTCACAGCAAAAAGGCACAGATGATCTGGAGAACCAGAGCAACATGAAGTCTGTCAGATTCAAGTGTAAGGAAAGACAGTCAGCTCCTCTTTCCATAGTCATTCCACTCTTTGCAAAAAAAAAAAAAAAAATCAACAATATTATTTCTTATGCAATTACAGAAGCTTAGGAAAACTAGAGGCACCTTGGGAAGGTTAAAAAGAAAATGAGTATTTTAGAGTCCTTCAAACACAAATAGAAGCACTGTTACACATGAAGAAGTTATCAGTCCCTTCCTAACTTAAGTTGTGTGTAGCAATGAGGTAGAGCATCTATCCTAACACCTCTTATTGACAGACAGGATAGTAACAGACACTGATGGTTTGAAAGCCCTTATACTCTGTTGTACAAGGAATTTTCAAAATGAAATTCTTCTTTGTTGCAATGAGAAATTTGTGTGTGCTTTTGAACATGAGATATCCAAAAAGAGAGTCGCAGGGTACTTCCTTCCCTCCTGAAAACCTACCAAGTAACAGTGGGTAAAAATAAACGCTCACAACCCAAATAAAGGGCTTTGAATTTTCATGACACCTTTTATACCAAGTAATAGGATGGAGTAACAGAATTGAGAAATTCTAGCACAATTAGAACTCTGTTAATTTTTCTGTGTTAGAAATTAAGCATATGGTGCCATAACTTTTCTGACTTGGATAGTACTTATATTTAAATGCTATAATGCAATTCAACTTCCCCAGAAAATGTTCTAAACAATCACTCGGGTAAAAAAGGAATTCCTAAGAAATAAAGCCAATTGCAATCAATCTTACCTTCCATTCTTATTTTCAGATAGATGAGAATCTACTTCAGTTAAGTTTTCTAGGCCCCGGTCTCTAAAAAATATATAAATAAATATAAACAAAAGCATAGTGTGTGCGCATGATTTAGTTATAACACAATTCTATTAAATTAAAAAATTCAATAAAAAATCAGCACATCATCTTAGACATAGTCACTTTTGGTTTATAAGTGTTCAGAAGACTGGAAATTGGATATTGAGCTATTTAATCTATTGACTCGTAGGTAAGGGTGGATTAGCCCTGAAGGGTAGATATCAGGCATGCCTAGTATACAGAAGGTCCTGGGTTTGATTCTAGCACCATTTAAATGGGTGTGGATTTTATACGTGAGAGAGAAATCACTTTTGGAAAGCTTGGGAAATCCAGTCTGAAAAGTGTCCGACTCAGACTGAAAGAGCGCTAGGTTTGAGTCCTGAAGCATCAATCGCATGTTAACGTGAAGTATCTCATTCATATCTCACGAAATCTTAGAGCTGGCATCTGGAGCTCGGAAAGGCGGAGCGAGTCTCCCAAAGCTCGTGAGCCAACTTACAGGAGAACGAAGAACTGAACTCAGTAGAAAATGTCCAACGCTTGAATATTTTTAGCTGTAGATTTCATCCATGCAATTGGGTTGCACAAATATAAGGCCTCAGACAAACAACTGAATAAAAAAGTCACAAGATAGAGGCTGTTCTTAAATCTCTGTCTCAGTGATTTTACATCTTCTATGATGGACAGGGTCCTCTGGCCTGTTAGCACAGATTAGTCATTTGCATATGAATATAATATTGAAAGATCCTGTTTGCTGTTTTCATGAGTTTGGAAAAGCCTTTGTCGTGAAACCTGCCGAGGAGAAGAACCACTTCAGAATAACGGTGAGGCCCATTTCCTCCCTTACTTCCCCTACATAATTCTTTAGGCTTCGTTTTTTTTTAAATGAGGCTCCTAATAGCCAATACAACATGGTTTTGATGAGAGAAACACAAATCCTGGGAAAATGATTCAGGTGTGAGTGAACCCAGTAAGAGGAGAGCAATAATTGATAGGATTGGGGATGGAGCCGTGGGTTAGTGGTGAGCAGCTGGGGGCAAACAGTTAGTGGTAAAGTCAAAGTGAGTTATTGACTCCACAGTCTTGAGGGGCTTCTTCATTTTCATTTCAGTCCTAAATGTTCACAGCTCTGGAATTCATCCCCGTTCCTAAAATTCTTTCTTCTCATGCTCAAAAACATTGGATTCAAGTAAAGTTACCATATAAAGAATCAGCATGTACATTCTCACTTACAAAATTAACATTGCTGGGGATGCAATATACAATACAGTATCCTCATGTTTATATGGAGAGAAAGTTAATAGTATCCAGGTCATTAATAATTGATAAATTATGGAAATTAGTCAGCATACTTTAGCTTCTTAAACTTCACACTTAAGAAAAAACTACTTGTGTGCTTTTAAAAATGAGGAGATTAGTTTAAATATCTTTAATGTGAGTTTAAGTACGCCAGTGAAACTATGTAAAGGTACAATATTTCAGGAATATTAGCTGATGTTGTAAAATGAATAATGACATAAAATTCAAAACTGAATTTCTCCACACCATCAGACAAAGTTGTACAAGATCAACGCTGCAAATTTGTAATGCAGATAGAAGGCTTTGAATTTGCCTAAAGGATAGCTTTCACTAAAAACTACAGAAGTCACCCTTGTGGTACCAGAGGCTGCTTTATTACCTTAACAGCTTTCACTAAGTGGTTAAAAGCTTGAGCTGTGGACTATGATAGTGTTCATTCAGACTGGAAGAAGTAGATGGTAAAAGATCACACATATGTGAATATTGGGAAATCAGAATTCTGTGCCAGAAAGTTATTCTCTCTCCACTGTGATGACTCTGAGGTAGCCAGGTGCTGCACTTAAGGAATCCGTGGCTTTTTACAGCTTGGGAGTAAGTTCTAATATGGACTTGAACAAAATATGTGTTATGTAAATATGTGAAGATACAAGTTAAGGAGAAAAGTCTGGAAGAGATTTCCCCCTCTTAGCCCAAGAGGAAACCAACCCTGCCATGATGACCTGATCTCCGATTTCTCACCTCAAGAACTGTGAGTAAGCATCCTTCGTGTGTTTAGGTGATTTAGTATATGGGTTTTGTTAAGGTATCCCTAGAAAGTCTGTATTGAGTTTCTCCGCCTGAGGGTGGACATCTTCGATTAAAAGAACAAGACACTTGTAAGTGCTACAGATACTGAATATTTCTCTGCCTACACACTTCACGCTTGCTCTTTGGGCCATGGCTTTGGAGAGATGGAAAAAGAATGGCTCCACCTGAGGAGACAGAGGAAGCCAGATTCTTGCAGATTCAACAGCCACAACAGGTAACTCAAAAGCTGAGCCTATACATGCGTTCAAAGAAGATACTCCCAAAGTAGGGTGAGTCACCAAAGAAACCATATATATTATTGGAGGTTTCGTAGGATTTTCTTATTTTATTAGATAACAGCACACATCAAGTTTGTTTGTGTAAGCTATAAGGCTTTAGTTTGAATAATCTATACCAATATTTAAAGCAAACTAAATGATGAAAATCACACAGTGTGCATTTGCTTGGAGTATGCACACTGATGGGTGGCAAGAGAGAGATGGGTAGATCCAGTAAGGGAAGTTTAAACTGTCCAAATTTACAGATGCAAAAATAAACGCTCTTTAATTAAGATCACATGGATTGCGTGGTGTCTTTCACACTGTGGCAAAAGATGAAAAGCTGTAAGGCAAAGTGTGGAAGATAAATGTTTTTTATAGAAGTCCAGGCCAAATGTTGCGAGGTTGAGCAAATGCTTGATTCCGAAGTCTTTGTGAGTCTTTCATTTTTATTTTGGTTTTTATTTTGGTGGTAGGAATCAAGCCCAGGGTCTTACATGTTCTAGACATGACTTCTGCTAAGATACATCCATAGGTCTAAGAATTATTTTAAAATATAGATTTTAGTACATGTGGGGCAGACTGTAAGTTGTCTAAGGTATGAAGCCACATACGTACTTTCCAGTATAAGAATTCTCCATGTTGTAACAATGTAATGCATTCTCCATGTTGTGTGAAGGGGTGTGGCACTCCCTTACAGGGCAGATCAAGGGGAAACATGGACACTGTTGCTTGTTAGCATTCCTAGGATATATTCCAATGTGAGAAAGTTATTAGCTCAGTTCTAACCACTCTTCCCCTCACGTGTGCATGTCGGAGGGGTTTATTAATAGGGCACAATATGCTTCTCTTTACACTGCTAGCTTAATCTGCTTCTGTAAAGTGTCCAACACATTTACAAAATTAAGAAGTTTTCACACAAAATTTAACTATATTTTTATGTCAGGATTTGATATTAGGCATTAGATTTTTAGCTCAAAATGAGTCTCCTTGAGAAGAATATTGCATTTAGTGAAACAACTCACATAATTGCTTAACTCATTGACATAGCAAAATGGGATGACATTTGCATATTTTTATAAATCTCGTCAGTGAGTATTTTATATTCTTAAGGATTTTTATATTCAAGAAATTAATAGATCTGCATATTATTTAAATATTTTAAATATAACATATAACTAGTAATTTTAGTTTTCTTGAGTCATTGCAATTTCATTTTTTTAAAATATTTATTTATTATGTATACAATATTCTGTCTTTGTGTATCCCTGCAAGCCAGAAGAGGGCACCAGACCCCATTACTGATGATTGTGAGCCACCATGTGGTTGCTGGGAATTGAACTCAGAACCTTTGGAAGAGCAGGCAATGCTCTTAACCTCTGAACCATCTCTCCAGCCCCATTGCAATTTCTTGAGATTGTCATAAGCAGAAAACAGTTATTGGCTCAAGTAAAGAAATCAGTCATAAAAAATAGATTTCTTTTATTTAGTTTCAGTGATGGGGACTTAGAATGTTGGAGACTGAATACAGTAGATTTTACCTATGTAGACTATCATAAAACATTGATTATTCTGATACTTAGTCTTTAATTCGCATTATATTTGTTAAATATCTGATATGTATCAGCATAGTGTCATTATGTTACTGCAATACATAAGGAAAGAAAGAAACAAGGTAATTCCATCCATATGTCTTTAAAGACCCTATAGATGGAAAGAGTATTAAATAATAATTCACTCAAAAGTGCATATATGGAGTGTTGTACAATTAGAGGTTGAAAGGGGCTTCCCTGAGTCTGAGTGAGATATACAGTAGCTTCTCTGATACAGCAGTGAGAGGGGAACAAAGAGCACAAGTCAGGGAGGATGGGGATGGGAAAGGATGGGGATGAGAGAAGAGTGGGAGGACTTGCAGGGGGGTGGGTTGACCACACAAATCACAGACCATGGTGGTCTTTGGAGACAAGGTTAAGGAGCATGGCCACGACGCTACAGTAACGGGAAGCCACTGGAGGATTATACTCCAAAGAATGACCTAATCAGATTCCTGTTTTAGGAAGATCACTATTCATCCCTGTGGACAGATTCAAAGTTGGAAGTCATGACTAGCAGCAGGAGTGGTCAGAAGGCTGGAAAGTAACCATGGCTGCAGCTGTACTGTGGAAGATGCAGAACCACTTCTGGAGATTGTTGGGAGAAGCATCTGACAGTGATGACTGGTAGAAAGATGCCTTGGTCACGGGAAGTGAAGCAAGAATCACTTACCCCATGTTTACGTCTTTAGCAGAACTATGAGAGACAGGCAGCAGGGAGACAGAAATTGACATCTCGGAAGGTATATGTTAGCAAACCGAAAAAATATTGACAAGTGGAACTATAACCACAAATAGAAATGATTTTTGCTTTATGTGAACGATGTCCATTTTACTAGAAAAAATCTTTAATATCACTAGCAATTTGAAGTGTTTTTCAGGACCTATTTGAAAGCAGAAGTTTAGAATATTAATAATTAATATAACATCTGCTTATTGACGACAGATAATGGGATCGCTCTTTAGGGCTGGTTCACATCGCTACTAAAAGCTATGCTATTTCTCCTGGAATAAATGGACATTCTGGGCACATCTGCATTTGCTCTGGTTGCTGTGTTCCTGGGATTTCAAGGATGCTTGTATATATTTCTGATGGATGAGTGAAGTTTATTCAGTCTCTAACTGTGAATTAAATATGCAGCTGCGGGAAGTGTCAGCAAAGTCACACAAAAGACCAGATTCACTGCTGCTTTGCTACGAACTAATTGGTGCCTGTGTCGCATTGCGCTGATGTAAAAGGGCTTTGTGGGCTTTAAAATCCCTTTTTCTTTACCTATGCTGAAATCAAGAGGGCAGCATGGTTACACGGTAGATACAGGTGGCTGAATCGATCCATAAATACACTCTTCTCAAACAGCTCAGTCTTTTCTATGTGTCTGCTGTGTGATAGTCCTTGGCTGCTCATCATCCAGTCTAGTACACTGCTAAAGAATAGTCAGACAGCTTAGCTTAGCTGACCCAGCTGCCATCATAGAATTCTATGATGCCCAGAATATTTTTAAATACTTTGAATAGTATTATATTTGCTTAAGAAAAAAAAATGTCCTCTTTCTATGGATTTCTAGAAAAGGAGTTGCTAGAAAACAAACTACCCTTTATGAAGTTTACCTCCTCTTCTGGTAAAACCAGAGGCGAGACTCCGGTAAGAACTGCCATTGCCAAAGGTGATAGGCAAGAGGCAGGAGTTGGAGGCATGTTCCCCTACTGGTTATTGCACATAATGGCTATGAGACCTGTTACCAACAAGACTGATAATCTCCCAAAACTCTACAGATAACGAAAAAGTCCACCCCAATAATTACCGCTGTGAAGAAATTATCTTATTTAATTCTAATTCTAAGAAGTAAATAGGTCTTATTAGAGAGCCTAGGATCACTTAACCACATATATTTGTTGGTCCTCCTCAAGGTCATAATGTCAAATCTGAGTTCATATCTACTGCATTTTTTTTCATTTGAAGGGCAATTTATTATCTTTGAGTTATACTTTCCTCTACAAAATAAAGCACAGGAATATATATAGATAGCATGGGGTATAGTGGTGATAAATCACATGCAATTTTTAGTCTGACTGCCCAGGTGCTCAGTAAGTATCCTCTGAGTAGACGTTGCTCTTTAATTATTTTCAGGATGTCATAATTTCAAGACCCCGATACCCCAATGATCAAAAGAAACAAGAGGAAATTAAGTTATTGATGTAGGAAACAAGGTAAGACCACATTGTCCTTTCTCTCATCCTGGGTTCATAGTACTTTTTATAAAGAATTTGTTGCCTTTATCTCAAAATATTAGGCCATGAGTACCAGTTATATAATTATTATGATAAAATTTCAAGTAAATAAGACAATATGAACTTTAATTCACTGATATAAATGTGCATCACTACCAAGTTCACCTAGTAGTTATTGCATAACTTGGCTATTAGACCTGTTACCAACATGGCTGGAAATCTCCCAAAAGTGCTACCCATAACAAAAAAAAAAAATTCACCCAAAAATTGGACTTAGGACCCACTCAACACAAGGTACTAGAAACCTAGATATCTTCCTGAAGCTAGTGTAATTGTGGACTTTAGAAAATAATCTACTAACATCACTTTGCTAAACCCGCATAATTTCTTACTACATTCTAAATCTTATCCTTATACCCATAGATAAAATTGAGTGTCCTCCCCCGCATCAAGGAAGCTTCTCTTTATAGCAAATGGAGATCATCACAGAAAATTACAACTAGACACAATGCAGAGATCGACAGGCAGTGGGGATCCCAGTCCCAAAGGATAGATCTATATCACAGTTCCTGTATCTATAGCTTACGGAGCTGCATGAAAGATGCTACAGAAAGACTGTGAGAGCCAGAATGTCAGGAAGTCTGCTATGACACGGTCTCTCCTAGAAATGACTGTATAAACGAGGCTAGAACACTGACAATATTAACAGATACGCTAATGTGAGGAGGAGAAATATCACAGGCTCCCATCCTTAGACCAAAAGAATAGAAAACCAGTGACTGAGGATACAGGGAGAATTAGCCTCTCCAAGGAATGAGCTACCTTACTGTTTAACCAAAGAAGTTGTCCCTGAAACTATCTACACACAAACAACAAAAGTAGACACTTGTAGGTTGTATTTATATGTGTGTGTGTACAGAGACTATTAATTTGACAGTTGGGGGCATAAGAGAGGTGCAGTAAGGGTATCTTAGAGGGATATATGAGGAAAGAGAAGGGGGAACGGATTTAATTTTACTTTAATTTAAAAATAGCAAATTGGACAATAGCCTCAACCTCAAGGTGGAAGCCCAAGATTAAAGTGTGCTGGAAAACTTTGTGAGCCCAGGCAAGCTGAGGTTTGGGATTTTGATGAACTTAAATAAACTTTCCAAGTTGGTTTAGCTTCCTCAAAATATTTTTTCTCCTCGTTTAGTTTTATTCATTTTTCATTTAAAAATTCCTTTATCTTTAAGAAACAAACATTGGGGTGTCTTAGTATAAATAAGAAGCTCAGAGCTCACTCCAAAACCAAGCAATTTATTTAAGAAGTGTTCAATATGTCTTCATGTTGACAAGGTGCACACAGCTTATAAATGAGTTCTTTGAAAACTACAGAAAACTAGAAACCTTCTTAAACACACACACACACACAAAGAAAATTCCTACCCCAGGACCTTGGGAGTACTGCAAAATCAGTCAGGTAAGGGCACCTACCCATTTGTGTTTCTGAGAGCAGGAGACTTCACTTTAATAAGGTTGTCCAAGTCTTGGCTGTTTAAAATAGTGAAAGGGGTTGGATAAGTAATGGTAATTGGGTTATGCTAGATCAATACAGCAATAGTAAAAAACCCATTTCATACAAGGAAAGCAGGTGAAACCATGAGTTAGCAGCTTTACTCTTACTACCTTTGTCTGGTCACTGCAGGATTCCCTCTGATGATGCCATCCAGGTCATGGTTTCTTTCAGCAGAATAACAGAAAAAATATGAGTTAATAATAAAGTTATTTTAGTAAGGACAATGCTTTAACTCTACCTGGAATAATAAAACAGAATATTCTTCCTGACCCAAACTCATTAAAAATCAGTTTTATTACCTTTGATTGTTTTCAAGAACAGCGGGATTCACTTTGATGAACTTATCAAGATCTTGGTGTCTTTAAGGAGAAAAAGACAAAGGTATTAAGGTTAGAGACGATAGGGTTCAGCCGCATCATAAAACCTCTGTGGGAGGGAAGGATTCTGTTATGTGATCCGTTGTGGGGGAGAACTGCAATGGAATCTTTCCCACCCAACACAGGACACAAGACTCATGCTCAGGAGAACTTGCTGATCCCGCACTGTATTTCCAGAGCCATCTACCAGGGCAAGCTTCTTCTGCGTGCCACAAGGCATATCTAAGGTGTAACACTCTTCCGTCTTTCACCATTATGAAGGCAAACTTATTCTCAAGCCTTTGCCATTTTAAAGATCTTATTAATATAGAAAATAGGAGCTCAAAAGCTGAGATGCCCTACACAGAAACCTAGCTAACAGATTTCCAGCAAGCCATCAAAATCATGACGTAATAATGACTGAAGAACTGAACTGAACTTGGTTGCTCACTGTTAAATTAGATGAATGCTCTATAAACTGCCCACTCTCCTCTTGGCGATCCGCTCTTTTGGATTTTTTTTTTCCTTTTTCCTTTCTCAACTACAAAATAGCATTTACTTACTTATTTATTCATTTTTGTGCTCAGGTATTACTTAGTTTTGTCATGTGGAAATGAGGAGTTGGGACCCCGGACACTGCCTATTGCTCTGTCTTCCCTAACATCAACCGCAGGAATACAAGTGTTGCTGCATGTAATGTTTATTACAACAGCCTTTCATTTCATTCTTCTTTTTAAATGCAACTCGCTGAGAATACATTCTATATTCAGCCAGCAGTACACGGGGCTCCTAAATGCAATATATTAAACTGACAACCTATTATTGTCTTAGCGTAACATCTCTCTGCCCTGGTACATAATTAGCTTTAATCTATGCTAATTGCCTGCTGTTAATAAGATTGAGTATGACGACCGAATTCTCTTTTTGGTGTCCAGGCCTGTAATTATCCCTAACATGCAAGCAAATGACACCTAGTGATGGCTGTGAACCCTGGAGGTGTTTAGTGACTAGTTACTGCCTCAGCAACAGCAGAACTACTATCTGTCTTTCCTTAACTTTCTCCGGGACCCGGGACAAATCACTTAACCTCTCTGGGTTCTTATTCCCTCTTTTCAAAATGGATTCAGCTGGAACGGTGGTATTCAAAACGTTCCCATCAACCGGGCTAAGATTTTCCACATTTCCCCCTCCCCATCAGTAAGGCTTAATGAATTTTATAGGAGTCAACAGACTTAAAAATGGAAATTGTGAAAACATTCCGAAGACTCTCTACAAAAAGTACATATATAGATAATTTGAACTGTTTATAATCAGAGACAAAAAGCGAATTTAATTGTCTTAGAGAAACTACTTAAAGGCTTATTAAATTTAAATCATATCTGTTTTGTAAGCCCAAGCCCTACAATAAACAAAAAGCCACTGTCCCCGCCAAAATGCTCCTTTACAAAGAGGTAAATGCACTACTCATGATACACCAAATGAGGAAGCATCTTTGTTTATTCCATAGCTAGTGTTAATACTGTTTAACTTCAGAAACAAAAGCCTAACATTAATGCTTTGCAAAGCAAACAGAACGTGCCAGCTCTTGTGCCAGCTATGTCCCTCCCTCCCCTTCTTGGGTGGCCCCATCTTCATTTTGCTTAAGACTAGGAGAAGGCCCCACTATGTACAGTGCTCTGCTGTCTGTGCTTTGCTATGTCTAAATACTGAAATTAACACCGAAGTTTCCAGGTACATATGAAAATAGTGATATTTTAGGAATTTCATTCGATTTTTCCATAAAATGGGTATGGTGTTTATATTCATATTGTGTTGAGTTAAAAAGAAAGAGAAATAAATGATAATATTTTTTTCTTACCCAGCAGTAGGTTTGACAGCTTTGGAACGCGTAGTAATACGATCATCAAGACCGTGTTGATAGCTAAGACAAAGTAAAAGAAAGAGTCAAAGTCAATAAAAAAATTTGTATGTGCACACGCATACACATGCAATGGGAATATGGAATAAATAAAACATGTTATAAAGTGTCTATCTCAGGTCACTAATTACTTTTGTATTTTGCTTTGTTTCCAGACAGGGTCTCCCTACACCCTTTGTAGAGCAGCAGGCTGGTCCTGAATTCTAACTTCTCCTACCTTTCCCTTGAGCTCTGAGAATACATGGGGTGGCTATTACCAACGATTAGAAAAAAATTCACAAGGATTAACTCACTTCCTGGGGGCAAATACCCAAGAAATGCTGAAGGCAAACCAAATTTGAACTCTGAACATGTGTCATTCATACTCCCTCCTTCCCCTGGCTATCCTTCAGATGGAACTCAGGACAGTCACAGGTGAAGACTGGGCTTTTCCCCTGAGCATCCTTCAGATGGAACTCAGGACAGCTGCAGGTGAAGTCTGGGCTTTTTCCCTGAGCATCCTTCCTCCCCACCATGTTTGCAGTTATTCCTTCCATCTGCATGGTCCATACCAACATTACCCTCACAGCCGCTTTATGAGTGATAGCTTAGAGTTTCTCTGCCATGCTTTGGTTAACTATTGCTCCAATATATAAATGGTCTTGATTTCTCAAGAACAGAAGTAAGTTCAATGTTGTGCAAAAATATTCTAATTAACTATAAACCTGTTACAGTGCCAGTTTTCTCACACGTCATTTAAATATTAATCCTTGTGATTATGAGAGATGCAAAACTGATATTCTTCAGTTTATTCATTTTATACAAATAACTTATTAACTAATAATTTGCAGTATGAGCCTACTTATGTGATTACTGTGTCACAAGGAATTTCTCAAGTAGTAATTACACAGAATTAGCATCAGTATTATCATCTTAAACAAAAGTATAGTGAAATAAATGGAAGCAAAAATAAAAGAAAACCCAGTCTAGTATTTTACAAATCAGCAAATCAGGTGCTCATTTTTTATTCCCGCCTTTTAAATATCTTTAACCAGATAAGCCTACTCCTTCTGCATAAATTTGAGGAAATTTTTGTTTGTTGGTTTGTTTGCTTAGGAGGTCACCTTGGTCAGAATGTACAAGTCCAGGCTCCTGAAGTAATATCTGACAAAGTCAACTAAGAACAATCATTTTATACTTCTCAACCTCAATATCAAATCAAATTCATATTTAGTATTTGAAACTCCATCAGGACTTGAATCCTCTTCTTAAATAAACGTTATTATGTACAATTTACAAATTAAAAAATCACACACTGAAACGAACCAGACACAAAGTCTATGCATCATCACCATGGATCCTCTACAGTTAAAATGGCCTCTCAGAACTCAAGCCCAGGCGCTCTGCTCTCAACTTTACACTTTGACTGTAAAGTGTTTATTTGGTCTTTAAATTCAGGGCCTGACAAGAGGTTTTATTCTTATTTGGGTTTTGAAAATCTCAGGACAACTTAGCACTGAAGATTCAGACTCAGGATGACAACGTCTTCAGCTTAGCCTTACTGTGATGGAAGCACTTAGGCAAGGCAGGGCAGCCGGCTGTTTTTAAGACGTTGCTTCAACTACAGTATGAATTGAACCACCTCTCCCTTCCAAATACAAACTATCTAGGCCAAGGGTCATCTGACTAAGGCCACCCAGGATACATTCCTCCTGCTTACTGGTTTTATAATAAAGACTTACTAGAACACAATGGGTAACACTTGGTACACAAGCATAAAGGCTGTAATTTGAACTCCTAGGACCCGTGTGAGAGGCTAGGTAGGTAAGACGGATGGCGAGAGGACTGACAGATTTGCCAGAGCATGCTGGCTACCTAGAGAAGCTAAATTCCAGCTGGACCATGAGTCAGACCCACACATAGATCCACAAACATGAGAGGACAAATGCACACACATGCACGCATGTGCACACACACACACACACCACACACATACACACACTGACTTCCTAACTTTAGAGCTGGTTAGGTTTTACAAGAAAAGAAAAAGGGAATAAATGGAAAAGAGGAGGAAGATGGGAGAACCTTTTGCCATCTTCAACCTTTATTTCAGCTGCTTTGTGTTAAGAAATCCTTTTAGGATGCAGCCTTATACCACGGGAATTCAGATTCACTTTAAGCACCAAGCATGGAATACAAACGCTACATTGGAATGAGTTCACCTCTGTATTTCAAGAAATTCCTGATTCCCACCTCAGTCCACAGCCAGGGAAGCCTGTGTAGTTCCAGGCTCAGGACCAGCCTGCGGGTTGGTGACATAACTGTTTCTGTCTTTGCATCCCCTCTGAGGGATGTCTCTAGGACCGTAGAAAGTGTTTCTCGGACTTTCGAGAGTGAAATGGAGCAAAGGAGAGAGAAAAGTTTCTTACCCTTGGTCAGCTCTGCTGGTTGTGGGCGCAGCTTTGATGAAACTGTCAAGATTTTGATTCCTTAAAAATAAAGAAGAAAGAACCTTATTAATTAAGTTACATAAAATGGTTGGAATTATTTGTTAAAATTGATATTTTATTATAAAAGATTTACTAAAACCTTGACACCAACCATTTTGTTGAAATTTAGTAATGGAACTGGTTCTGGAAGTATCCAGTGAACAGACAGCTCTGGTTCCTTATTTAATGACAAAGCCAAAGTCCAAATAAACTGACCAGTCCTGACGAGTCCAAAATAACACCTAGCCTCACTGTGGGTTCTAGCCTACCAGGCTCTTCCCTCTTCCACACTGTCCTTCTGCTAAAAGGAGCGAACCAATAACAAGGTTTTCGGTAATTATTGAAAAACAACTTGAACAAATAATCACAGGTACCATCCCTGGAAATCACCTGAGCAAAACCTCTAATGTCTCAGACATGAGGGGACAGGGTTGTCACTTCAGTCGGGATCAGTCAACTTAACTGATGACTTCATTACCCTCATAATTACTGATGGGCATGAACCCAGAAGGAGGAGCATATTAAATCTTACCCTTGAAAACTGATTAACGTCTTTGGAACTTTAAACAGACAAAAAAAAAATCCACTCAATAAAAATGGAATTAAATCAACTGGTCATTTCACCTTGAATCTTATGAACCTATATGTCCTCAAAATAAATTTTACTATTAAGTTTTGATAGAAATCAATACTGGTCTAAATCTTCAGCTTACAGGAGTAAAGTTTCAGCCTTAGAACAAATCAGTGCTATGATGGCTTCCTTTTCCACTTATTCTCAAAACAAACCCTAACATTAGGACACGAAGGAGATTGTTTTTCATTAGCTCATTTTGGAACAAAGCAATGGTTTACCCAAAAACTTATCCTGCCTTGAGAAGCAGCCATGCTAAGCCTGTAGCCACAACTAAATGGTGTTTTGATAATAATCTCCATCTACAGCACTTTTGTTTTAAAGGGATCTTATAACCATTATTCCGCTTGATCCTTCTTGCTCCCTGCTGCCAATGATAGAATAATCCCGTGACCCTCATGCTGTGGCTGGCCAGCTGCTGCTCAGCATCCATGGGACTTGCTCAGAACCCCATCTATTAAGCAATGAGATTTTGACTTTCTGGTTCCACATACTCCAGCTTTTCTATTCATAAGTGTTACTACTGATACAGCAAAGAAGAGAGCTAAGACATAATTCTCTCACCCATGGTTACTCTTGTTTACTTCTGGGGTGACTTTGATCAGGTTGTCAAGGCTCTGGCCCCTTTAAAACATTGAAGAAATGGAGAGGTTAATAACTAGTAGAATGAAACTATTAATTAAGTCTCAGAAACAGTATAAACACACATTGAGACCATGCCAGAGAGTGAGGCAATATTTTAATCTTGCAGATATTGTCAACCACTTCCAAGTATATAAAACATTTTTTAATTAGACCATACATTTGCCCCATAGAACATTCCAGAAAACATTCTCTCTTGGTAGCAACCTCCAACATGTGTAAAAGAAACTTTTAAAATCTACATTTTGTGGATATTTTTAGCAAGTTTTCTATTACTAAACTGCATTAAGATAAATATACTAATTTGTTTAAAATGCACCATATACAACCTGCTATCTATTTCTGGTAATGACACATTGCAGCTGATTGTTTTAGAAACAAATGGTAGGCCGGGCGGTGGTGGCGCACGCCTTTAATCCCAGCACTCGGGAGGCAGAGGCAGGCGGATCTTGTGAGTTCGAGAGACCAGCCTGGTCTACAAGAACTAGTTCCAGGACAGGCTCCAAAACCACAGAGAAACCCTGTCTCGAAAAATTAAAAAAAAAAAAAAAAAAAAAAAAAAAAAGAAAGAAAGAAACAAATGTTAGAAAAAAAACTAAAGTCTATTGACTTCTGAAATGGACCAAGATGCAAGCCATATTGGCTGAACTATGAACTCCACAGTTGCTGGAAACACTTGAGTGCTTGACTGTTGGCCTTAACTACACGCCTGCTTCTGATCTTCCTGTAACGATGCCTCTCCTATTGCATATGCATGTGCTTTAACATACATCTCGCCAGCAAACATGCCTCTGATCTACAGAGGGAGCCACATGGGGAGAAGAGCCTCCTCGGAAGCAAGCCTCGCCACTCTCCCCACACTTGATGACCTCACAGAGATGTCTCTGAGGTTTCATTTACACAACATCAAAGATACAGTGTTTAGAAGCAACCCGATGTGGACCCAAGTTCTGCTCCAGCTGTCTCAAGATGTGATGCTCAGACTAAAGACAACAGAGAAAATATGTGTACTCTCGTTATGACGATAATGAAACAATTAGCCCCACAGAAACAACTGCTGTATTCTACATTCGCCTTTGATGTTTTTCACCTAAAGCAAGCCTATGGGATTTGAATCACATGGTCCTAGGGAAAAAATTCCAGGTTACAAGTGGAAGATTTTAGTGTTCAAATAAATAATAGATCAGCAAGTGCCACAAGCCCTTCCTTAGAGAGTGTCAGTTGAGGAGTTTGCTTCATTATATTGTGTAGACTTCAGTCTCTTTAGACATTAAATGAGCCCTAAAAACTGTATAGGGCTATTTAAAATCCTATTGCATAAGTCAATAAGAAAAAACTAATTAATGTGGTAATCTAATTATTATAATGATATACTATTTGAAGTTAAACTGGGCGAATCATTGCCTCATGGTGTATGTATCATCAGTATTTATATGTTCTTGCAGTCCACCAATAGCAAAGACCAATGATCTAGCCTCTGCCGAGTGGTGGGGTAGATGTGGTCCAAACAGACCGCCAGACTGGGGACAAGCAGAACACAGACAAACACCTAAGTGGATGGCACAACTTTCAGATAACTGTATATGCTGTACTTTAAAAGTGTATTTGGTGTTTGCAATGCTGAGGACAAGTAAGGGTATGATTTAATCACATTCAGCCACCAAAAGTGACCTATTTAAAAGGAAGGCCATATGGTGGCAGCACTCCAGAAAATGGGCACAGCATGTATAAATGCCTTAAAACAAGAATGAGCCTGAAATACAAAAGGCTGATTGGTTGAGTTGATAGGACTTTATTGAAAAACTAAAAGGTTATCTCTAAGCGTTAGAATTTTATTTCACCAGAGATGGAAAAACAGTGAAAGCTTTCAAATAAAGAAGGAAGCATGCTCTCTCTCTCTCTCTCTCTCTCTCTCTCTCTCTCTCTCTCTCTCTCTGTGTGTGTGTGTGTGTGTCTGTGTGTGTGTGTGTGTCTCTCTCTGTGTGTGTCTCTGTGTGTGTGTCTCTTTGTGTGTGTGTCTCTCTCTCTCTGTCTCTGTGTGTGTGTGTGTGTGTGTGTACATGTGCATGCATGCACACATGCCTGCCAGAGGTTGATCTCTTGTATTTTCCTATATCACTCTTCATTTTTTTTTAAAGAAAAGAGCTCCTTACTTAATAAAGAGCTCACTAATTTGGTAAGACTAGCCAGACTATGCCCAGGGATCCTCTTGTCTCTACCTTCCTAGGGCTGAACTTGCAGGACCATGCTGCAATGTCTGACTTTTTCAAGGATGCTGAGAATTGAATTTAGGTTCTCATGCTTAGTTACTGACAGAGTCCCTAACTATATACTTAAAATATCTAGAGTCTCAGGATGTAAAAAGTCAACTAAAAGTACTGTCTTTAGAAGTCCATAGAAAGCATACACATACAAATACACACATTTCACATGTGCTCTCACACATGGACATAGATTATACATGTACTCACATATACATACACAAAGGAACACACAATCACTATTTTTATATGTACAATAACCCACTTGTACAAAATACATACATGCACACATTCACGTACATGTCCACATGCACACATACACAGGCACACATCTTCACTTGTAAGCATACACATGAGCTTATATAGGAAAACACACATGCAAGCAAGCATTTGAAAGATATGCACATTAGCACATACCCATTTTAATATAAAGAATGATAAGCCTCAGTTTAAAGTTTTTAAATAAATATTAAGTAGGAAAATAATTTTAGATGTCAAGATGAACTAAATGTATGTAGACTGTCTAGACCATTATAAAAATATAATTAATCTGAATGTTTTTCTATCACTAACTTCTGATTCATTTTTTATATCTAGCATGTGTTGAACACGAGAGTAGTGTAATTCCTCTTTAGTAGGTGAGTATGACGGCTAGTTTTATGGCAACTTGTCGCATGCTAGAGTCATTTTGGAAGAGGGAACCTCAACCAAGAAAATGCCCCTACCAGATTTGCCTTTGATTAAAACTTTAGTGCATTATCTTGATTGCTATTTGATGTGGGTGCCCCTACCACACAGGCGAGTGATGCCACCCCTGGGTAGGGTTGTCCAGGATGGTATAAATAACCATAGTGAGCACGCCGTGAGGAGCAAGCCAGTAAGCATCATTTCCTTGTGACCTCTGCCCCAGTGTCTGCTTCAGGGTTCCTGCCCTCTTTGCTCCTGCCCTGACTTCCCCTAGAGATTGGCTCTGATATAAACTGAGAGGTAAAATAAACCACTTCCTCCCCAAGCTGCTTTTGGACAGAGGTCTTTATCGCAGCAGTGTAAAAGTAACTTAAGGCATTGAGTAAACAGGGCCAGTGACACAGTCAGAAGCTGACCTTGAACCAGGGCTTTCAGATTCCCTGTTTGTATCAACATCTCAGTTATCTTTCTGAACCCCTTAAAGGAGTCAAAGACACCAACATTTTGTTTTGTTTTGTTTCTCAGTGAGGATGCAAGACTTAGTTGTTTTGCCAAATTCACTGGGTGGTTGTGCCTCTGATTGTACCACACAGGCAAAAGCTGGGCAGCTTGGCACTGTGTGCAAAAGCTTTCAGCTAGATGAGCCTTTGCCTCTGGGGCACTGGTGACACATTTCAGGATGAACAAATACTATCATATACTGAGTTTACTAAGTGGAAAAGAGTTCATGGAATTATTTGATTGACCATTTTCAGCTACATGGCAACAAGTTTAGTTTCACATGTACATACACACATGCACACCGTCCTGTATACACGCATACACATATACATACATGTATATATACTCTACTCTTACATACACACATGCTCTTATGTATACCTCTACTCATAGACTCACTTCCACCCTTTTATAGATATAATTCTCACACATACACTTCACACACTATATATACATACACATGCACACGAATGCAAAGTGGGATGTCATAGCTAAGACGCTTATTCAAAACTGTCTTGTAATTTCTCAAAACCACCAGGTAACAAATGCCACCAAAGCACAAGCGACCAAGGTCATGCAAACGAGCCTGTGCATTACTCCTTCCAAGCTGCCGTGTTGGAGAAAATAAAAAGGGTGTTTGGGCCTGAAGTGCCATTCGCTGTCCCAACCGTGAACACTGGCGTTCCAATGCATATGATGCCTGGCCGAGGGACACTTTAGACACATTACCTCTTCATAGTTGTCTGTGTCTCAGGATTCACCTTAATCAATCCATCAAGGTCTTGTTTCCTTTGGAAAAGGAAATGAGTTCTAATGAATGCCATTAAAATAAAACAGTAATCAAATGAATAATAGCTCAGATATTAAGAAGCGATAAATGTAAAGTTCTCTGCACCAGTGTGGACATTTAAAGTTCTAAATGAAAATGGCAGTTGTCTCACACCCCACGATGAAGGCAGGGTGTGCATTTGCTAACAACATGCATACACAGGTGCTGTCTGTTCTGTTCTGCTCTCAGAACACGGGGTCACACGCCACTTCGGTCTGAACAAAGTCAGCCTTGTCTGAAGATCCGTCTAGTTAGATCATGTCTAACAAGCCACGGTGAAACAAGGTAAGTTAGATGAAGTTAGTCACTGGAACCAGACTGAAGACAAATTACTAACTGATACAGTCTTTTTTTGGTTTGTTTCTTTAATAATAATAAAATAATGATAGCAACATAATGATTTAACAAAATTGAAAATATTAAGAAAGCATGCCCTCATATAAACCCATATAGTACCCATGTTGAAACCTTTTGTCTCAAAGTAAGTTATTTTAAGAAACAGAGAGCAAGATTTAGAAATATAAAATGTCATTACATAGTAGCAAACATAATGACCCACTTCTTACTGGATCTACATGCTGGCCCATCAAAAATCAAGAGGAGCATAAACTATGCTCCAAGTGGACAGTGGGGGATGGTAGAAATGGGGAGTGGGTACCAAAGGCATCATAGCTCTGGGCAGGTGATGCAGCAGTGAGTCCTTCCTCCCATTTAGGTACCGGCCCAGCCTCACCCTGGGCTGCAGCTGAAACCACCAGAAGAGGTGACTGTAGGAGTCTTAATCAGGCTGGCTTGTGGTATGGGGGGTCCTTCTGTGTATGTGTTGCTTTTATTAGTTAATAAATAAGGAAGCTTCCTTGGCCCGTGATAGGGTAGAGTAGAGCTAGCCTAAGGAGAGGTGGGGGTAACTAAACTGAATGCTGGGAGAAAGAAGGCAGAGTCAGGAGAAGCCACATAGCCCTGCCAGGACAGAACCTCGCCAGAAAACCACAGCCACATGGCAATAAACAGATTAATAGAAATGGGTTAAATTAAGATGTAAGAGCAAGCCAATAAGAAGCTAGGGCTAACGGGCCACGCAGTTTGATTTAATTACTACAGTTTCTGTGTGGTTATTTTGGGGTTGAGCAGCCAGGAATGAACAAACGGTTGTCTGTGTCATTCTGGAAATGTACACTGGAAACTATGTGAAGGCTGCATTCTTTAGATAAAGAATTCTACTCTCTCATCAACCCTTAAAAAGAAATCAATGCCCCAAATCAAAAAGAAAAGTAATTCAGTATTAAATATTGAGACAATTATTTTAAAATAAATGTATTCGTGGAATACAAGGATGAATGACCACCTCTCCCATCCTTCTTGACTAATTCCATACTTTAAATTATCGTCATGAAGCTAAAATGTCAAATCATTTGCATTTGGATTATCAGGTAGAAATCAGAATTGGAGACATTAGTGAGACTTACCCAGAGGTGTTCTCATGTCCTCTGGACTTGGTCTTCATAACATTATCAAGCTCTCTATCTCTTATGAAAAGAATGTTTGGATTAGTTTCATGGCATTTCCATAGAATTAGATATAAATCACCCTTTCTATATCTTTAGTGATTAATTCAAGCTTTTGCAGAAAATCATTATCCTAATATCAAATATGTTTTAGTATAAAATTTATCAAGTAACACAGTTAAATAAATCTCCAAGATTTCATCATGCTATATATAAATGTAAATTTTGATGCAATAACAATGCACTCTTCAAAGTGAATAACAGGGCTGCAGAAGGAGGACATAAAAGACATGAGACATATTCAAAGCTGTGATTCCCTGCACACCGCTGAGAAGGTCGCCAGGTAAGCCAAGGGGAGCCTGAGACTCAGAGACAACCAGGCAGTTCTCACCTTCTGCTGCTTTTGTCTGCTGTGACACTCATTTTGGGAACTGGTCTGAGGCCTTGGCTTTATGGGGGAGAAAAAGTCATCAGAACTTATGTCAACAACAAGGAAACTGTCTTTCACACAGGAGCACTGACACACATACGGCCTCACGCAGACTATGGCCGAGTGCACAGGGTCAAGCCAGATGGAGCCCGGAAGTGGTCAACTTTCTCCCATCTCTATCCAAGAAACTTTCCCTAGCTGACAACATAAGAAAGGTTCTCTCCAATCGAGTATGTAAACCTCACTTAAGAAGGCTCCTTGCCTAGCAGTAGATGGCCAATGCAAAATGAACTCAATGGTGTTTTCGAATTTGCTTGTTTTATATTTGACTTTTTTTTTTTTTTTTGCTACAAGCCTCAATATCGTACAGCCAAAAGGTATCCGGTAAAGGCTGAACCAAAGTGCAAGGCTCTCTTTGTGACCAAGTGGCTGTCCTTCCCTGTAGATTTTTCACCGCAGCTACCTCTCTTTCTGTTACATATTTGAAAACAGTTTCCCACTACCAGGCCATGTTTCTCTCTCCTAGGCAAGCTCAGAGATCTGCCTTCCTGCCATTATCTTTATCAGAAGGTATTGGTCAGTACTTAGGGTCCAGGCGTAGAACATATCTGAAATATTCACAGATCTCCAAGGACGCAGAATCTCTACCTGCCCAGAGCTGCTGCTCTGGTTTAACCCCACACCACCCACGGTCAGAACAGTTGATAACAGCATAGCCTGGAGCTGACAATTTAGAGGCCTGGGTTTCTTTTTCACTTAGAGCAAAATTCCAGACCCAGGCCCATAGGAACTGCAGCTTCTGGTGTAAGTGCTATCTGATCAAGAGCCTTCCTCTTCTCCGTGACTGTTGACATAGGCTGCCTGGTTACCTGGAAACCTCTATGCTTGCTAGGAACAAAGTAGTGGCACGCTGATTTCGATTTAATTTAAAATTAGATTTATTCATAATTTTACTGAAAATAAACCTCTTAGCCCTTTACTAATCACCTAATAATGTAGCACACTAACCTTCCCTCAAAGAATCCCCTGAGGATTTACTTCCTTTCACTGGACAGGTACTGGCCACTCCTATGGATCTGTGTGTGTATGCGAAAACTCTTATCTGATTTTCTATGGGGCAAAAGAATTCTGGTTCTGGAACCTGCTAGGGCTGGGGAATTGCTGGTTTTAAGGGTATACGAGACTGAAAACATTTGTAATGGGGAGGACAAGGAAGAACCATGTAGAAATAAGACCAGTGTAGGACAAGGGAGAACAAGAAAGAAAAATGAGAAATGAAAGACTGGAGAGAGAAGAATAGAGAAACATACACAGACGATTCCTGTTGTGAGTAGATTTCTTACCCCTAGGGTCTTTGCCCTCGGATTTCTAGCTCCCCTTTAGCTATTCGTCATGTCCTTAATTGAACCCTGAAAGGGAGTTTTAAAGGCAAGAACTTTTAAGGCTTTCTAAAAGTTTTGATTTTTACTAGTCTTTTGTATGTTATGATTTTTGATTTCGTGTTTTTATATGTGTGTGTGTGTGTGTGTGTGTGTGTGTGTGTTTGTGGTTTCCTGTGCTTTTCATTGTTGGGTTTTTTTTCTGGTTCATTGTTTTTTATTTGCATGTTTTGTTTTGTTTTTCTAAAGAATTAGGAAGGAAGGAAGGAAGGAAGGAAGGAAGGAAGGAAGGAAGGAAAAAGCTGTTAAATTTAATAAGGAGGTGGAGAGAATCTGGGGGCAAATGGGGGAGAGGAAACTGTGATCAGAAAGAATATATTATATGAATTTTCAATTAAGAAAACTTACATCAAATTGTCCGCAATATTTGCAAGATTCTCTGAAAACCATTGTGCTGGTTAGTTTTATGTCAACTTGACACAATCTAAAGTCACCTGAGAGGAGGGAACCTCAATGGGAAAAATGCCTCCACAAGATGGGATTATATACAAGCCTATAGAGAATTTTCTTAGTGATTGATGGGGGAGGGTCCTATCCATGGTGGGTGGTGCCATCCCTGGGTTGGAGGTCCTACTTTCTGCAAGAAAGCAGGCTGAGCAAGTCATGGGGAGCAAGCAGGCAAGCAGCACCCCTCCATGGACTCTGCATCAGTTCCTGCTTCAAGGTTCCTGCCCTGCTTGAGTTCCTGCTTTGCCTTCCTTTGCTGATGAATGGTCCTGTGGAAATGTAAACTAAATGAATCCTTTCCTCCCCAAACTACTAGGGCCTTGCTGTTTCATCTCATCAATAATAACCCTAACTGTGTAAATGAGAATGTGCCTGAATGTGGTGTCTGATGTTTCTAGAAACAACTGACCAGAAAGGCCTTTGCTTTAATTACCCTTGGCTTACCTTTGAGGGTTCACACATGTGGTGTGTGCATGTGCATGCCATGTATGCATGTGGACATATGTGTACATAGTATGGTTATGTGCTGTGAGTCCCAGAGGTCAGCATTAAGTTTCCTACTCTATTACTGTCTCTCTTACATCTCTCATTGAAGCTGGAGCTCACAGACTCAGTTACGCTGGTTACTCAGCAAGGTCCAGGCATCCCCCTGTTTCCTACTCCTTAAGTCCTAGGGTTACTGATGCTCCCCATTTACCAGTGCTGGGGAACTGAGCTAATGTCCATGTGTTTGCACGGCAGGTGTTTTACTGACTGAGCCATCTATCTCCCTACCCCATTTTTTAGCTTCCTATCTTAATTGATTTTCACAGTGGCACTTGATTTAAACCAGTCTTCTTCATGGTTCTCATTTTGCACCTTTTCCTTTACATTTCTTGATTCACATTAAAAATTGACAAGTGTTTTTATTTTTAAGAAAATACAGAATGAGAGATTTGGTAGAGAACTTGCAAGGCCTGATGGAGGAAGGTCATTGGCTAATAAAGGAACTGCCCTGGCCCATTTTATTGGTTAGAGGATAGGTGGGAGGAGTAAACAGAACAGAACGCTGGGAGGAAGAGGAAGTGAGGTCAGAGACTCCACAGCTCTCTCGGGAGCAGACGCCTCAGAGAGAGACGCCATGCCCCGCTCCCGGGATGAAGCTCCGACCCAGGATGGACTAGGCTAGAATCTCCCTGGTAAGCGCACCTTGGGGTGCTACACACAGATGATTAGAAATGGGCTAAATTAATATGTGAGAATTAGCCTAGAAGAGAATGGGCCAAGCAGTGATTAAATGAATACAGTTTCCGTGTAATTATTTCGGGCATAAGCTAGCCGAGCAGGCGGCTGGGGTGCCAGGGACGCAGCCCCCCCCGCCACTCTTATTACTTCATATGGCGCCCCAACGTGATGGACTAAACCCACTTAAAAAAACTGAGAAGACTTAAAAATAAGGGAGAAAGAGTTTAACACAGATTTTTGCTGTTTGTTGGTGGCGTGCTGTAGAGAGATTTCCTGATTCGGCAACAGTAGCAGAAAAAACACTGTGTCATTTTAAAGCGCAGCTTCCTGGGACTGTGCTGCCATTGCAATCTCTGTCTGGCTCCTGCGGGAGACAGAGCTTTTGAATAGAGCATTTGGAATAAAGTGCTACAATTAGTTTGATGGCAACTAGACTCGCTGTGTTCTTGGGTCTGCTCGCTTGCCAGAGGCAAACAAGCGCCTCATCTAAGAGAGGCTTCCTGACTCAGCTTTAGCTATAAAGCCTGCAGCTCATTAAGAGGTCCTGCCACGAAACACTTAAACGGTGTTGACGAAAAGCTGAACGCATGCTTTTCGGTTTTCAGTTGTAGCAGGAAAAAAGCTGCGCAGTTTAAAAATGCTGCCTTTCTGGGCTGTCCTGCCAGGACAAACTCTGACTCTTTTACGCAGGCGGTTTGTGCGGTTTGCAAGCAAAGGCTGCTGAAGCTCGCTTGCTGGCTACAGCCAGTACCTCAGTCATGAGGCTGGAAACCTAAGGAATGGGCTGGATCCAGCTGGCAAAGCCACGCCTTTAATCCTACTGAGATTGCTTGGTAAATTAAAGACTTGTGTGGTCAGAAAAAGAGAGATATACAGTAAAGAGAGATTCAAAGACAGAGAAAATTTCTGAATGGTTTAAAGTGTGTTAAAAATATATGCAGACTAAAAGTTGAAGTTCTTAAAGTAAAAAACAAAAAAAAGGAAGAGAGTTGTTGTGTGTGGTAGCACATGCCTTTAATCCCAGTGCCTAGAAGGCAGAGACTAACAGATCTCTGTGAGTTCAAGGTGTAGTAGCAAACACCTTTAATCCTGAATGCCTGGGAGGCAGAGACAGGCGGATCTCTGAGAGTTCAAAGACAGCCTGGTCTACAGAGTTACTTCAGGTCAAAGATACAGAGAACCTGTCTCAAAAAGCAAAGAGTTAAAAGTAAAAATAAACAAAATAGAGGTTAAAACAAAGCTGCACAAAGATGGAAAATACACAGAGAATCTTGATACTGTATGCTATTATGCTCTCTTTAAATTATTTAAATGCTGAGGAAGGAGCAACAGATGCTAAAAGATATTTATTTATAAATGCTGCTGAACTAATCCAACATAGATATTTTGAAAATGCCTTGAATTTGAAATTTGGATCTAAGGACATGATGCTTTGGAAAGGAGTTTCTTATTTTGTTTTCACAGAGGATGAGACCCTGTTCATTTCTTCTATTCCGATTTGGTATGATGGACCACGCCCTCCTGAAGGGTTGTTGTGAACATCTCCAGAAAATTGCTTCGGTCAACTGCCAACTGAGAAGAAACTAGCACACAGGTTATACCATGAAAGACCTAATTAACGACGCCCCCATTCAGCAGGAAGCAGTTTGGAGAGAAATAACTGCGCCCATGTTCCCAAAAAATGTTTATAAATGTTCTTTTACATTTAAAGGGGAATATGATATAGATATGAATAATTTGCATTAGTATAGATTTTGCTTTATTGATAGAGATTTAAGGTCAATTTTGTTATATGTATAAGTGTTTCTGATTTTGATTAAGGTATTGTGATTGTGTAGTTCATTTAAATATGTACTATATAATTAAGAAATATAGGTTGTTAATGGATAATCATCGATAATAGTAAAGCTTGTAGTCATGTTAGTTAGATTTTCTAGATATATAGAGATATATTTTAGATAGATATTCTTCATGTCTTTCAAAGATTACAGAATAGGACATTTAATGTTTTAATAACTGAGGACTTTTCATGACAATGAGACACTCTGCTCCTGGCAGCACCAATCTACTTCAAGAGGAAGATGGGCATCAAAGAGGCACCTGATGGAGTTTGATAGCCATTTGGGCAAGAAACTGCTCTTGCCTGGACTACTGCATAAACTGGACACAGAGAACCCGCAGAGAGAGGACTACTAAACTTGCCTAAGGTGAGATGATCTTTCGGGGTTCCTGATTCATGAAAGAGTCTGTGAGACATCCTGTAGGACACAACAGATAGTGACTGAACTGACTTTGAATTTTCCTGCTTTATGGAAATGTCTTCTGGATACCATGGGCCTGAAGGCTGAAGATGGATGCCCCAACGGTACAGAGGAACTTTGGGTGACTGTCCAGGCAGCGAGATGTCTCTGTCATTTCTAGAGTTTGAAGTTTCTTAGTTCTTGTTTACTTAGGTAATATTTTATCTTTCTGGAGTCTTTGATGGAGTTAAGAATAGTTAGTTATAGTTATAGTTTTCCTTAGTTATGATAAAGATTATTGTAACTTTTACTTGATAACTGTTTTGTTATATGTAATTTTGCTATGTTAAAGTTAAAGCCTTTTTTTTGTTTAAACCGAAAAAGGGGAAATGATGGAGGAAGGTCATTGGCTAATAAAGGAACTGCCCTGGCCCATTTTATTGGTTAGAGGATAGGTGGGAGGAGTAAACAGAACAGAACGCTGGGAGGAAGAGGAAGTGAGGTCAGAGACTCCACAGCTCTCTCGGGAGCAGACGCCTCAGAGAGAGACGCCATGCCCCGCTCCCGGGATGAAGCTCCGACCCAGGATGGACTAGGCTAGAATCTCCCTGGTAAGCGCACCTTGGGGTGCTACACACAGATGATTAGAAATGGGCTAAATTAATATGTGAGAATTAGCCTAGAAGAGAATGGGCCAAGCAGTGATTAAATGAATACAGTTTCCGTGTAATTATTTCGGGCATAAGCTAGCCGAGCAGGCGGCTGGGGTGCCAGGGACGCAGCCCCCCGCCACTCTTATTATTTCAAAGGCCACCTTTTAGAGATGGCAGGGATTGCATTCCTTTAACCCACTATTTCTGACAAATCTAAAGAGTTCATCTGTAGCAGACAGTATAGTGTAACACGTCCAGGCTGACAAGGTTTAAAAGGCTAACCGAAGGAAAGACACATGCCAATGAATGTGTTTTACCTACCCTTTCTCTTTGTCCGTCCTTTGATGGATTTTCTTAAGACTTCCAAAGGCTGGATTGCTTTAGAACATTGGAGTTGGGGAAAGAAAGTGTGTGAGAAACTCAATTGCATGCTCAGCATCTTTTAGGACAGCTGAAGATTACTCACAGCAGGAATGAGATGCAACAAGGCCTAACGCACTGGAGAGTCTTAGAAATGCCTAATTCAAGCAGCATAAAATGTCCGAGAGACACCTCAATATCGAGATATCAACTCATACTCATTATCATACACCATATCATTACTCAGTACAACTTAATCAGTTTGAAAGCAAACCTTTCCCCCCAACCTCAGCCTTTCCTTTGGGGAAGATAGATTAGAGGGAGGCTAAATTTTATATATGCTTTGATATTTTAATCTATTTAAGCACAAAAATTCTTTCATGCTAGGTAAAAAAATCAATAATTGATCAACACTTTAAATGGAAATATTTTGAGGACTTGGAGAAGTTATTCCCCATAAAAGTTTCCAGGATGTCCTGAAAGGGTCAACATCACGACTTTAGTACCTTATGCAAAATTATCACATAGAATGAAACTTTCGTACACAAAAATCTAATCATTATAAGAGGCTACTGTCTGTCCATTACTATAATCCCAGCGCCTGAAATGCTGAGGCAGGATTCTGTGTTTGAGGCTGACTGAGGATACACGACAAGACCTTCTCTTAGAACAATTAAGAACTGAAAGCTAAACAATCCCCTGATACTCACAACCAAGTGCTGCACATTGACATTTAACATTTTCATCTCTGATTGATTTCATTGTGACAAAATTATTGGCACATTAAGTCACCTTTAATGCACCAGCACGCCACTGTGACTATTACTAAAAGTGCTGCCCATCACAGAGACTTTGCTGTGTGTTCCGGATGAGAAAGCTGATAGGGCGTCTGGCAGGACTGACTTAGAAGACTAGTGTATCACTCCTTGCACACACTGGCACAGATAAATAGTTTGGAACAATAAATGTGACAACAGAAATAACTGTCATCTTATAAAAGCACGTTTAAAGTCTAACCAAACGCAAAGTAAGTGGCCAGTCTGGCGAGAAGTGTGAGAAATCTCAGAAATCCTTAACCTTTGCCACTCCTGACAGCTCAGAAAATGTTACTTAATTGGACTGTCAGAAATTGTATTTCTTTCGATGTGAAAAATGATATCAGTAATGAAAAGCCAAATTTCTAGTTTGTCACTGTCAGTTTAAAATTGCAAATGCATCTTTCAAAGACTAGTAGTTCAGTTTTTAATCACCAATTAACCTGCTTCAAAATTTTTCAGTGTCTTTCAACATCAAGATATTTACAAATACTTATGAAAAAATTAAACATGAGAAGTGTGACCAAGATCCCATCTAAGAAGTGCCTTCTACATTTTAAGAACTTCAGTTTTGAGTAGCTCCATTCCCAGAACCAAAGTGCCTTGTGGTCAATATACTCAGTCCATAAGATGCCTATAGTAACCAGTTGGGTTTCTTTTATTTTTAATATGAAAGGTTGTGTAGAGATCACCTAAGCCACACTCTTCTCCTTACGAGATGAGGAAATTACGGCACCTGACCAGGTCACCGAGATTCACAATGGTGGCAGAGCCTCTACTGTGGCACCCAGCCTTCTCTGACCTTACCCAGAGTCTGTGCCGCCAGACCCCCTGACCCTGGCAGGAGAACACAAGGCAATCAGAGGGTCACCCAAAGTGGCCTGCCTTGACAGACTCTTACCCTTTGGCATCTCCGTCCATCTGGGTGTTCATATAGATGAGACTTTCAAGACTCTGGGCTCTGGAAACAAAAAGAATTGCAATAAAAACTGCATGTTGAACTGAAATTGTGTGGTATCTTGAAAGGTCAGATATAATAAACATTTTCTATGAATTGCTCATTTACTCTCATTGAATGGAAGAGCAGAGATCCTTCCGGGCAATTATGTCTGAACTAAATGTACAATGCTGGGAGAGCTAGCCCATCTGCTGGTGTGTTTGTCTGCCAGAGGATGCAGCTCCCTTCCCACCACCTCCACTATCTGAAGGAGGAAGGCAAACAGGCTGAGACACAGGACTTCTGGAGTGAACAGACACACTTACCTTTTGTCTATCTGCTGTGCCTTCAGGTTTGCTCTGAAGAGGCCGTCAAGACCTTGATTTCTTTAAATATATTGATTAAAAATTTCATCAGTAATAATGACAGATGTTTAACTCTAAAAAGCTTATACCAGTTGACATGTAAAATAGAAGCTGGCTGGGAAAGATGAGCTATGATCCTGGAAATTGCTTTATTCCACACAGGTGTTTCCCCAAACTCCCAATTTAAATTACAATAAGCTTCTAAGGACATGGACCCAAAGAGATAAACTAGGGATATGTAGACCATGATAGGTCTGTAGAAATGCTGTTTGGGTCCATGAAGTGTTTCCTTTTTAGTTTATCTTTCATTCTTTTCTAAACAACAAAAAAGCATGTGTATGAAAGTTTTGCCAGTCTGTCTGTCCACGGTGTGCAATCCTTGGTTCCTGCAGAGGTCAGAAGAGGGTATCAGATCCCCCTGGAACTAGAGCGGAGAGCTGTGAGCCACTATGTGGGTGCTGGAAAACAAACCAGGTCCTTTGAAAGAACATAGAGTACTCTTAACCTCTGAGCCGTTCTCCAGCCCCTGTTTTCTTTCTCTCTTTTTCTTTCTTTTTCTTCCTTCCTTCCTTCCTTTCTTTCTTTTGAAAGAAATATGATTACATTATTCTCCCTTTCCTCTCTGCCACCCCTCCTATGTACACTGCTCTCTCAGATTCCTGGCCTCTGGCATCTTTTCCTTAATTGTTGATGTATATATTTTATTTTAACATAAACCAGTATCTATAGAGCTATCTATCATGTAAGACATTTCAGGGTATCCTGAAAATGCCCAGCAAGACTGACTGCCAGATTCCATGTGGCTTCCTCAATTGGTGCCAAGATGCTGTGACAAGACATTTTCTCTTCTTCTTGCCCTGGTTCCTCCACTGCCTGTGCCTCATGAGGTCAGTCACATCCGCTCATTCACACCTGCATCTACAGCTCCTGATCTAACACCTCCTGTCTGGGAAGATGAGGAAACCAAAGAGCAGCAAATCTAGGTGACTTGTTGGCATTCATCCCACAGATCACTGTTTTCAAAATAGCATGTGAAAACCGTATTTCATAGCATCAGGTCAATGAAATCAGTGGACATTTCTTTATTGCTTTCTTCCCTTTGTTATCTGCTGATCCTCTCTGCCTCCATCCTTAATTTATCTCTCCTAGAATATTTTATTTTCGATTGCAAGTGATTTAAAACTTAGAGATATTAGGAACAGAGATATTAGTGGTTCAACTCCAAACATTCAGCAATCAAGTGAAACTGTATGCACATAAATGTGTTAAAAATACCAGAAACTTTGGTATATGTATAAACATACAGCTATTTTAAATTTCATGGAACATGAAAATCAAAGATACGTAAATATTAGTGCTTTAATAACTATTTATCCAAGATCTTAATCCAAGATTTGTGAGATATTACTGACTAGTCAGATAAGTTAATCCTACTCTGAAACAGAGCATTGTTTGTAATTCTGGAAAGATGATAAAAGAAATCACAATGTTCAATACAACAATAACATGAAAAACGGACCTTTTTTAACCTCACCTGTTCAAGTTTTTGTTCATTCTAATGAGATTGTCCAGTTCTTCACTTTGGGAAGAGAAAATAAAATCTAATATTAGTTTAAAAACAAAGCAACAACAAAAACAAAACCCTTCCCAGAGTCAAAGGGCAGATTAACCTTAAAATAACTCTGAGTACTCAGAAACAGAACACGAACCCCATGTTAATTATCTGTGAATCCATCACCAATACGTAGGTGATTCACTGAAAGTGGCTTTGCCCATTTAAGGATAAGACTGAAAGCTGAGAATGGACACGGAAAGGTTTGGAAAAGAGTTCTTGGCCCTGACAGGAAAGAGAAAGGAGGAATATTTTACCTCATGGGAAACAAACTGCCTAGCGCCCAAACATGGTGTTTTGTTATTGTGTATTTCTTGAAATGCTACCTGATAAGCAAAGACTAGCTGAAAATTTGTTTCTATCCCAAGGGAAAGAGCAACTGTAAGAATCCTGTACATTTTAGCCCCAGACCTTTGTGGCTGGTGTGAGCCACAATGATAAGATTTTTCAGGATTCAAGTCTCTGGTGTGTATCACAAGCAAATTAGCATAAATCATGAGAAGACACTCGGTGGCAAATCAAACATGGTGGAGACAGCATTCTGGATGAAGAACCCAAGCTTTCAAAATGACTGTAAATTGATAAAAAGCTTTAGATATTAAGTTTCGCCATTGTCTTTGCCACAAATTAAATGCCCTTCATCAGATAGCAAAGCTCTCTAGTCCACAAAGAGCAGCTGGGATAATGAAACTCTTTCTGCTCCCTTTAGAGCGATTTCCCTGGGCGTGTGAAAGCAGTGTTCTCTCTCCGTGGCTAATGTATGTCTCTGTGAGATTTGTGCCAGTGGCTAGGGGCAGGGGCAGGGGCAGGAGAGCCGAGTGACTGCTGCTCCCACTGTGTGGTATGACTTAAGTCACATTGTCACTGCTCCTCAGCGTCACTGACTTGTCCTGCCCTCAGTCTCCAGCGGGAAACTTGTCCCATCATTAACAAGAACAAAATAGTAACCCGGGTGGCTTGGTGAGACCTGTAACCCCAGGTACTCAGGAAGGTGAATCATAAGCATCACAAGCTCAAGACCTGCTTGGGCCACAGGGTGAGCACAAGACCCAGCTGGGAAACCTAAAGGGACCTTGATTTGAAATTTAAAAAAAAGAAAAGAAAAAAAAAAAGCTGAGGTAATCTGAGACAGATCACTTTCCTGCATGTTTAAGGCAGTCCTGAAGAGTTTACTTTAAAGTGAATTCATAATATTAGAAATGTAGGCGCTTAAATGAGAGAATGAGACTTGAACATCAAACATGACACTTTCTGGAGTTTCCATCTAATGCAAAGGTCCTATTAGCTGCCCAGAGACCCACGAGTCACTGTCCCCTGTGGTCAGGTAACGGTGGCTGTTGTGAGAGGGTCTCACTCTGTAGCCCAGGCTGCCCTTTTCCCGCAGCCTCCCAAGTGTCGGGATTGAAGGTGTGTGCCGGCACATCCAGACTTTGCTACGGATGGGGGTCGTTGTTTGGTTTGATTTTTAGTGAGATACACTCCAGTAAATCCTTGTCATTGCTTAATGACATTTAAATGGGGAGAAACTTCATGCATTAGGGACTGAAGCAATGAGATATTTGCATCCAGGGTTTTCATATTCTTGCATTAAGGATTAAAGCAATGAGATATTTTCATCCAGGGTTTCCATACAGTCCACCTCTGGACAAAGCTGCATGGTAACATGTAAATGATCTTTGGTGACAAAGTAACGTCCCCGAAGATGAAAGTGAGAGAGGTGACAGATTAAGAGAAGACGACACGCTGGTGCAGATCTGTGCACCAGAAACACCAGGTCTGGAATCCCTGAGACAGGCAAGAGCCACACGCCACGGGGTCACACAAGGAAGACTTCACAGGGCAGCTCATTCGTGACCTGAACCTTGAAAAATGGTAGGGTTTGAATAGCTAGACATGGTGGCATTGAGACTGATAGGGGTGAGCACGTGGAGGGGATGGCAGAAACAAGTGTGTCTGGGAACTGTAGAAAGTCAGTGGTCAAAGCTGGTTCAAATATGGGCTAAATACGTGGGTGAAGTCGGAAATTATTCTGGAGCTGAATTATTCTCAATCCGGTTTAGCAAATGTAGCTATGTGTAACTTGATGGGCAGTGGGGAGTCATGGCAGATATCTACAGAGAAATATCTGGCATTCAGGGGCAGAAGAAGAGAGGCTAGAGGAGTATAAGTGATTTTGAATAGCCATGCTAGCCTCTTATCCCGGACACAGTGAGGGCTTGATCTGTGTCCATGTATGTACAAGAGACAGCGTAGATGTTTAGGTTATACAAACCTATACTTCACAGAGTGTGAAGGGATGGAAGAACTGAGAACACCTGGAAAGTCAAGCCTGCGGGGATAGAAGAACAGAAGCAGAAAACAGCATATCTATCAAGAAAGTTGATCACAGTCCAAGGATATTTGGAATGGAGTCACTAAGGGCAAAAGTAAATGGATATCTGGGCTAGCAACACAAATATGGGCCTGGAGATCTGACTGAGACCTGAGGTCATTAGGAAGAGAAGACAAAGTGAATGATCAAGATGAGTATTTACAAATGTCAGCATATCTACTATGCACAGATACTTACAAAGAGACACTGGGAGATATTTTCCTTCTTAATTATTTACAATAAGCAGCACGGGGATTGGTTCATATTTAGATATTGCAGGGGCAGTGGTTGGCTTTTAGATCACAAACACGAGGGAGAACACAAGTTTGCGAGCCTTGGGACCTCACCCCTTGTCCGTCTTCTGAAGCGAAGCAGCCACCCTGATGATGTCATCGAGATCCTCAGTCCTTCAGAGAACAGAAAGAGAAGAAGATCAGCGGGCAAGGAGCTAACTGTTGGAACTACACTTCCTAGCATGGCTGGTGAAGGAAAGGGTAGGCCACAGTGCCAAGCTGACTGGAACGAAGAGTTGGTCCCATCGTCTCCACTCACGGTGCACACAGACACTGACTCCTTCAGAGCACGGGGCCATTAAACCCCCATAGAAGATGCACTGGCGTCACGTGACATACACAGCGCAATGTGGGAGGTGATGAGAGTTTCACAAAAACTTGTCAGTACAGGAAAGTCAGATTCTTCCCGAGTCTAAGGTATCTGTGTCATCTGTGCTTCAAACTGGGGCTCTTCTGACAGTCAGAGGGATAATGCAAAAGACGTTTTACTTTGGAAAATATCTTAGCCATTTTTTTTTGCTTATTATACTGATGAAACTATTAAACTATAAAATAGCAAGGTTATAATCTTTCAGTCTGGTTTTTTTAAGAGAAAAAATTTCTGGGCTGGAGAGATGGCTCATCTGTTAAAGACAAGGCTCACCACCCCCCAAAGTTCCTTTTCTGAGATTATAATGTAATGACATTATTTCTCTCTCCCTTTTCTCCCTCCAAACTATTTCATAAACCCCCTTGCTGTTTTTCAGATTCAAAGTCTCTTGTTTTCACTAACGGTGCATAAGTGCAAGCTACTCAGCCTGTATAATGAATTTGTGTGCAACACAATTCTAAGGCTGGCTGACTGTTCGGTATTGTGTGTGCTTCCCTAAGGAAGACCATCTCTCCCATATTCAGCCTTCCATATGCAGGCTGACTGTCCTAGATCTCACTGTGTTTACCATAATGATCTCAAACTTGCAAGAATCCTCTTGCTCCTGCCTCATAAAGGCTGGGATTACAGGTATGTGCCACCATGCCTGGCTTTAAAAAAGAAAAGGATTCTCCAAAGCTATTATTTTTCATAAATAATAAAGAAGAAGAAACGCAAGCAAAACATATCCAGAATCAATGCTCACCTAGGTAGGATGTATAAAACAGGTGTAAATCTGGACCATGGTGGGGAAATGCTTCCTTACCAAATTAATCCCCATGAAGGGTGAGCCTGTCCCGATGCTGCCAGAGAGGCTGCACACAACTGCCAGGACCAAGGGAAAGCTTTGACAGTGCAAGTCCAACTTAGCAAAACTATTTCCCATTGTTCATTCACGCCCCCAGCAGCAGGGTCCTATATCTTGAAGCAAGTCAGGAAACATGAGACCAGCAAACCTCCTTCCTGCAAGGACTTTCATCCCATCCTCCCATCCTGTCCTTATGCTCAGACAATTTGGAATTTGCAATGTAAATCTTCAGAAAAATTTAAAGAACAAGAACCTATAAAAGCATGTGTTACCTAGCCAGGCATGGTGCCACACTTTAAAACCAGCACAATGGATGCAGGAGCAGATGGACCTCTGTAAAATTGGGGCTGGCCTTGTGTGCATAGCAAAGTCCAGGGCAGCGAAGGTTACATAGTGCAACCCCGCCTCAAAAAGAGTTTACTCTTTATAGCAAGGGCTATGTAGTCCAACCCCATCTCAAAAAGAGTTTATTTTTTATAGCAAGGGTTACACAGTGCAACCCCATCTCAAAAAGAGTTTACTCTTTATAGCAAGGGCTCCGTAGTGCAACCCCGTCTCAAAAACAGCTTACTCATTATAGCTAAAGTTGAAAAGAAAACTGATTTTATCTAACTTACTTTTTTGAAGTACTCCAGCAAAGCATGCTTTACCACTGGTACAATTACACATATATAGACAGCAGAGAGTTTTATACCTGATATTTCTTTCAAGATGTCTATTGGCTTCTCCGTATGCACCTGATGTAGCTGCATGTATCTGCCTAGATTTTTAAAAATAACGCCTGTTAGGTAGGAAAACTCTTCCATGTTAAATTATATGTATGAGAATACATTTCTGTTCACAAATATAAATATTATACGATTAACAAAAATTTTACCTTAGTTTTTTGTATTGGCTAAGAATTCCATCATCCCCCTTTTTGAAAGCCTAAAATGTGAAAGGTGCTAACTTTACAACGCTGATGTCTCTTCATCTGCTTTAGAGCACTAGGCACTTCATTTGTGTCTCATCTAGATGGGATCATTTTATTTCCATTCATCAAAGTGTTTTGTCTTTATCTCCACTAGATAATTATATAACATCTTAAATATTAAGAATCCCTTTTGTTGTTAGACACCCAAATCAGACTTTTCCTTAAAGACAACCCCATGTGAATACTACCAAAAAATGTATTTACTAAAGTAAAAAAGAAATAAGTCTATATTTCAAAAATGTCTACCCCACCAAGAAGGTCCACACTGAACTGACAGCAGTAAATTGTACAATGCTAGGCTGTCAGAATTTATAAGACT
The DNA here is from genome assembly GCF_018167655.1 of Microtus oregoni. Classification (NCBI taxonomy): domain Eukaryota; kingdom Metazoa; phylum Chordata; class Mammalia; order Rodentia; family Cricetidae; genus Microtus; species Microtus oregoni. The sequence continues at coordinate 36,961,738 of NW_024543060.1, read as the reverse complement.
TCTCTCTTTTCCTTAGACTGTGGCTGACCTACTTATACATTCTTGCTTATTCTCGAGAAGCTATATCCAACTATTTTTTTGCTCTCCTGAGAACCTGTGTTAATTACTTCCCTTTCATATTCGTTCGTTAAAGTCACCATGCTGTGATTAAAGTAATCAGGGTTTTTTTTTTTACACGCATGTTGTCCTAATTTTATTTTTTTTGGATCATTACTGAAAGAAATGAGCATAGTAAAGTGGATTTGACCAAGTCCTATGGAATTAAGCCTTTTCCGAATATAAACATGTGCAGCCCTCTAGTGTCAATGGTTTTAGATTAGAATTTAGGTGGTACAGGAACAGCTTATTTCAGTTCCTCGAAAAAAATCTATTCTAATTATGACTTAATTGCTTAAATACTATAAGACTAAGAGGACCAATCATGTAAGACAGGAAGCTTGAGACATTGCTCTTATGAGATAATTATAATCGTTACAGAAACGAGAAGTTATAAAAACTAATCCATATTATTAATTAGTTCAGTGAAAAACTATTCTCTTGACTCATTAAAGCAATATCCTAAGGAGGAAATTTCTCAGCAATCCGGAGGGATTTTATGGGTAGCTCTGGAGTGGTTCCCCGTAAGGATGAACACATGGTACCACACACCCCTGTTTTTTGGTCAACACTTTCTAGCAGGTCACCCTCTTATTTAAAATAAAATGCCTCTATAAATGTGTCTTATGAAGAATGGTTCTATAATTGTGTCTTACATGGCATCAAAACTCCCCCTCACAAGGCCAAAATTACAAGAGACGTAAAGACAAGCATTCAGGGAAATCCAATACGCTCAATCCCCACTGAGATGCTGAGATCTAACCTGACAGTACTAATGAAAAGAGGGAACATTCATCTTGAAAAATGGATCAAGATTATAAACTATGTGGCAGGAACCAAAAAAGCTACGGAGAAACCCTGTCTCGAAAAAGAAAAAAAAAAAAAAAAAAAACTCAAGCAACAGCCTAAAATTATCTCAAGCATAATTGAGGACTTGGGTAGTAACCCAAAGCTGTAAGAATTTTCCGCATCACAATATATAGCTCTTAATGAGAATCTTAACTGCAGGAAAATAGAAATGAAATAGATTCACATACGACATTTAATGTGGTTTACATTTAATAGGCATGAGATATATGTCATATATATACATATTATATATATATATGTACTAATATATAAGAAACTTTCATCCAAACACTTCAATTCTATTGGTCCACAGCTATTTCAAGGATATAGTTCCCTAAATCAGGCAATAGCCTGTACTATTCTAAAGCAAAAGTGGCCTGATGGAAGTTCTGTGTGAATGCACACAGAAAGCAGGACCATCCCTTGCACAACGCCATTCACAATTCCTTTACTATCACTTCCCTTCAACATCCCAGCGAGACACTCAGAAGGGCAGTTCTTACCTGTTACTCTGTCTCAGTTGTTTAGGAGACGCAATGGGAGAGCGGGGTTTTGGAGGTATGGGAGGGTGAACAGCTGGATCCCTTTGAAACAGAAAACAGCAGCCCGTTACATCATGGAAATGTTATCCATTTTTATCTATGAACTCACAACATCTGCCTTGTGTAGGGAAATATCTCTTTTAAACTCGTGACCCCATGTATGGAGAAACCGAAAGATCAGAGTTCACAGAGTGCATACTCTAAAGTCAATTATTTTAAAAATGGGTATTTTAATGGTCCATTCAACTGGGCTTTTGGAAAGCATCTGTAACTACAGCTGGAACTATACCACGCCCTGCAGTTAGCTCAGCATTTTGCTAGTATACTTAGCAAGCCACGGCATTTCAAGCCATCACATGGGCACAGTGAAAGGTTCTCTAGTATAAGCGTATAAGCTTCTTTAGGGATTATGTCAACTCACAGGCTGCTATGGAAACAGCAAGAAGGCTTCTTATGTTGTAGCTCTCAAAGAAAACTTGGTTTGGAGAACTGAACTAATTCTTGACTCAACTATTATCATGACACTTCAAATGATAGCAAAACAAACACGAAATATGCTATTAGTCAACTTTCAATGAGACACCAAAGTAGACCCAAAAAGTTCACATGATTGAGTGACAAGGGAACTGGAAATGGTCAAGTAAGTCAGCTCCAAAGCCAGGTCACTCTCCAGCTTCCCACCTCCCATCGTGGCCACCTAGGGCTTCTCTGTTGCCCCATCGCTAAGCTCTGTACCTAGGGAAAAGTGCCCCATGGTCTGATCCCCTAGTCCTTTATGGCTGTTGAGCCATGTGCACTTGAGTACGAGGCTCCCTGCATTGCCAGCTCTGAGGCAACGAGTTAACCTTAGTCTGCTTCTTCATCTGTAATAAGCTCTCTAACAGGATTGTTGGGGGATTTCTGAGGCTGAATGAGATCATGGTTTTAGTCAGTGAGCATCGCTAGGTAGCTTTCTATGTGCAATACATTCCTATTTTTACAAGACTTTTAATCTACAAATAAGTGCTATTGTACAAAAACAAATCAGGGGAAAGACAAAGAGTAATAAGAGTTGGGGAAAGACATAGAGTGATGGGTGGGGATTCTTATTTTAATAGCATAGCCTTGGGAAGCCTTGTGCAAAGCAAAATTAAAGCTGAGACCTGCAGAAAGGGACAAATTCCCTGAGGACAGTTGGGACATCAGCTTAGAGATGACATTTGACACTTGAAACTGTATGAGATAATGAAAGGAATCCATGCGAAGAGAGGCAAACTGGTAGCCAAGGACTCCTGCCTCACGTCTCATGTTATTTAGTGATCAAAAAATGAGACGTTATCACAAGGGAGTCCGAAGGAACAGTGGTCAAGAGAAAAGAAGATGAAAGTGAGCAGGGAATATCCTCCAGCTAAGCACAGCCCTGCCCGGTCTGACTGACCCAGCAAGACAAGGACGGTGAAATTAGCATGACATCAGCAGAGTGGTCAGGTCATTGATAACCCTGATAGAAGTCCTTCTGAGAGAGCATTGTGTATTTGGGGGTGGAGCTGGACACACTTCAGGAGTAGATTTAGGAGAAAATATGAAAGAAGGGAGGAGAAATGAAGTAGTTGTTTTACAGTAGGGTCCAAGATCCAAGGTCACTACAAGCCCAGAGCTAAATATTATTTTTTTTCTTCCCATTTTACAGATGAAAAGACTAAGCCAGGAACAGTGAAAATAAATAATTCATAAATATACAGCTTGCAAGTGGCAGAATAGGGAATCTGAGCCAGGAGGTTTGGTGTCATAACCTTCTTCATGTTCCACTGCCTGGCAAGGGATCCTCACACCTGCATATGTAACCTGAGTGTGTTACCACTTAGCTAAAGACAGCTCTTGCACGTCGTCCTCTCTTGCCATATTCAGCTATTTGGAAACAGAGGTAAATAGTTTTCAAAGTGATAAAAATTCAGCCAAGAGTAAGGCAGAATGTGGTGACCCAGGACAAGGATGGGTGGGAAAGCCAGGGATTCAACAAGGCGTGGTGGAGTCTATGATGGAACTGGAACAGAATAGGGTCTGGAGATTGTGACTCTGTGGAAAAGAAGGTAGAATCCATGAACTGGGCTGGTGTTTAAGGTGAGGCTGAGGAATCACCGGACTCAGGACTGGGGGAGAGAGCGCTAAAGAGACAACACAGCAGTAAAAATAAAGCTTAGAAAGTGACATTTTGTGGTCATTTACAAGGGCCTGGCCTGTGATCAGTTAAGATAGAGTGGGGAAGATCTTTGGAAAGGAGGCCAAGAATGTAAAATCCCAGAGGTGGTGTCCTCAACATAGACGAGAAAATCATCAGGTATTATAATGGGGTTGGAGGTATTTATGAGGAACAAAGGGTCTGAAGTTGAAATCTTTGAAGATTGAAGCTGAGTGACGCCTTCAGAGGAAGCCAGCGAAGAAGAAAAGTGACTTCCAAGGAGACGGAGGGCCGCGCTTCACGCCCCAGTGTCTGCGCTCAGTGCGCTATTACCCAGTTAGCAAGCTTCGGGCAAGGGGGTGGAGGTTAAAATACACAAACACACACAGACAGAGAGACAGAGACACGGGTCATCCTTGAATTCCCCAAGAATGCCCCCTTTATTGTGTTTAGGGGCAGATTATATAGAGATAGCCACGCCCCAGCCAAACCCACCAGAAACCACTGGTTTCTGCTGAAGGTTTCCTGCTGAGAGCAGCTATAGGCACTGGTCTCACTGATCCCAACAACGGAGAGTTTAAGGCAGGAGGAGTTAAAGGCAAAGGGTAATAGAAGCAAGACCAAACAAGAACCCCTTCCTTTCCTCCATCCCTGCCGTGTGCAGGCACGGGGAAAGCCCTTGCTGAAGGAAGAGTGGAGACAGCACACCCACAGGATGAGTAATGACTAAGCCAGGCTGAGGAGCAGTGGAGGTTGATGATAATGGATGTTAGCCGGGGCAGAAGGATTTGATGTAGGATACCAGTGGTGCTGATACCAGAAATCTAAGAATCTGTGACAATGGTCCAAGTGGCCAGAAATAACCGAATTTCTTATGATGTCAATGGACACCTGAGAGGATATGTTGGATTTTGATCTGAGGCTCGTGGGGAGCACAGAGCACAGGGTTTTCTGACTCTTGGTTCCAAACCAGTAGGCAGGGGACACTAGAACAATTTGTATGGAAATACTCTCCCCATCTCGGCCTGTGTATGGGAGGATTTTATTTGTTTAGCTCTAGTCTTTGTGCTACAATCTGAAAGTTTTCATGTGTTTCTCTTGAAAAACTGATAGTCAGTAGTGTATCTATGTGAAACACAGATATCAAATTCTCTTTGCTGATCACATGCTTTCCTTCCAGCAGGAGCTGGAAGATGGGGAATAATCAATCCAGATAATACTAGGACTGTACAGGGCACTGGACACGCAGACAGGCAGAAGTGTAGCAACCACACGGAAAGGAGAATTATAAAAATGGGGGGTGGGTCTGTGTCCAGCTTGGATTATACCAGATCCACATCAATGGAACGTGAGAGTTCTGTTTTAGAATGGCTAAAGAGAGGTGAGTGAGTATTTGTTGAGTGAGTCTGGGAGGGAGATATTAGCAGTGACGAAAAAATAGAACTGAGGTGGTTGGTGGTTGGGGTAGTTCTGGGGGAGGGGGCGGGGGAGGTGGGTATGAGGTCACAAAAGCCAAGAACAGTGAAATATGCCTAGTTCCCCGGTGGCAGGCTCACACCCTGCTGGGGCAGCGGCGGGGCAATGCCCTGCAGGCTTCCCTTCACCTCAGAGGAGCTTTCATTTGCATCTTTGCATTGACAGCCGCAGATGACAGAACCCAAGCCTGGTGTGAGGGGAGGATGAGAAAAGTCATTCACACTGTGCCAGGAACATTATGTGATCCAAGCAGGAGGATTGAAAATGAAAGGCAGGCAGGAAGCTGTGGCCTGGAGTGTCGCGAGGAGAAGGAGACAAAGGACATTTATTGGAGCGATCTTAATTGAATCCTTCTTCTTTGAGACGTGATGTCTGAGCTCAGATACCCCCGCTCTCTCCTCCGTCCTTCCTGGCACCCTATGAGCTTTCACAGGATCTCCGCCGCCACGTTAGGGCACGTAATTGTAAAGAGTTGCTTCCCGGAATAAAAAGGCGTTTTTCAAGAGAAACACACGAAAACTTTCAGATTGTAGCACAAAGACCAGAGAGAGCTAAACAAATAAAATCCTCTGTAAAGAGGGCTGTTCATGTTGGCTGTTTCCACAAGCCCCCGCAAAGACCGCTTCTGGTCCCCATGTTGCTGTGGGGTAATGTATTTGGTTACAGGGTTATTAGTGTTGCAACGGGGTAGCACGCTTGGCTCGGGACTCAGAATTCCAGAGTTTGTGGCCATTTCTCTTACTGCAACACAAGCCTGGGTTCCACTAAAGACAACTGACTCTTATGTTTATTTCTGAACTTCTCTCTCATATTCACCGTGTTTTCTTCTTCTGTTGCACAAACAGAATTTCCATTTCAACAACAGCAAAGGAGCATGCGTGGACCACGAAGTAACCTCTCAACTGTTCCCGCCACCCTGACGCCGCCTGCTACTATGCTTCCTTGCCAGGCAGGACTCTGATTCCTCTGAAATCATAAGCTTTTGCTTCCATAAGTTGCCTGGGTCATGGTGTTTCGTCATAGCAAAAGGGAGGTCGTTAATACAGCCACCATTCTGTTCAGGAATTTTAACGGTGGCTGAGGTCCCCCTAAAACACAATTCCAAATGCTGCAGTCCTCAAATATCAAAATCACTAATGTCTACGCTCCTTAAAGTCCAAAGTTGAAATACAATTCTAGAAAAATAATTTGCCAGGTTCTCACATACATTATTCATTTTACAAGCATAACATGTGGACATTTTTTTCTCACTGAGGGCTAGTTATGGAATTCTCTTTATACTATGTTGCTGGTAACATGTCAGTTGATGGTGCAGCCTGTTTGATGTCACGTGCTTCTTTTCTCCTTTCCAGACTACATATAACCCAGTATTTTAAATGCACATTGAGTTTTCAAAGGCCGTCAAGTCAGGCATGGTGGTACATCCCCCTACTTCCTGGGAGGCTAACCTGGAAGGATTTGGAATTCAAAGCCAGAGAAGCAGCCATTATCAGCGCGACAGGAACCTGTTCCACAGCCACCTGTGTTTTAGACACCAGTGTACAAAGCTAGAAAAAGTATGACCCACCCTTGCAAAGAGCTTATAAGGCCCAAGGCAATGTTCAAAGGAAAGTGACTGTAACGGTTTGTGTCTAGTGACTAGGGTCACTACCAAACCCTGAGCCCAGTCAATTCCAGGATTTCCGCTCCAGACTAGCTTTGGGGTTGACTTTCTGTGAGCATGCAAAGTAATGCCGCTCTTCCTCAACCTCAGCTTCTTTACCTCCAAGAAAGAGGCTTCTCTAGATCTCTGGGTGGCCAACGAGGAGACAGTTACTGCCAAGTATTTTCCATCCCTGAAGGCCCTGGCTACTTTGGATAGATCAAGTAATTTGACATTTGAATATTGGGTTTTTCAAACATATGTAGATGCTGTTATGGTTAATAAAATTTAACTTTAGCATTGATCGAGACCATAGTTCACCAAGTCAGTTCTCTCACATGGATGTGGTTTATCTCCCAAAGGCTGCTCTGTCAGAGAGATAGCAACGAGAGGAGTAGAACCTTCTGGGCGTGGGATCTAGAGTAAAGTGACTAGCGAATCATAATGTACAAATCCTACTTGAGTTCCCATAAGACTGAATTAGTAAGAAAAGAATAACCCTAAAGTCCCAGTCTGGTACCCTCTCTTACAATAGACACTCTCCTCTCTTAGGCACTCTTGGGAAATGGTCTTTAGTGTCTGAATATAGGAAAGATTTTATTTCCAAAGCTAAGAGCTAATCTTTTCCTAACAAGAACAGAACTTCAGATTTTTTTTTTTTTGCTTTAGCAACAGAAAATAATACTAATATAGTTGCTCAATAGACACAACTTACAAAATAGTGGTTTGGCCATTCTAGTTTTTAGGCCTTCGTTTTTCCAAAGAGATAGTAATAATAGCCCAGTCATTAATCAGGTGAGGCAGAGAAACTCATCAGCACTAAAAAGATACCTACTCAACACGGATGGATTGCAGACCGCTACACAAAACACGATACTAAAAGATATTTAGAAGAAACCCTCTGTGACCAGACAAAGGGTTAGACTAAGAGTTGCTAAACATGATAGCAAAGACAGAATCCACTAACAAAACCTGACAAATCAGATTTCAACATGTTCTTGTTCCAGCAAACACATGGTCAAAAGATTGAAAATACCGGCGACACCTTGAACAAAATTATAAACCGCCTATGTGATAAAAAGATGCATGTTTTTAAAACTCTCAAAACTCAACAGTAAGCAAACAAAACACACAAAAGGAAAAACACTCGAATGTATACGTCACAAGAGGTTTTGTCTACTTCACAATTTGTTTGGACATTTGACAAACAAACAGAGCAAAGGACACGTTACGCCGCTGGTCCCTAGAAAAGCAGGAATCCAAACCACATGGAGATAACTACATCTTAGCATGGCTAAAAGGCTTTTTCACTGGAAATATGAGACCTCATCAAGGGAATGGAGCACGTAGAGCTCTCATGCTTTGCTGGTGCGCATGGAAAAGGACATTGTGACCAAACCTGTGAGATGCTTACAAAGTTAAGCATGTGCTTATCCCATGACCTAGCAGCCCTGCTCATCGGCATTTGCTTGAGAGAGTCAGTTACATGTGTTCTAGCAAACTGCATGATAGTTTTCCTTCAGTGCGGGGGTAAATGAGGTTCATCTCTACATTAGAACACTACTCGTGATAAAAAGGAAGAGACTACTTACTGATGCACACAAGAATATGGATGCATTGTGCATGAATTGTGCACATTCAAAAGTCTGTACACCATTTGAATCATTGTGGGATTTTTTTTAACTGCTGAATAATGAGAAGACAAAACAGTATAATCCCCCATTTCCCAAGTAAAAGACAGTCTTTTAAAAAAATGAGTCTTTAAATGCTCCTCCTACTCCCAGCATCCTAGTAAGGCACTGTGATAAATATCCCCCCATCAACCACAGGACACCACACCCAGGGCTTGCTACCCGCAACTTTTCCTCCCAAACTCCTGTTCCCTGCTTACTACACAAGGTAAAACCTCCCTTGCCTCACTGAGTTCTGCTTCTGCCATTATCAGGAGGGAAGAAGCCTGATCTAAGTAATTCTCACTAAATGACCGGAGACAGCCATTTAGATGGTCCAGGGTGTTTGTACTTTAAGGTGAACTATACAGTCTCTGATAGAGATTCAGGCAGTGGTACTGAATAGTGAAGCCATTTCATTCCTGTTCAGCCTGTCTGGCTTTTATGGTTGGAGCTAGGTGATGCTTTGGTAAATGACAAATCCACGTATCCTGACTCTCCCAGAGTTTTTCTCATCTCTGCTTTGGACCTAGAATCTCTCTGCTTCAGAATCCTCCACTGTTCTTTGGCAGACAGAGGAACAAAGGGGACTCCAAGGGAGGAAGGAGCCACCGGAAACTGGATTGGGCAAAGTATTGGTTTTCGTTTGTTGTCTGAATGTAAGATTTTCTTAAAGCTGATGTGGAGAGGCCCAGGGCTGCCTGAGTTGTTCCTGTACAACTGAAGAAAAAACAAGTCTTTGCTCAAGGTCAAGGCCTCTGCTTGCTTGTGCTGAACAAGCTTTCTCATTCTACACTAATGCCAC